>NC_091287.1:2891033-3191033 GCF_032444005.1 Ranitomeya imitator
TTGCCGGGCGGAGATCCGAGCTCCCGCCGAATAATCCCGGAAATACTCGGTGCTCACCGAGTACACAGAGCATAGTGATAATCGGGCGAGTAACAAGTAGTGGGGAGCATGTTCGCTCATCACAAACTTTTGTTAATGACCAAATACTTATTTTCCACCATAATTTGCAAAATAAATCTTGCCAAATCAGACAAGGTGATTCTCTGAATTTGTTTCCTCAGTTTGACTCCCATAGTTGTGATCTACCTATGATGTCAATTCCAGGCCTCTCTCATCTCTTTAAGTGGGAGAACTTGCACAATTGGTGGCTGACTAAATACTTCTTTTCCCCACTGTATATTCTGGCGTGGGGGTTATTACAGTATATAGGGCCTTTAGCTAATTTCTAAATACCCCTGTTATGCAAAACTTGCCTAGAACTTCCTCCAAACACTTCCAATTCACATTATCAAATGTCTCTTCAGCATCTAAGTCAAGCAATGCTGGGTGGCCTACTGCTGTTTTCCTCAATTTTATCCCATCTTGAACTGATAAAACGGTACAGATGTTTGTGACTGCCACTATGTTTTTTATAAATCCAACTTGGTATGGGCCATTTAACTTAGGTAGTATTAGCGCTAGGCGGTCAGCCAGAATTTTGGACAATATTTCCACATCTTGGTTTATTAAGGATATGGGTCTGTACAACCCTGGATTGGTTGGATCTCTACCTTGCTTGTGTAATACTTTAATATAGGCCGTATTTCCTGTTGTCAGGTATACTTTTTCTTGGCATACTTCTGTGGGACCAAGATCTGATCCATAGCTCTCTGGAAGGTAACCGGAGCCCACTGCAGATCGAAGGGCATCCTGGTGTATTGAAACACCCATCAGATGTCGAGAAGGCCGTCTTCTCCTTTCCACCCTGTTACATGGGGATCTGCCAATAGCCCATCGCCAGGTCCAGGGTTGTAATGTCCCTCGCAGGTCCCAGTCTCACAATGACTTTGTCCACACGAGGCATCAGGTAAGCATCAAAACTAGAGATTTCATTCAGCTTGCAGTATTCGTTGCAGAACCGCCAGTCAGGCTTCAGTATGAGGACGATGGGACTCCACCATCCACTTTTCGACTCCTCTATCATCCCAAGGTCTAGAATCCTCTTCACCTCATTGAATATCACCTCTCCGTGCTTCCAGAATTCTATAGGGCTTGAGGTTCACCCTTATGTGTGGTTCCGTCAACACGTCATGCTCAATCACCTGTGTATGCCCTGGCAACTCTGAGAATAGGTCCCGGGTCCACTGCAACAGCTCCTGACACTTGCCTCTGGGCCGCCATCAGAGTCTCTGCAATGGTGACATCGTCCATGGTGACTTTGGGACAGGGTCACAGGCAAGGGGTGTCCAGCAATTCTCAGTCTCGCCAGTGTTTGAGCAAGTTCACGTGATAGACATGGTGCAGCTTCTTTCGCCCCGGCTGGTGTATTTTGTAATTAACTTCGCTCAGTTTTTCCACTACCTCGTATGGGCCTTGCCAGTTGTCTAGAAACTTGCTCTCCACCGTGGGGATAAGCACTAGCACGTGGTCCCCGAGCTGGAATTGCCTCAGTCTCACTGATCGTTTATACACCATTGCATGTACTTGTAGAAGATGCTCCTTCACTATAGGCATCACTTTTGCCATTCTCTCCTGCAGCTGGACGACATGCTCTATGATGATCTGGTATGGCGTGAACTCAGCTTCCTACGTTTCCTTGGTGATGTCCAGGAGCCCTCGCGGATGTCAATTATACAGGAGCTTGAATGGCGAGAAGCCTGTAGAGGACTGGTGAACTATCCTGATGGAGAAGAGCAGAAACGGAAGCAGGTAGTCCTAGCCTCGACCATCATTCTCAATGTTATTTTTGAGCATGGCTTTCAAGGTTTTATTGAAGCGCTCTACTAGGCCGTCGGTCTGTGGATTGTACATTGATACATTGAGGTTTGCAGCTGGGCCATCTGGAGGACTCTACAGAGTTCTTGCTTTACCTTGCTCATGAAGGTGGCTCCCTGGTCTGTCAGAATCTTCTTCGGCAAGCCCGTCCTTGCAAAAATATGGACAAGCTCCCGGGCAATACTCTTAGCCAAAGAGTTCCTTAGGGGTACTGCTTCAGGGTACCAGGTCGCATAGTCCATGACCACTAGGATATATTGTGTCCTCGTGCAGACTTAACAAAAGGGGGTCCATAGCAATTTGCTCAAACGGGATTTCTATTACCGGTAATGGGACTAGATGACTTTGGAAGTGCACAAAGGGAGCCGTTATCTGCCAGGTGGGGCAGGACCTACAATAATTCAGTATCTCCTGATAACATACCAGCCAACAGAACCTCTGCAGTATTCTCTCCTGCATTTTCTCCACCCCAGATGTCCCGCAAAACATGCGAATGTGTCATTTCTAGAACCCTTCGCCGGTATGGCTCTGGAACCAACAGCTGTCCATTATTTCACCTCCCTTCAGTGTAGTCACTCAATATAACAATTTGCTATTGACTGCAAAGTGTGGGTACTTGATGACAGCTCCCGGTTCTTGAGCAACCCAAACAATCACAGATTTTCAAAGGCCCCTTTTAGGATAAGATCTTGCATTTCAGCAGTCCCCAAATTTTCCCCAGAAACCCCCAGCTCAGGAACCTCAGCCGCACTGGTCACCATTTCGTCCTCATCACCAGCTAGGACACTCAGGGGGAACTCCTCCACCTTTGACAGGGATTCTTCAGGGTGGCGCTGGCTTCTGCCCAAGACACTGGGCACCCATGCATTTCCCCACAAGTCTCATAACAGGCTGAAGTCCCGCCCGATTATCACAGGGTGTAGTAAGTCTCTGACTACCCTGACCTCATGGAACTCTGTACCGCGTTTTAATCAACACTCTGGCAACCGGGTAGTTCTTGGCATCCCCGTGGATACAGCGTATGCCCAGATGCTTTCCTGGGATCAACTGGTGAGGAGGTGTGGCCCTTATCGGTCACCAAACCCCCGGAGCCTAAGAGTCCTGACACCAGTATTCTTAATTTATATAGCACCAGTACTCCGTTTTTGATACGGGCCATGACTGTGGCCCCTCTCCGTGCTGATAGTCCACACTGCAGGCTGGATATGCATAATATGAGCAGCGGCTACCTAGGCTACAATCCATCTGCTTGGCAGACATAGGACAACGGGCCGCTATGTGTCCAGGGGTCCGTGACACTGTCAGCAGATTAGGTTTTTATCAGCAACCTTTGGTAGCCCCTCAGCGGCTCATTGGGAACTCAAACTCCCCCAGTGGTGGCTGTTACCTCTTTTGGGATTCAGGCTCCCACTAGGTATCCCAGTATGGAAATGTATCACCCCCTAGCTTCCTCAGGGACCTCTCGACCACCTGGTACCTTTCTACGAGGTCCACCAGGTCATCCACATACCGGGGGTCTCCTTGTCTGCATTGAACTGGGGGGAGAATAAATAAATCTGTCCATGACGACCCGCTTGACCATCTGGGCTGGAGTGGAGGACTCCGGCTGCAGCCATTTCTGGACCAAGTACAACAAGTCATACATTTGTGAGTGGGGAGGTTTGTCACTACAATACGCCCAGTGATGGACCCTTTGGGCTCTGACATAGTGACCTCTGAGAGTGCCAATATCTCAATTTTCAACTTGGTATATTCCGAGCATCCTGCAACGCCAAATCTAAATAGGCTTTCTGGGTCCATCTGCCAGATAGGGGGCCAGCACCTCCACCCACAGCTTCAGGGGCAGCCTCTCCTAATCTGCAGCATGTTCAAAAACAGTCAAAAATGCCTTTATATCATCCCCTGGGGTCATCTTTTGCATGTCTCGTATCACCGCTTTCCAGACGCACGAGTCATCACCTTGATGTGAGGGAGGGGCGGTTTCTCTGCTGCAGACCTCTCCTATCAGGAGTTCCATCTGCCTTTGTTGTTGTTGAATCTGTTGTATTAGAAGTTTATTAGTCTCCTGCTGTACCTGGTGCTGCTGTTAGCTCAGGTGCTTGAGTAGCTGCTCCATTCTGTCCGACCGCTGTTCCATCTCTGTAACTGCATTAAACCAGGACATACGATTTGTCCATCGCTGCTACACGTGTTGAAGGAACGTTGCCAACATCCGAAACACCACTTGTGGAAGGTCGGCTCACTTAGGCCGGGTTCACATTTACATCTGTGTGCACAGCGTACGATCCGCATGCGTACATATCTTTAACACTATGTACGCAGTGACATGTTTTTGCATGCGTCGTTGTGCGGTGGGGTCCGGCGAACACAACATGTTGCATTTTTTGAGGTGTTAAGTTTTTCGCAATCGTCTTCATGCGGGCGATTGCGTCCAAAAATCGCATTACTTTCTATTGCGAACGCATTGGTATGCAAGGACATTCGAACGAATTCATACTTTAGTCCAGAAGCAAAAGAAAAAAGCGAGCTGCACAGCCTTCCTTCTTCCGGCAGATCAGCAGCAGTGAGTGGTGACAGACTCACTTCAGTGCAGGGGGTGCTCGCATAGAAAATAGATGCAAACATGTGGATAAGAACAGAAAATGCGGCAGCACTCACCCATCTGTGGTCCAATTCTTTATTCAAAACATGAAAAAATACAGCCTTGCGGTCCGAGGGAGTGCAGATGGACGGGAGGTGAGCAGGTGAACGACGACGGCCGTTTCGCGCTGATCCAAGCGCTACTACGGGTCTGGAAGCAGGGGAAGTGACGCTGGCTTAAAACAGGTGAGTGAGAGCAACCCGCCCCCACCCCGCCGCACGCCCACGACCCCTGTACCAATGAAAACAGGTGCATAACAAACTACACATAAATTATGTTAAAAGCAAAATCCCTGGAAAACAAACTTTAGGACGAACCAAAAACAAAGAACGCACATATATCACTGCACAGCTGATAAATCCAACTCACCGACCAAACAGTGCAACACCAAGCAGGAAAAAATAGGCTAAACGTATCCTCCACACCAAATGGATCAGGGGTGCCGCTTCCAGAAACATATGCAGAGTCCAAAAGTAGAAAAATAAGAAAAAATAGGAGCGCACTTACCCTGGTGTGGTATGCATCACTTTATTGAAACATAGAAAGTGGACAGCAGGGAGGGGCAGGATCGGCCATGGACAACGGCCGTTTCGTGCTTACTGGCACTTCAACGGGTCCTAATGGTGAGTGAGCTGGAGGAGTATTATATGGACCGGATCTAGTCTCAAACTCCTCCCCTCCAATGCTCAAACAAATATAATGTGAAAATTAAAAACAACATATAATTAAAAACAGTAGACGTAGAACACAATCTAGAAAACTGAATACACAATTGGGAACAGACAGACTAATATTTACAAAAATACAGACATGTCGACTTTTTCATTAAAACCAGATGGTCCTGCCGCGTTAGCGCGCAGAATCCACCTGGCTTCTCTACGCAACAACAGACGACACAGATCTCCTCCTCCCTCTGGCAGCGAGACACGCTCTAAACCTGCAATCCTCAAAGATTGAACATCTCCCGCATGGTGAGTCCGAACATGATCTATCAACCTCGGGGCACCCTTCCCTGTTTTTATAGAATTAAAATGCTCTCTAATGCGAATAAACAAGGGGCGGATGGTTTTGCCGATGTAGAAACCTCGGCAGGGGCAAAAAAGAATATATACGACGTGAGAGGTTTTACAAGATATAAAGTCTCGTACCGTATGTTGTATATGGCCCACCCTCACTTGATCTCCTGTATGGTGATATTTGCAAAAGTTGCAACTCCCGCATTTGTAATTACCTGTGGGTGCGCTATCAGTAAGCCAATTATTTCTATCGGTCCTGAAACGGTTCCGGACTATAATATCTCTGATGTTTTTACTCCGACGACTAGCAAAAAGGGGGCCTCTTTCTACCACTTCTTTAAGATCGCTGTCCTGACTCAGAATCTGCCAATTTTTACGTATGACTGATCTAATGTGATTGTCAAGCGGTCCGAATTTGAAACTAAAGACAAACTTTTTTTCGGGTTTTTTCCCCAAGGACATAGAAACATTGGTAGCCTTTGCTTTTTCATAAGCTGCATCCAACACTGAAGGGGGATATCCTCGTTTTTTAAAACGATTAATTAATTCCACTGACTGCCGCTCAAATCCTTCAGACTCATTATTGATTCTTTTAACCCTAAGAATTTGACTAAAAGGAAGGGACCGTTTCACATAGGAGGGATGGGCACTATTAAAGTGTAATAGTGAATTAGACGCAGATGGTTTACGATATACCTCTGTGGACAGACCTCTTTCGCTAGTGTACAATTTGACATCTAAAAACACCAAATTGGTGCCTCCAAATTGCGAGGTGAACCGCATATTCATGGTGTTGGATGTCCCCAGGTGCTCAACAAAATCGTTGAAAACATCCTGGGGTCCATCCCACACCATGAATATGTCATCGACATATCTAGCATAAAGCTTGATATGCCGAAGAAAAGGGTTACTTGAGGAATAAATGTATTCCTCTTCAAACCTGGCAAGAAAGAGGTTGGCCAGGGTACATGCGACGGGGGTACCCATCGCGGTACCCACCGCCTGCAAGTACCACTGGCCATCGAACTGAAAAGCATTATGCTCAAGAATGAATGAGAGTCCCTCACAAATAAAATCAACCGTGTCTTGTCCAGTAGGCGTATTTTGTAAAATACGTCTGATTGTCTCCACTCCCAATGTTTGTGGTATGCGGGTGTACAGGCTTTCGATATCTATCGATGTTAAAGAATAAGAATCATGCCATTCAAAATCCTTCAGAATTTGTAAAAAAGCTCCCGTGTCTTTTATGTAGGAGGGAACATCCGACAAAAGGGGGCGTAATAGCCAGTCAATGTATGAAGAAAGCGGCTCAGTCAGGGAGCCCACCCCTGACACAATAGGACGGCCTGGGGGGGCTACAACCGACTTATGTAATTTAGGTATATGATACCAATGGGGACGCTTTGGGAATTTAGGAAAAAGCTTCTCAGCTTGTTTAGATGAAAAGACCCTTCTTTCCACGAAATGTCTTAAAAAAGAATGTAATAGATTTTTAAATTTTATAGTGGGGTCCCCTTTAAGTTTTACATACGTTTCTTCATCAGACAATTGTCTTAAAGCTTCTGTTTTATAGTAATCCCTCGACAGCAACACAACGTTACCTCCCTTATCCGCATTACGGACAATCACATCAGACCAGTTTCGTATTTCAATTAAAGCTTGTTTTTCTTTTGTCAAAAGATTATCTAAAGGTTGTTTGTATATTAAGGCTTCTACATCTCTCAACACCTGCATCTGAAAAATATCGACAGTGTTCCCTGGGGATATAGGGGGCATATAGGTAGACTTATTCCCCCCAGTAAAAGGTTGAACAACCGTATCTTCCTCTATTATTGACCGTGGAACAGTATACAAAGAATCAATAAGATCCCGTGTCTCTTCCCGTACCTCGTCAAATGGGTCCTCAGTGACAAAAAAGCCAAGGGGACCTACCTGACAGGGTAACTCTCCTGGAAAAATTTCCCAAGGGACTGGATTACTTTTGGCTGTGGAAAAAGATTTGTGTAGATGGATTTTGCGTATCGCCTTAAATAAATCGATCTTAAAGTCTACTATATCAAACCGTTCTGGAAGACAAAAATTGAGTCCCTTGGTCAGGACCGATATATGTGTATCGTTCAATATCCGCGGAGTGAGGTTGACCACTGTTATTTCATCGGTTTCCAGGAGACTTGTCGTCTTTTTTTCGCGTTGCCTTCTGCCATTTCCCCTACTTCAGATAATGAGTCTGAAGGATTTGAGCGGCAGTCAGTGGAATTAATTAATCGTTTTAAAAAACGAGGATATCCCCCTTCAGTGTTGGATGCCGCTTATGAAAAAGCAAAGGCTACCAATGTTTCTATGTCCTTGGGGAAAAAACCCGAAAAAAAGTTTGTCTTTAGTTTCAAATTCGGACCGCTTGACAATCACATTAGATCAGTCATACGTAAAAATTGGCAGATTCTGAGTCAGGACAGCGATCTTAAAGAAGTGGTAGAAAGAGGCCCCCTTTTTGCTAGTCGTCGGAGTAAAAACATCAGAGATATTATAGTCCGGAACCGTTTCAGGACCGATAGAAATAATTGGCTTACTGATAGCGCACCCACAGGTAATTACAAATGCGGGAGTTGCAACTTTTGCAAATATCACCATACAGGAGATCAAGTGAGGGTGGGCCATATACAACATACGGTACGAGACTTTATATCTTGTAAAACCTCTCACGTCGTATATATTCTTTTTTGCCCCTGCCGAGGTTTCTACATCGGCAAAACCATCCGCCCCTTGTTTATTCGCTTTAGAGAGCATTTTAATTCTATAAAAACAGGGAAGGGTGCCCCGAGGTTGATAGATCATGTTCGGACTCACCATGCGGGAGATGTTCAATCTTTGAGGTTTGCAGGTTTAGAGCGTGTCTCGCTGCCAGAGGGAGGAGGAGATCTGTGTCGTCTGTTGTTGCGTAGAGAAGCCAGGTGGATTCTGCGCGCTGACGCGGCAGGACCATCTGGTTTTAATGAAAAAGTCGACATGTCGGTATTTTTGTAAATATTAGTCTGTCTGTTCCCAATTGTGTATTCAGTTTTCTAGATTGTGTTCTACGTCTACTGTTTTTAATTATATGTTGTTTTTAATTTTCACATTATATTTGTTTGAGCATTGGAGGGGAGGAGTTTGAGACTAGATCCGGTCCATATAATACTCCTCCAGCTCACTCACCATTAGGACCCGTTGAAGTGCCAGTAAGCACGAAACGGCCGTTGTCCATGGCCGATCCTGCCCCTCCCTGCTGTCCACTTTCTATGTTTCAATAAAGTGATGCATACCACACCAGGGTAAGTGCGCTCCTATTTTTTCTTATTTTTAAACTTTAGGACGAACCTCAACAGGACCAGGCGATCAGGGAAACTAAGCCTACGGTCTGGATGCATAATCCACCCTATCAGAATTGTGTTAAAATAGACGAAAATCAATTAAAGTCAGAGAAAGCCTATTGCAAGGGCATATTACAGCTCTTACTACTCACGGTGACAGACCATTCTATGGAATAAGAAAACAGAAAACAAAGAGAGGAAAAACTAATGGGGAGAGAGGAAAAGGGAAAAAAGCAGAAATAAGCAAAAATAGCAGGGAGAGAGAGAAAAAAAGAGAAAAAAATCATCAAAAACTCATGCAGCATACCCAACAGAGGGAGCTATAAAAATACAGACATGTCAATTCTGTCATTGAAGCCAGCGGGACCAGTGGCGTTAGTGCGCATGATCCACCGCGCTTCTGCCCTCAATAGCAATTTATGTAGATCCCCCCCTCCCGCTGGTAACACAACCCGTTCTATGCCAGCAAACGTGAGAATATCCGATTTACCCTCATGCTTTTCCCTTACATGATTAATAAGTCTGGGAACGCCTTTCCCCGTCTGTATGGAGCGGACATGTTCCCTAAATCGCACGTACATCTGGCGTATCGTTTGGCCTATATAAAACATTCTACAAGGACAAAAAATGACATACACTACATAATCAGTCTTACAGGAAATAAACTGACTTATCGTGTGTCTAATAGGGCCTATACTCATACTCCGTCCAATGACATGGCGTGCGCAAAAGTGACAATGACCGCAACGGTAATTACCTCTAAGGGTCGACCGCTCCAACCAATTCCCCTGAGTTCCTAACAACCGATTACGAACCAGAATGTCCCTAATCCGTGTACTCCTCCTATTAGAGATCAACGGACCCCCTGATGCCTTATCTGAGAGGTCCCTATCCCTTTCTAGAACATGCCAATGGCGTCTTATCGACGCACGAATCTCCTGGTCCAACGGACCATACTTAAAGCAAAAGGTGAAACGTGGTTCAACTGGACTCTGTTCTCCTCTATTCTGCTTTTCAGTGGTAGAACCCACCTTATTCATGGCTGTATCCAGCAGGGTTTTTGGATATCCCCTCTTACCTAAACGTTGGCAAAGTTCACCAGCTTGCTGTATAAACCCCCTCTGCGTGTTGTTCACCCTCCGCGTACGTAGTAATTGACTATAGGGGAGAGAGCGTTTGACATGCGCCGGATGGAAGCTGTTAAAATGCAGAATGGCATTGGTGGCAGTGGGCTTACGATAGATAGATGTACAAATATTGCCCTCCTCGATCGTGACCAGCACGTCCAGGAATTCTAAACGACATCCCCCAAACACTGAGGTAAACGACATACCCATCTGATTAGTGGTGTTCAGATAATTGACAAAACCTTCAAAATCCTCCTCCGTGCCGTCCCACACCAGGAACACGTCATCGACATATCTCAAAAATAATCTGATGTGCTTAAGGAAGGCATTACTGTCTGAATACACGTAATCCTCCTCAAACACGGCCAAAAAAAGGTTGGCGAAAGTGCATGCGACCGGGGTCCCCATGGCAGTCCCAGTGGTCTGATGATACCATGTATCCAAAAACGTGAAAGCGTTATGGGTAAGTACAAAACTCAACCCATCGCATACAAAATCGACAAAGGCCCGGCTCCTATCAGTAGAGCGTAAAACACGCCTGATGCAGTCGACCCCAAGCGATTGTGGGATACTGGTATATAGGTTAGCCACGTCAATGGACGCCAAGGAGAACCCCGGCCGCCATGCAAAATCCCGAATATGTTGCAAAAAAGACTTAGTGTCCCGGGTGTGGGACGGGACGGAGGCAAGCAAAGGATGTAACAGCCATTCCAAATACTGTGAGAGGGGTTCAGTTAGTGACCCAACCCCCGAGACAATGGGTCTACCAGGGGGCTGGGTCACCGATTTGTGCACCTTTGGAAGATAATACCAATAAGGTTTGGTGGGAAAAGGTGGAAAAAGTTTTTCCGCTTTCTTCTGGGTAATCACTCCTTTAACCACCGAAGCCCTCAAAAATGATTGCAACTCAATCTTAAACTTATTCGTTGGATCTTTCAACAATCTCCGATATGTGCCACCATCTGAAAGCTGCCGCAACGCTTCCCTCTCATACGCCTCCCTAGATAGCAAAACCGTCTTCCCGCCTTTATCCGCCGGACGCAGAATCACATCAGAACACCCAGCCATTTCCCTCAACGCCATTCTCTCAGGGATAGCCAAATTAAAGGGGGCCTTCTTATAAATAAGGGCTTCCATGTCCCTTAAAACTAGGGTCTCAAACAAATCCGCCATATTCCCTGGTGAGACGGGTGGTATATAGGTCGACGGGACCCCCCCCAAAAAAGGGGTAGACTCCGACGGTGCTGTCACATTAGGTAAACAATCAGAATCAGTCAGGCTTAATAACAGAGCGGCATCATCACGGTAGTCCGCCAACGCTTCTCCAGGTGAACCGGCCAAAAAGCCCAAGGGTCCAATATGGCAGGGACGTTCACCCTCCAGGGGAATCACTGCAGTAGAACCCGATGAAAAGGCCTTATGTAGATGAATTTTCCTTATTGCTTTAAACAAGTCGATCCGAAATTCCGTGAAGTCGAAATCCTCAGGGATGCAATAGTTCAGGCCCTTGGCCAGTAGGTTGAGATGTGCTGGTTCTAAAATTCGGTTGGTTAGATTAATGACACTTTCCTCAGGTGCAGTAGAAATTAATGCCCCTGCCTCCAGGAGACATTCTTCCTCTTGTGTCCCCACCCGGGGGTGTAGCCTCTGCTTCCTCTTCCCCCTACGGGTCCTTCTCCTAAAGGGGGTGCAGCTGCTATAGAGGATTCAGAGGTTGATCCCTTTATTCTCACGTTTGCTGGCATAGAACGGGTTGTGTTACCAGCGGGAGGGGGGGATCTACATAAATTGCTATTGAGGGCAGAAGCGCGGTGGATCATGCGCACTAACGCCACTGGTCCCGCTGGCTTCAATGACAGAATTGACATGTCTGTATTTTTATAGCTCCCTCTGTTGGGTATGCTGCATGAGTTTTTGATGATTTTTTCTCTTTTTTTCTCTCTCTCCCTGCTATTTTTGCTTATTTCTGCTTTTTTCCTTTTTCCTCGCTCCCCATTAGTTTTTCCTCTCTTTGTTTTCTGTTTTCTTATTCCATAGAATGGTCTGTCACCGTGAGTAGTAAGAGCTGTAATATGCCCTTGCAATAGGCTTTCTCTGACTTTAATTGATTTTCGTCTATTTTAACACAATTCTGATAGGGTGGATTATGCATCCAGACCGTAGGCTTAGTTTCCCTGATCGCCTGGTCCTGTTGAGGTTCGTCCTAAAGTTTGTTTTCCAGGGATTTTGCTTTTAACATAATTTATGTGTAGTTTGTTATGCACCTGTTTTCATTGGTACAGGGGTCGTGGGCGTGCGGCGGGGTGGGGGCGGGTTGCTCTCACTCACCTGTTTTAAGCCGGCGTCACTTCCCCTGCTTCCAGACCCGTAGAAGCGCTTGGATCAGCGCGAAACGGCCGTCGTCGTTCACCTGCTCACCTCCCGTCCATCTGCACTCCCTCGGACCGCAAGGCTGTATTTTTTCATGTTTTGAATAAAGAATTGGACCACAGATGGGTGAGTGCTGCCCCATTTTCTGTTCTTATCCACATGAATTCATACTTTAGACTGTGCATGTCCAGAAAATGATTTCACCGCCCCCACCATGCGCATAAAAACCTCAAACGCATGCCAAAACGCATTCAAACACATGCAGCGTTTTGGTTTGTGTCATGCGCAAGATGGGCAGGCATAAGCATGCTTTTGCATGCGTTTTGGCATGTGTTTGCGCATGCAGACAATACGCTGCGGAAACATATGCAAATGTGAACTTAGCCATAGTTTTCCTGGAAGCAGGTACACGTTTGGTTAAAGTCTCTGGGTGGTTTATTGTATCATAAATCAAAAACTCAAAATGGTAACAGAAAAACAGCCTGTCCAGCTCAAAAGAAAACAGGTCATACCACATCCTGCCCAGGTCCTCTGGGACAAAGCATATGGCAGCTCTCAGAGGAGCTTCTGTATGGAGGCTTCCTCACAACAGAGGAAGAAATAAACTGGCTGGACATTTATTTCCCCAGCCACAGCCTTGAGGTGGAGATATGGTGAGTAGGCCTGCTGCCCATCTCTTACCTACTCACCTAAAAACCCGCCCATAACATGGCCGCTTAACTCCTTCAGCACAGAGCATGCTGCAAAGAAACTTATGGGTTTCTAGATGACGGAGGAAAGCAGTCTCCATGACACTTATCTCTATCACTGCCTGTGAGGAGAGATAAGTGTTACTGTCACTATATATATTGGGTATTGTGCAGCTAAGGTCATTGCCAGCAGCACAATAACAAAAGAAACTACTCGCTGCCACCACCAGTCGTTTATAGCGGCCAATTGCACGCCCGTTACAGGCCACAGGGCAGGTAAGGTACAGGAGGGGACTACGACCGTTACAGGTAGCATATGGCTTCAGGGTGCGGTTCATAGAGCAACAGGAACAGACCTATTACATTTTATGTATTTAATCCTGAATGATAGGCAATGTTTATAAAAATATACAAACGGTTTTACAAAATGGGAGCAAAACAATACAATATATACAATTACACAAAATAAAATGGAATGAGTGAAAATGACTAAAACCTTATGTCACAGAGATGGCTCAGACTTATGGAAGGAAGAACTCCAGAGAACCGTGGATCCATCCTACACAGCAATGTGTCTTGCTGACATTGAACGAGGATTATAATTGTCATTGGCACAAGTTACACCCACACCTCCCGTCTGGTGACTGATAACAGGGCTGCACCTCAGAGAACTATAGGATGTGTCTCAGTAAATTAGATTCCTGTCTTTCACTATATCTTCACCCCTGGAGGTCCGCGGTGGGAGCTATCACCGCCATTTTTCCTATCATCAATGGGAGACATGGCACAACTATTGTCATCTATCTGATCGATAACCGTTTGGCGGCCATTTCCCAGCGCTGGTAAACCATGCATTGCGTGCACCATTTCATCATGTTTCCAAATTTTGGACTTTCCTCTCATATTGATGCAGTTCATAGATCCTCACATCGTCTGTAGAGCGGACCAGACCAGTGCATCTCTGCGGAGGCGACTCTGCAGCTCCACGTCCCTGCGTATCGGCCGCACATCAGCTCACCGTTAGGAGTTTCCTTAGTACCTGTCCGCACAGGCCTCATGTGAAGGTGACGGTGAGAAGTCTATAGACCGATGTCTGCGGTGATGAATGGCAGCGGTTCTCCGATGTCGCCTCTCGCTGTGCTCACCCACGTATCACCGTCACGTCCTACCTGTTCAGTAATGGGCAGCACCAGGGCAGAGACCCCGTGACTGCACAAAAAAACAAGTCCTCAATTTCTTGTTAGGCCATGTTCACACGTTCCTGATTTCCCTGCTGTTTTTTCTGCACTAAAAACCGCAGCTCTTGGCAGAAAACGCAGGTCCTTTTTTGGTGCGTTTTTTGATGCGTTTTTTAGTGCGTTTTTTTATGCAGTTTTCTATGCAGAGTCTGTGTGTTTTCTAGGAAGTTTTTTAGGGTTAAAATGGCTGAAAATACCCTAACCCTACCCCTAACCCTATTCTAACCTTAGTGGAAAAAAAAAAAAATTCTTTATTTTTTTATTGTCGCTACCTATGGGGGGTGACAAAGGGGGGGGGTCATTTACAATTTTTTTTATTTTGATCACTGAGTTATATCTCAGTGATCAAAATGCACTTTGGAACGAATCTGCCGGCCGGCAGATTCGGCGGGCGCACTGCCATTTTGCAAGATGGCGGCGCCCAGGGAGAAGACGGACGGACACCGGGAGGCCGGGTAAGTATAAGGGGGGGAGATGAGGGCACGGGGGGGCGTCGGAGCACGGGGGGGTGGCATCGGAGCATGGGGGGGTGGGATTGGAGCACGGGGGGGCAGCCACACTGCAGCGGTTCTGCACCACAAACTGCAGAAAACCCGCAGATATTTTTTTCATCTGCGGGTTTTACTGCGGGTTTGACCTCACAATGGAGGTCTATGGGTGCAGAACCGCTGCAGTTCCGCAAAAAGAAGTGACATGGTACTTCTTTTTTACCGCGGCTATTCAGCGCGGCTTTTTTCGCGATTTTCCGCAATGTGGGCACAGCAGTTCCTGTTTTCCATAGGGTACATTGTAACGTACCCTGCATGGAAAACAGCTGCGGAAAAATCGTGGCGGTTCCGCATTAAAAAAAGGATGGTGTGAACATGGCCTTACCCTGCGCATTCCCTTGGGCTCCGTTCACACTTCTAGACTAGCCGTCATCATAGCTGGGCGGAAGGTAACCAAACATGACGTGATAACAGGAGTTTCGTAACCAATCTAGTCATCATGTGAACAGTGCTGGGTCATGTGATGATATGGAAGTCGCGTGATGCTGGATTAGAGAGAAAGAAAACTTTGCATCATCATTAAAAAATAGAAATAGACTAAAAACTGTATTCAAAGCATATTAAAATCAATAAAAATAATGCCCACAAGTAACAGCTCTACGGTCTACCAGCGATCCAAAGCCCACACTGAAAAGGTTGCAACATTTGTTATTGGTGAGCTGTATTGCAGGTTGTGAGTTCAGAAGCAGATGATACAGGTACAGAGGTACACTGCTATGTGCAATGGGGCTTTCTGTTCCTATATTGCACAGTTAAAGGGAACCTGTCACCCCTTTTTTCGATTTGAGATAAAAATATGGTTCAATTGTGCCTGAGCTCTGCTTTACAGCAGAACCTTTCATGTCTCCCGATTCCCCCCCTTTGCTGAGAAACTACCTTTGTAATCTCTCTGTTTTTGTATGTAAATTACCCTGGCGCGGTCCGATGGGCGGGGCCTATTCACCGTCTCTACCCCAGCTCCTGGGCGTGCTTGACGTAACGAGATCTGTGAATAGCACAGATCCCGTACAGTTTCTGCAAGTGCGCACTGAATTGGCCTCTAGCGCCTGCGCGGTATGCTTCGCCCAACTGTGGTCAAAGCATAAAATCACTATTGCGCATGCGCCCACATTTTTCATTATGTTCTATGCCCCCTTGCATGGCAAGACTTCCGGGGCACAGAACGTCATGGAAAGTGCCGGCGCATGCACAATAATGAGTTGTATGCTTTGCCCACTGTTGGGCAAAACATACTGCGCAGGCGCTAGAGGCCACTTCAATGCACCGCAAAAACGGCAACGCAGAACAGAAGATAAACTAAAGAAAATGGCGAATAGGCCCCGCCCCTCGGACCAGGGTAAATAATATACAAAAATGGAGAGATTAAAAAAGTTATTTTCTCTGAAAAGGTGGGGGACATGAAAGGTACTGCTGTAACGCAGAGCTCAGGCACAATTGAACCATATTTTTATCTCAAATCTAAAAAAAGGGGTGACTGATCCCCTTTAAAGAAAATACTAGTTTTTTTTTTCATATAAAATAAAACAAAAACAGAAAAAAAAGGAAATTTCTTTAACCTCTTCATCCCCCAGCATTCTTTCACTTTAATGACCAGACCAGTCCTGGAAGGTTCACCACTGTTCCATGTTATTCCATTTGTGGATAATGGCTTTCACTGTGGTTCGCTGGAGTCCCAAAGCTTTAGGCTGTGTGCCACAATGCGGATTTAGTGCGGATATTTCCGCGCAGAAACGCAAAGTGATTTACAGTACAATGTAAATTAATAGGAAAAAAGATACGCTGTGCTAATGGCGCGGAAAACGCTGCAGATTAAAAGAAGGAGCATGTCATTTATTTGTGCGGATCTGCAGCGTTTTTGTATCCATTCCATTATAGAAATCCACAGGGGTAAAAAACACATGAAATCCGCAAAATATCCGCATAAAAAACTAGTCAAATCTGCACATACGTTTTCTGCGAAAAGATGCAGAATCCGCACAAAAAATACCAGAGGCAAATCTGCAACGTGGGCACACAGCCTTAGAAATGGCTTTATAACCTTTTCCAGACTGATAGATCTCAATTACTTTGCTCCTCATTTGTTCATGAATTTCTTCGGATCGCAGCATGATGTCTAGCTTCAGGCTGTGTGCACACGTTGCTGATTTTTTGCTATAAAACCGCAAAAAAACGGCCTACATTATGCATCCCATCATTTAGAATGAATTCCGCAATTTTTGTGCACATGATGCGTTTTTTTTCAGTGAAAAAAAGCATCGCGGTAAAAAACGCAGCATGTTCATTAATTTTGCAGATTTTCCACTATATAATGCATTGAGAAATGTCCAGAAAAATCCACACAAAAAAAAAAACGCACAAAAACGCATGCAGATTTATTGCAGAAAATTTCAGTTTTTTTTCAAGAAATTTCTGCAAGAAATCCTGAACGTGTGCACATAGCCTTAGAGGATCTTTCGGTCTACTTCACTTTGTCAGACAGGTCCTATTTAAGTGATTTTTTTGATGGACAACAGGTGTGGCAGTAATCAGACCTGGATGTGGCTAGGGAAACTGAACTCCGCTTTTCAAAGATGTGACAGACCACAATTAAAACAAAGTAGGGGGCAATCACTTTCACACAGGGCCCTGGATTTTTTTCCAATTAATAATAAAGACCTTAATTTAAAAATTTAATTTTATTATTAAATTATTTAGTATTATCTTTGACAAATATTTTAATTTGTTTGTTGCTCTGAAACATTTAAGTATGACAAACATACCAAAGAGTAAAAAATCATGGGGGGGGGGGGGCGGTAGACTCATCCACATGACTGTACAGTACAGGGCCACACAGGTCTTTATATGAAGTATGTACTCACCACATCTCCTATATATACAGAAAGTGTCCCCCACAGGTAGTGGCTTCAAATACAAACACCAACGTTCTGCCCTGGTTTCTGTGTCACAATCTAGTAATGTCCTCACATGTGGTCTGAGGCACGGCCGGCACAATCTAGTCATGTCCTCACATGTGGTCTGAGGCACGGCCGGCACAATCTAGTCATGTCATCAAGTGTGGTCTGAGGCGCGGACAGCACAATCTAGTCATGTCATCACGTGTGGTCTGAGGCGCGGACAGCACAATCTAGTCATGTCATCACGTGTGGTCTGAGGCGCGGACGGCACAATCTAGTCATGTCCTCACATGTGGTCTGAGGCACGGCCGGCACAATCTAGTCATGTCATCGAGTGTGGTCTGAGGCGCGGACGGCACAATCTAGTCATGTCATCGAGTGTGGTCTGAGGCACGGCCGGCACAATCTAGTAATGTCCTCGCGTGTGGTCTGAGGCATGGCAGGCACAATCTAGTAATGTCCTCACGTGTGGTCTGAGGCACGGCCGGCACAATCTAGTCATGTCCTCACATGTGGTCTGAGGCACGGCCGGCACAATCTAGTCATGTCATCAAGTGTGGTCTGAGGCGCGGACAGCACAATCTAGTCATGTCATCACGTGTGGTCTGAGGCGCGGACGGCACAATCTAGTCATGTCATCGAGTGTGGTCTGAGGCACGGCCGGCACAATCTAGTCATGTCATCGAGTGTGGTCTGAGGCGCGGACAGCACAATCTAGTCATGTCATCACGTGTGGTCTGAGGCGCGGACGGCACAATCTAGTCATGTCATCGAGTGTGGTCTGAGGCACGGCCGGCACAATCTAGTAATGTCATCACGTGTGGTCTGAGGCACGGCCGGCACAATCTAGTCATGTCCTCACGTGTGGTCTGAGGCACGGCCGGCACAATCTAGTCATGTCCTCACATGTGGTCTGAGGCACGGCCGGCACAATCTAGTCATGTCATCGAGTGTGGTCTGAGGCGCGGACAGCACAATCTAGTCATGTCATCACGTGTGGTCTGAGGCGCGGACAGCACAATCTAGTCATGTCATCACGTGTGGTCTGAGGCGCGGACGGCACAATCTAGTCATGTCATCGAGTGTGGTCTGAGGCGCGGACAGCACAATCTAGTCATGTCATCACGTGTGGTCTGAGGCGCGGACGGCACAATCTAGTCATGTCATCGAGTGTGGTCTGAGGCACGGCCGGCACAATCTAGTAATGTCATCACGTGTGGTCTGAGGCACGGCCGGCACAATCTAGTCATGTCCTCACGTGTGGTCTGAGGCACGGCCGGCACAATCTAGTCATGTCCTCACGTGTGGTCTGAGGCACGGCCGGCACAATCTAGTCATGTCCTCACATGTGGTCTGAGGCACGGCCGGCACAATCTAGTCATGTCATCGAGTGTGGTCTGAGGCGCAGACAGCACAATCTAGTCATGTCATCACGTGTGGTCTGAGGCGCGGACAGCACAATCTAGTCATGTCATCACGTGTGGTCTGAGGCGCGGACGGCACAATCTAGTCATGTCATCGAGTGTGGTCTGAGGCGCGGACAGCACAATCTAGTCATGTCATCACGTGTGGTCTGAGGCGCGGACGGCACAATCTAGTCATGTCATCGAGTGTGGTCTGAGGCACGGCCGGCACAATCTAGTAATGTCATCACGTGTGGTCTGAGGCACGGCCGGCACAATCTAGTCATGTCCTCACGTGTGGTCTGAGGCACAGCTGGCACAATCTAGTCATGTCCTCACGTGTGGTCTGAGGCACGGCCGGCACAATCTAGTAATGTCATCACGTGTGGTCTGAGGCACGGCCGGCACAATCTAGTCATGTCCTCACGTGTGGTCTGAGGCACAGCCGGCACAATCTAGTCATGTCTTCACGTGTGGTCTGAGGCACGGCAGGCACAATCTAGTCATGTCATCACGTGTGGTCTGAGGCACGCCCGGCACAATCTAGTAATATCCGCGCGTGTGGTCTGAGGCACAGCCGGCACAATCTAGTCATGTCCTCACGTGTGGTCTGAGGCACGGCCGGCACAATCTAGTCATGTCATCACGTGTGGTCTGAGGCACAGCCGGCACAATCTAGTCATGTCATCACGTGTGGTCTGAGGCACGGCCGGCACAATCTAGTCATGTCCTCACGTGTGGTCTGAGGCACGGCCGGCACAATCTAGTCATGTCCTCACGTGTGGTCTGAGGCACGGCCGGCACAATCTAGTCATGTCCTCACGTGTGGTCTGAGGCACGGCCAGCACAATCTAGTCATGTCCTCACGTGTGGTCTGAGGCACGGCCGGCACAATCTAGTAATGTAATCACGTGTGGTCTGAGGCACGGCCGGCACAATCTAGTCATGTCCTCACGTGTGGTCTGAGGCACAGCCGGCACAATCTAGTCATGTCCTCACGTGTGGTCTGAGGCACAGCCGGCACAATCTAGTCATGTCCTCACATGTGGTCTGAGGCACGGCCGGCACAATCTAGTCATGTCATCACGTGTGGTCTGAGGCACGGCCGGCACAATCTAGTCATGTCCTCGCGTGTGGCCTGAGGCACGGCCGGCACAATCTAGTAATGTCCTCGCGTGTGGTCTGAGGCACGGCAGGCACAATCTAGTAATGCCATCACATGTGGTCTAAGGCACGGCCGGCACAATCTAGTCATGTCATCACGTGTGGTCTGAGGCACGGCCGGCACAATCTAGTAATGTCCTCGCGTGTGGTCTGAGGCACGGCCGGCACAATCTAGTAATGTTCTCGCGTGTGGTCTGAGGCATGGCAGGCACAATCTAGTAATGTCCTCGCGTGTGGTCTGAGGCACGGCCGGCACAATGTAGTAATGTCATCACGTGTGGTCTGAGGCACGGCCGGCACAATCTAGTCATGTCATCACGTGTGGTCTGAGGCACGGCCGCCACAATCTAGTAATGTCCTCGCGTGTGGTCTGAGGCACGGCAGGCACAATCTAGTAATGTCCTCGCGTGTGGTCTGAGGCACGGCTGGCACAATCTAGTAATATCCGCGCGTGTGGTCTGAGGCACGGCCGGCACAATCTAGTAATATCCGCGCGTGTGGTCTGAGGCATGCCCGGCACAATCTAGTCATGTCCTCGCGTGTGGTCTGAGGCACGGCCGGCACAATCTAGTCATGTCCTCGCGTGTGGTCTGAGGCATGGCCGGCACAATCTAGTAATATCCGCGCGTGTGGTCTGAGGCACTGCCGGCACAATCTAGTAATAACCGCGCGTGTGGTCTGAGGCACGCCCGGCGCAATCTAGTAATGTCATCACGTGTGGTCTGAGGCACGGCCGGCACAATCTAGTCATGTCATCGCGTGTGGCCTGAGGCACGGCCGGCACAATCTAGTAATGCCATCACATGTGGTCGGAGGCATGGCCGGCACAATCTAATCATGTCATCGCGGCGTGTGGTCTGAGGCACAGCCGGCACAATCTAGTCATGTCATCGCGTGTGGCCTGAGGCACGGCCGGCACAATCTAGTAATAAACACGCGTGTGGTCTGAGGCACGGCCGGCACAATCTAGTAATGTCATCACGTGTGGTCTGAGGCACGGCCGACACAATCTAATCATGTCATCGCGTGTGGTCGGAGGCACGGCCGGCACAATCTAGTGATGTCATCACGTGTGGTCTGAGGCACGGCAGGCTTATATGGGTGCGAGCGAGCTGAGACTCGGACAATTGTCGCCTGCAGAAACTGTTCTCTATATGGGGGGGGGGGGGAACTACAGGTTGTGCTCCTACTATACACAGTATTCTAGAATGCTGTATATAAGGGCATACAGATACTGGTTGTGCTTTATAAAGTGCTGTATCTGGGGGGGGGGGGGACTACAGGTTGTTGTCCTACCATATATAAACACAACATTCTAGAATGCTGTATATAAGGGCATACAGATACCGGTTGTGCTTTATAAAGTGCTGTATATGGGGGGACTACAGGTTGTGCTCCTACTATATATACACAGCATTCTAGAATGTTGTATATAAGGGCATACAGATACTGGTTGTGCTTTATAAAGTGCTGTATAAGGGGGACTACAGGTGTGCTGTATATGGGGGGACTACAGGTTGTGCTCCTACTATATATAAACACAACATTCTAGAATATATCTATATATATAATTGTCTAAGGGTTTTTCCGTCTGTCTGTCTGTCTGTCTGTCCTGGAAATCCCTGCTCTCTGATTGGTCGAGGCCGCCAGGCCTCGACCAATCAGAGACCGGCACAGCATCGACGTAGAAATCCCGCGTCTCTGATTGGTCGAGGCCGCCAGGCCTCGACCAATCAGCAACGGGCACAGCGACGATGATGTCATAATGGTTGCCATAGCGACAATGTCATAAAGGTTGCCTCAACCAATCAGCGACGGGCACAGTCTGCCGAGAATTCTGGAATCATCATTGTCCATATACTACAGGGACATGCATATTCTAGAATACCCGATGCGTTCGAATAGGGCCACAATCTAGTATATATATAATTGTCTAAGGGTTTTTCTGTCTGTCTGTCCTGGAAATCCCGCGTCTCTGATTGGTCGAGGCCGCCAGGCCTCGACCAATCAGCGATGGGCACAGCATGGCGACAATGATGTCATAAAGGTTGCCTCGACCAATCAGCGACGGGCACAGTATCGAAGTAGATGTCATAATGGTTGCCACGGCGACGATGATGTCATAAAGGTTGCACAGTCTGCCACGAATTCTGGAATCATCATTGTCCATATACTACGGGGACATGCATATTCTAGAATACCCTATGCGTTAGAATCGGGCCACAATCTAGTGTTGTATATAAGGGCATACAGATACTGGTTGTGCTTTATAAAGTGCTGTATATGGGGGGACTACAGGTTGTTGTCCTACTATATATACACAGCATTCTAGAATGCTGTATATAAGGGCATACAGATACTGGTTGTGATTTATATGGGGGGGTAGTAACAGAACCAATGATTGAATACCCTATAGTAAAACAGCAATAGTGCAGGAAAATATACTGTACTAAGGCTAAGTTCACATTTGCGTTGGGCAGAGCGGTGGAGAGCTGCGGACTTCCTCCGTTAAGCCCCACCCACACCATTCAGCTCCGCCTACATCTGCATGCGTCCTGCGTACCTATCTTTAATATTGGGTACGCAGGCCATGCAAATGCGTCGTTTTGACGCTGCGCCCAATGCAACATTGCGTTCAACGCAGTTTGGTGCAGCGTCAAAATGACGCGTCGGCATACATCCGCACGGCCTGCATACCCATACTGGTGTTACTGGGTGACTGCTCCATCATCTACAAGGGAGTATACAGAGTTTTCACGTTGTGTATTGTTACCATAGTAACGGGGGATGAGATCGGACTAGATTTTGTTATCGGATATTTGATATACATACATATCTCTGTCCACCTATATCTGTGTAACCTGTATATATATCCGTATACACCTTGTGCCAGGTATACACTCAATCTTGGGCTTTTACGTGATGCTGGTGACATCAGGTTACCATCTTTTAGTCCCATTGTCTGATGAGATATGTCGCTTTTGTTAGATTTAATAAAGTTGTTGGATTCTACGGCTGCTTGGTGGTCTCTTGTGTCACCCATATATCCAGGCTAAGGTGGTATACAGGTATAGGTATACAGGTATAGGTATACAGCTATGTCTGCCACCTATAATGCTCAGGTATACAGCGCCTACCATATGACGCCCCATTGAGGGATTTGATAATCATTGGGCTTCAATACACTTGTGACCCTTGGAAGGATTTTTACAATAGTTCACATTTTCTGCACACAGTTTACATATATTTGCACCTTCTGCATAATCTGACTGTAGTTATACAACCAGTGCGTTCCTTTGTGTGGAGCATCGCAGCCTCTTATTGCATCGTTACAGTACTACTATGATTATTATTAATAAATGTTTTGGATTATACTCTGGTTCGCTTTTTGGTGATATTTCTTATGTGTTGTAAAGCTGTATTATGCTGTTGGTGCATGTGGGCAGGACTGTTGGGCGGGTCTGTGGCTCAACCCCCCAGGCCTGCTGATCTGAGGTTTTGGTGTCCCGGACCAGAGATCAGGATACCTGCCTTTAATAGTGAAGGAGATGGCAGCCGACTGAGAAACACCCAAGGTGAAAATACCCCGTCATGCCAAAGAGTCTGCTAGATCCAGGCCTACTACACCAGCGCTGATGGGTTTGTGGCTGACAGAAGGGGGCTGGCCTGCAGAAAGGTGTCTTTTCCTGGCAGGTCGGAGAGTTGTCCTGTCGGTTGTATTTTTGGAATGAACATTTCCAAAACAACCAAAATTGGACTGTACATCTCTTGGGAAGCGAGAGTTTAGTCCTCTGTTGCAAAAACGGTAATTAGACCTACCGGTAATTGTATTTCCAGGAATCCATCCGGACAGCACCATTGGAGGACGTCCTTCTTACCCTCAGTGGGACAGGAACAAGCGGTTAAAAGGACCCTCCCCACTCCACCCACCAGTGACTTTCTAAGTACATCTGGATGGATGCAAAAAAGAGTTTATTAACAGTCATATACCAATGTTACATCACATTAGTCAATAGTATAAACTTGCAGTGGGAGGGAACTAGTAGTGCTGTCAGGATGGATTCCTGGAAATACAATTACCGATAGGTCTAATTACCGTTTTCCAGTTCACCACCTGACAGCACCATTGGAGAAATACCAAAGGATGTTTAACTAGGGTGGGACTACTGCATGTAATACTTTTCTACCAAAAGCTAACTGATCTGATAAGACATCTAATTTATAGTGTCTAGCAAAGGTAGAAAGACTGGTCCAAGTTGCCGCCCTACAGATTTGCTCAGCTGAGGCTCCCCCCTTCTCTGCCCATGATGTAGAGATAGCTCGGGTTGAATGGGCCCTAAGAGTATTCGGGGGATCTTTCCCTTGGCCTGTACATGCTAGGTTTATCATGGTTTTGATCCACCTAGCAATGGTTGATTTTGATGCCTTACAACCTCTATTTGGACCCCCGTACTGTATGAACAAGTTAGTGTCCCGTCTCCAACCTTCCGTCGCCCCCAGGTATTTTAGAACAGTCTCCCTAACGTCAAGGTTATGGTAGACCCTTCCTTTGTGTTTCTAGGGTGTAGGCAGAATGAGGGAAGGATTATCTCCTGATTAAGATTTGTTGAGGACACTACCCTGGGGAGGAAGGCTGGGTTAAAGGTACCTTCACACATAACGATATTGTTAACGATATCGTTGCTTTTTGTGACGTAGCAACGATATCGTTAATGAAATCGTTATGTGTGACAGCGACCAACGATCAGGCCCCTGCTGGGAGATCGTTGGTCGCTGAATAAAGTCCAGAACTTTATTTCGTCGCTGGACTCCCTGGAGACATCGCTGGATCGGCGTGTGTGACACCGATCCAGCGATGTCTTCACTGGTAACCAGGGTAAACATCGGGTAACTAAGCGCAGGGCCGCTGTCTGTCCTCCAGCGCTGTGCTCTGCACTCTTCCTGTACTGGCTGTGAGCGTCGGTCAGCCGGAAAGCAGAGCGGTGACGTCACCGCTCTGCTTTCCGGCCGCTGTGCTCACACAGACAGTACAGGAGGAGTGCAGAGCACAGCGCTGGAGGACAGACGGCTGTAGGTAAGTATGTAGCGTTTGTTTTTTTTTTACTTTTAGGATGGTAACCAGGGTAAACATCGGGTTACTAAGCGCGGCCCTGCGCTTAGTTACCCGATGTTTACCCTGGTTACCGGCATAGTTGGTGGAGAGCGGTCTGTGTGACAGCTCTCCAGCGACCAAACAGCGACGCTGCAGCGATCCGGATCGTTGTCGGTATCGCTGCAGCGTCGCTTAATGTGAAGGTACCTTAAGTCTTAAGACTATCCTGTCGTCAAAGATCTGAAGATATGGGTCCTGAATGGAAAGAGCCTGCATCTCCCCCAGTCTTTTAGCTGACGTGATGGCAATCAGGAAGGCTGTTTTAAAGGAGAGATTGGCTATGCCCGTATCTTCAGATAACAAGTACGGGGTTTTACACAGGGCATTAAGGACCAGGTTTAGGTCCCAAGGAGGAGTTGATTTTCTCACAAGTGGTTTCATTCTCTGCGTGGCCCTGGAAAATCTTGCTATCCAAGGATGGGAGGCTAGTGACGTGTCAAAAAAGACACTAAGTGCTGCAATCTGTACTTTTAAAGTACTAGGCCGGAGGTCCTTCTCAAAACAGAGTTGCAGGAAGTCGAGGATTCTGGGAATGTCAGGTTTTGAAGTATCCACAGGAACCTCTCCCAGAAAGGAACAATACCGATTCCAGATTTTGTTATAAATCGCTGAAGTCACCGGCTTTCTGCTTGCCTGGAGTGTGGTAATGACCTCTTCTGACAGGCCTCTGGATCTTAGGGTTTGCCGTTCAGGATCCAAGCAGATAGGTGTAGAGTCGTCTGGGTCTTTGTGGGACACTGGCCCCTGTAGTAGAAGGTCCCGCCTGTTCGGTAGTAAGATTGGTCTCTCTGCTGACATTCTGGATAGCAGAGAGAACCAGCTCCTTTTTGGCCAAAAAGGAACCACCAGGATTACGGTTGATCTCTCGTCTCGTATCTTCCTGAGTGTCTTCGGTATCAGAGGAAGAGGTGGAAATGTGTACAGGAGACCTTCTCCCCAATACTGAGACAAGGCGTCTACTCCTGTGGCTCGATCTAGAGGATTGAGAGAGAAAAATGCTCTGGTCTTTGCAAAAAGATCCACCTGAGGTGTTCCCCACTTCTGGCACAGACTGCTGAATATTTCTGGGTTCAGTTCCCATTCTCCGGGATGTACAGGTGTTCTGCTCAAGAAGTCTGCTACTTGATTCTTGGCGCCTTCCAGGTGAACTGCCGAGATGGATTTGACAGATTTCTCCACCCATCTGAAAATCTGGTCTGGTAGGTGTTGCAGTGGTTGATGTTTCGTATCTCCTTGGTGTCTTAGAATTGCCACTGCTGTGACATTGTCGGACAGTATCATTACGTATCTGCCCCTGACCTGTGACTGGGCCTGGTATAAGACTTTCCAGATCGCATACAGCTCCCTGAAGTTTGACGACCTTGCAGCAATCAGAGGAGTTCGTTCCCCCTGGTAATATTTTTTCTATATGTCCGCCTCATCCGAATTGACTGGCATCTGTGGTAACCGTAACACAGGGCTCGAGGATCCATGGAACTCCCTCTTTTAGGTTCTTCGGTGTGGTCCACCGGGTTAGGGATTTCTTTACAGATGGAGAAACAATCATCTTCCTGTCCAGGGAGCCATGTTTCCTGTTCTAAGATTTCAAAACCTCTCTCTGCAATCCCCGCGAGTGGAATTGGCTCCATTTCACACAGGGTATGCATGCTGTCATAAAGCCCAGAATCCTCATTGCTTCTCTTATGGAGGGGGTACTCCTTCTGAATTGATGTATGTGCCTGATCAAGGCCTCTTGTTTGTCTTCTGGTAAAAAAGATGTTCTGACGTTGGAGTCTAATATGACCCCCAAAAATTTAATTCTGGAATTTGGGACAAGGCACGATTTCTTCCAATTCACAATCCACCCCAGGTCTTTTAGGATGGAGTGTGAAGCTGCAGTTTATCTCGAGAAGTTTCTCTGATCTCGCCATTATCAGAAAGTAGTCCAGATATGGCACTATGGCAACATTCTGGTTCCTTAGATAGGCTACAACTTCCGACATTAGTTTGGTGAATATTCTGGGCGCCGAAGCAAACCCGAAGGGGAGACATCTGAACTGGAAGTGATACATTATTCCTTTGTTCATTAGGGCGAGTCTCAGAAACTTTTGGTAGGAAGCGTGAATCGGGACATGGTAGTATGCATTGCTTAGATCCAAGGTGCACATCACCATGTCCTTGTCTATGAGACGCGTTGTGGACTTTATAGATCCCATCCTGAATCTTTTGTACTGAACCCACGTGTTTAGGGGTTTTAAATTTATAATCGTTAGGGAGTCTCCCGAAAGTTTTTTTTTATTGAACACAAGTGAGAGTAAGGGTACCGTCTCACAGTGGCATTTTGATCGCTACGACGGCACGATTCGAGACGTTCCAGCGATATACTTACAATCTCGCAGTGTCTGACACGCTCCTACGATCAGGGACCCCGCTGAGAATCGTACGTCGTAGCAGATCGTTTGAAACTTTCTTTCGTCGTCTAGTGTCCCGCTGTGGCGGCATGATCGCATGGTGTAACAAAGGTGTGCACGATATTGTATACGATGTGCGCATAGTAACCAACAGCTTCTACATCGCAAATACGTCGTGAAATTATCGCTCCAGCGTCGTACATTGCAAAGTGTGACCGCAGTCTACGATGCTGGAGCGATATTGGAGCGATGCTGGAGCGACACGGATCGTGCCGTCGTAGCGACCAAAGTGCCACTGTGAGACGGTACCTTAATTGCCCTTGCCTCTTTCTGAGATGGGTACTGGGATGATTGCGTCCAACTCTATCAACTCCTGGATGTTTGTCCAAATCTCAACAAATCTTTCTGGGGGACTGTTGGAGAACTCTAGCTTGTACCCCTGAGCAATTACCTGCAGAATCCAAGGATTTTGGGATATTTTCTGCCAACCCCCTAGAAATTTTTGTAACCGACCCCCCACCTTGATGTCATTTATTCGGCTTTCCTGCACCTGCACTTGGAAAGATGGAGTCTCTACCCTTTCCACCCTTGGGATAAGACCACCTCCCAGTCTTCCCTTTCCCCCTGTAGTCTGTCTTCTGACCAGGTCGGGATCTACAAAAGGGCTGGAATTTTTTAGTATTCTCCTCAGGGAACCCTTTCTTTTTATCTGAGGCTTTTTCTAAAATATCATCTAGAATAGGCCCAAATACTTTATTCCCTGAGAATGGGATTCCACACAATTTATTTTTTGATTGGATATCCCCTGACCAAGTCTTTAGCCAGATAGCTCTTCTGGCTGCATTGGCCAAGGACTCGCTTCTGGCGGCGAAGCGCACGTCTGCCATAAAGCCTGTTGCAAGTTTAAGTAACAGTAGAGATTTGAGAATAACATCTCTGGAAGTCTTAGCTTTGAGATGTTCCTCCAAATCATCTATCCATAGATGCATTGACCAGGCTACCGATGTTGCCGCTATGTTGGCCCGTATTAGTGCTGCTGAGGATTCCCAAGTTCTCCTAGGCAGTCCATCTGCTTTGCAATCCATCGGATCTTTTAAAGCGGAGGAATCCTCAAATGGAATTGAGGTTTTCTTCGCCACCTTTGCTAATGGATCATCAATCTTGGGAACTTCATCCCACACTTTAATGTCCTCCGGATTATAAGGCAGACGGAGTCTGAAGTCTCTAGGTATTACTAGTCTCTTCGCTTCCTGCTATTCTTCTAGAATCATACAACGGATGTAGTTGTTGACTGGAAAAACCTTTGTGACTTGGGCATGTAACCCGCCAAACATTTCATCCTGGATCGAGGTCTCCTCTGGCGTGTCCTATAACTCCATGGTGTTACGCACTCCATGGAGAAGCTTATCTGTATCTGCCGCAGAGAAGAGATATCTCTTCCCTTTGCCCAATGATCCGTCTCTTTCTTCCTGGTCTGAATCTTCCGAAATCTCTCCTTCGGAAGAGGGACTAGACTCTCTTGGCTGTTTCCGTGAGGTTTGCGGTTCCAACTGACTTGTCTGGGGAAGATTCAAGTTTGAGATGGATGCCTGAACCTCCCGACGAATCATTGTCCTCATACTGGTTAATAATGCAGTCTGTTCATCACCCACAATCTTAGATGTGCACGACTTGCATAGTGGCTTCCGACAATTTTCCGGAAATTTAGCAGCACATATCGGGCATTTACTTTTCCCTGATTTTTTCCTTTCGGGTGTGGGGATGGGAGGCTCTGCCTAGGATAGATAGAGATAGATAGATATACTCCGTAGATAGGGAAGTAGGGGTGAGCATTGTGGTATGACTTAGTATAGCCCACTCACGTGCCCCTGAAGCTGGTCAGTCCCCTCAGGTCTGGCTGTTTCCTCCATAGTGAGGACAATTCTAGCCGTATAGCCGAGTGATCCCTCAGGATAGCCTGCGGCATAAAGACCCCCTTACGATGTTTATATAGGATTTACCTGGCTGATATTGCCCTCCTTACCGCCGCTGCGGTTGACTGCGCTGTAATGCCTCCCACGCTGGTCGTGGCCGCTGGACCTGGAAGCGGTCACTGGAGAAAGCTGCGGCCGCATGCTGGAACCGGCCGCCGCACTCACCCCCCGGCAGACAGGCGCCTGGACCGAGAGCCCCCCCGAGCGGAGGAGACGGACCCGACCCCATGAACAGCGCTGCACTGGGGAGGCTGAGGGACCCCCCATAGCAGGTATCAGCCGCATATGTCTTGCGGCAGGGAAAGGCTGGGTCCCCCGATCCCCACAATCTGCACAGCACAGTCGGAGGAAAATCTTGCCGTTCCTATCCGCAGTGAGACAGGAAAAACACCGGTGGGTGGAGTGGGGAGGGTCCTTTTAACCGCTTGTTGTTCCTGTCCCACTGAGGGTAAGAAGGACGTCCCTCCAATGGTGCTGTCAGGTGGTGAACTGGAAAGTAAAGTTCTCGTACCCTGATAGGTGGAGGGCAGGAAGCGCTAGAAAGTCAACGTGCGTGATCTTTCAGGGCGTTGGTGTTGTGGCCCGTAGAGGGCCTAGACCGGAGCCTGGATTTTTTTTTTTATTTTTTTTTTTAAGAGTAGGATCGCAGGAGCCTCTGGAAAACGTGGTGGCCGCAGGAATAGGAAGGTTTCCCCAAAAGACGTCCACATTGCTCAGGAGACAACAAGGACATATTTGTCCTGCCCCTTCCTTTTTTAATGGAGCCCACTCACTGCCTGGTAAGATATACCTGTCCTGAAGATCCCAAATTCGTCTTCGCAGACCGATGATGAAGATGGGCATGGAATAACCTGGACACAGACTTTCGGGCGGCTGGCACATAACGGATTCGTCTTCCCTCCCTACTCGATCTGGCTCGGGGGGGATTCGTGGCAAGGACCGTCCTCCGGGGAACCCCAAACAGTCTTTATGTGTTAGGGCCTTGCCTCGTAGACCACAGATGATACGATAGTGATAAAATACTAGGTGGGAGATGAGAGTGACAATTCCACTCTGTCGCCCTCAAAAGCCATATCTGTCAAAAAAAGGGAAACCATTAATAAAAAATAAAAGGAACCCTAATGCAGAAAGCAGCCTGTGCGGTGCGGACCTGTCTGCCTCCTACTGACACTAAGCTGAAACGCATTAGCTTTATGCCAGCTGGTGGTGTACCCTCCTCTACGGGGAAGACCTACTTTTTTTGGCAAAGCATACACCCCAATTTTTTTTGTGTGTGCCCCAATGAAGCATTAACCCCCCCCCACACCAACCAGAGGATCACACAGTATAACCTCCCCACACACCATAACCCCCCCACACACACTAACCAGAGGATCACACAGCATAACCCCCACACACCATAACCCCCCCACACACCATAACCAGAGGATCACACACCATAACCCCCCCCACACCATAACCAGAGGATCACACACCATAACCCCCCACACACACTAACCAGAGGATCACACAGCATAACCCCCACACACCATAACCCCCCCACACACCATAACCAGAGGATCACACACCATAACCCCCACACACCATAACCCCCCCACACACCATAACCAGAGGATCACACACCATAACCCCCCCCACACCATAACCAGAGGATCACACAGCATAACCCCCCCCCCCACACACACTAACCAGCGGATCACACAACATAACCCCCCCACACACACTAACCAGAGGATCACACAGCATAACCCCCACACACCATAACCCCCCCACACACCATAACCAGAGGATCACACACCATAACCCCCCCCACACCATAACCCCCCCCACACCATAACCAGAGGATCACACAGCATAACCCCCCCCCCACACACACTAACCAGCGGATCACACAACATAACCCCCCCACACACACTAACCAGAGGATCACACAGCATAACCCCCACACACCATAACCCCCCCACACACCATAACCAGAGGATCACACACCATAACCCCCCCCACACCATAACCCCCCCCACACCATAACCAGAGGATCACACAGCATAACCCCCCCCCCACACACACTAACCAGCGGATCACACAACATAACCCCCCCACACACACTAACCAGAGGATCACACAGCATAACCCCCACACACCATAACCCCCCCACACACCATAACCAGAGGATCACACACCATAACCCCCCCACACCATAACCCCCCCCACACCATAACCAGAGGATCACACAGCATAACCCCCCACACACACACTAACCAGCGGATCACACAACATAGCCCCCCCCACACACTAACCAGAGGATCACACAGCATAACCCCCCACATACCATAACCAGAGGATCACACAGTATAACCTCCCCACACACCATAACCCCCCCACACACACTAACCAGAGGATCACACAGCATAACCCCCACATACCATAACCCCCCACACACCATAACCCCCCCACACACCATAACCCCCCCACACACCATAACCAGAGGATCACACAGCATAACCCCCACACACCATAACCCCCCCAAAGACACACACACTAACCGGAGGATCACACAGCATAACCCCCTCACACACCATAACCCCCCCACACACCATAACCCCCCCACACACACTAACCAGAGGATCACACAGCATAACCCCCACATACCATAACCCCCCACACACCATAACCCCCCCACACACCATAACCAGAGGATCACACAGCATAACCCCCACACACCATAACCCCCCCAAAGACACACACACTAACCGGAGGATCACACAGCATAACCCCCTCACACACCATAACCCCCCCACACACCATAACCCCCCCACACACTAACCAGAGGATCACACAGCATAGCCCCCCATACACTAACCAGAGGATCACACAGCATAACCCCCCCACACACCATAACCCCCCCACACACTAACCAGAAGATCACACAGCATAACCCCCCCCACACACACTAACCAGCGGATCACACAACATAGCCCCCCCCACACACTAACCAGAGGATCACACAGCATAACCCCCCACACACCATAACCAGCAGATCACACAGCATAACGCCCCACACACACTAACCAGCGGATCACACAGCATAATCCCCCACATACCATAACCAGAGGATCACACAGTATAACCTCCCCACACACCATAACCCCCCCCACACACACTAACCAGAGGATCACACAGCATAACCCCCACACACCATAACCCCCCCACACACCATAACCAGAGGATCACACACCATAACCCCCCCAACACCATAACCCCCCCACACCATAACCAGAGGATCACACAGCATAACCCCCCCCACACACACTAACCAGCGGATCACACAACATAGCCCCCCCCCACACACTAACCAGAAGATCACACAACATAACCCCCCACACACCATAACCAGCAGATCACACAGCATAACCGCCCACACACACTAACCAGAGGATCACACACCATAACCCCCCCCACACCATAACCCCCCCCACACCATAACCAGAGGATCACACAGCATAACCCCCCACACACACACTAACCAGCGGATCACACAACATAGCCCCCCCACACACACTAACCAGAGGATCACACAGCATAACCCCCACACACCATAACCCCCCCACACACCATAACCAGAGGATCACACAGCATAACCCCCACACACCATAACCCCCCCAAAGACACACACACTAACCGGAGGATCACACAGCATAACCCCCTCACACACCATAAACCCCCACACACCATAACCCCCCCCACACACCAACCAGAGGATCACACAGCATAGCCCCCCACACTAACCAGAAGATCACACAGCATAACCCCCCCACACACCATAACCCCCCCACACACTAACCAGAAGATCACACAGCATAACCCCCCCACACACCATAACCCCCCCACACACTAACCAGAAGATCACACAGCATAACCCCCCCACACACCAACCAGATCACACAGCATAACCCCCCCACACACCATAACCCCCCCACACACTAACCAGAAGATCACACAGCATAACCCCCCCACACACCATAACCCCCCCACACACTAACCAGAAGATCACACAGCATAACCCCCCCACACACCATAACCCCCCCCACACACTAACCAGAAGATCACACAGCATAACCCCCCCACACACCATAACCCCCCCACACACTAACCAGAAGATCACACAGCATAACCCCCCCCCCACACACCATAACCCCCCACACACCAACCAGATCACACAGCATAACCCCCCCACACACCATAACCCCCCACACACCAACCAGAAGATCACACAGCATAACCCCCCACACACCATAACCCCCCACACACTAACCAGAAGATCACACAGAATAACCCCCCCACACTAACCAGAAGATCACACAGCATAACCCCCCACACACCATAACCCCCACACACTAACCAGAAGATCACACAGCATAACCCCCCCCACACACCATAACCCCCCCCCACACACTAACCAGAAGATCACACAGCATAACCCCCCACACTTCAACCAGATCACACAGCATAACCCCCCCACACACCATAACCCCCCACACACTAACCAGAAGATCACACAGCATAACCCCCCCACGCACCATAACCCCCCACACACTAACCAGAAGATCACACAGCATAACCCCCCCACACACCATAACCCCCCACACACCAACCAGATCACACAGCATAACCCCCCCACACACCATAACCCCCCACACACTAACCAGAAGATCACACAGCATAACCCCCCCACACACCATAACCCCCCACACACCAACCAGAAGATCACACAGCATAACCCCCCCACACACCATAACCCCCCACACACTAACCAGAAGATCACACAGAATAACCCCCCCACACACCATAACCCCCCACACACTAACCAGAAGATCACACAGCATAACCCCCCCCACACACCATAACCCCCCCACACTAACCAGAAGATCACACAGCATAACCCCCCACAATCAAACCTCCACCTCACTGATCAATGGACCCCACAGAAAACACCCAACAAAGCCCAGCAGACGACCTCTCCCCAAGCATAAATCCCCATCAGATGCCCCCTTCAACTCCCCCCCCCCAAGCATAAGCCCCCCATCGGCAGCCACCAGTTTAAACCCCCCATTAGACGCCTCCCCAAAGCGTCAATCCCATCAGATGCCACCCTATCCCCAAGCATAGCCCTCCATCAGACGTCCACTCCCCCCAGGATAGACCCCCATCGGACGTCCAACCCCCACCGGACGTCCACTCCCCCCAGCATAAACTCTTAACAGCCCCCCCCAAACCCAACCCATAAGGAGGTGACCCCCTAATAAAAGGGATCCCCCGTAAGCAGATCACCCCCAAATCCCACCACAGGGGTCCCCTCAGCCTGCAGCAGGTCGCCTCCACAAACCCAACCATAAGCAGGTCACCCCCAATAGCAATAGCATGCTGCAGGTTGTACCCTCACAAGCAGGGCGGGGTCCCCCAATACCCAGCAGCATGTACCCCCCATATCCCACCACAGGGGTCCGGCCCCCGGAGCAGCAGCAGCATGTACCCCCCATATCCCACCACAGGGGTCCGGCCCCCGGAGCAGCAGCAGCATGTACCCCCCATATCCCACCACAGGGGTCCGGCCCCCGGAGCAGCAGCATGTACCCCCCATATCCCACCACAGGGGTCCGGCCCCTGGAGCAGCAGCAGCATGTACCCCCCATATCCCACCACAGGGGTCCGGCCCCCGGAGCAGCAGCAGCATGTACCCCCCATATCCCACCACAGGGGTCCGGCCCCCGGAGCAGCAGCATGTACCCCCCATATCCCACCCCAGGGGTCCGGTGTTGTGGATTCTGTTTTTGGGCTCCCTCTGGTGGTTACAGATGGTACTGGGTGACTTGTGTTCTCTGCGGTCTCTGGTGTCCACCTGTTCTATCAGGATATGGGAGTTTCCTATTTAGCCTGGCTTTCTTGTCATTTCCTCGCCGGCTATCAATGTAATCAGTGTGTCTTGTTACCTCTGCTTCCCGCTTCTGTATTCTTCAGGACAAGCTAAGTTTTTGATTTTCCTGTTCCACGTTTTGCTTAATTTTTGTCTTAGTCCAGCTTGCAGATATGTGATTCCTTTTTGCTGGTTGCTCTAGTGGGCTGATATTACTCCTCATGTTCCATGAGTTGGAACATGAGTTCAAGTAATTTCAGGATGGTTTTTTGTAGGGTTTTTCGCTGACCGCGCAGTTCACTTTTGTATCCTCTGCTATCTAGCTTTAGCGGGCCTCATTTTGCTGAATCTGTTTTCATAACTACGTATGTGCTTTCCTCTCATTTCACCGTCATTACATGTGGGGGGCTGCTATTTCTGTGGGGTGTTTCTCTGGAGGCAAGAGAGGTCTGTGTTTCTGCTAATAGGGAAAGTTAGTTCTTCGGCTGGCGCGAGACGTCTAGGAATCATCGTAGGCACGTTCCCCGGCTACAGCTAGTTGTGTGTTGAGGTTCAGGATCGCGGTCAGCTCAGTTTCCATCACCCTAGAGCTTGTTTTGTTTTTTGTGCTTGTCCTTTTGTGATCCCCTGCCTTTGGGATCATGACAGTCCGGCCCCCTAATAGCAGCATGTACCCCCCATATCCCACCACAGGGGTCTGGCCCCCGGAGCAGCAGCAGCATGTACCCCCCATATCTACTGGTCACAGAAGGTGAAAAAAGTGTCAGAGAACCTCCAAAAGCAGATGAGTGGAATCATGTGACCAAAAGAAGCAAGAAGACCATGGAGAAATCACCAACCACACAACTGAAGAACCGATATCAAATCTTTGTAGAGGATGAAGGTGGCACACCTAAGGATGAAGCAATACCAGCAAGCAAAAAAGAAAAGGGCACACAGCAACAAGTGACAGCAAAAAGTACAGCCAAGAAGCAACGAAGAGTGGTGGTGGTGGGAGACTCACTACTGAGAGGCACAGAAGCAGCCATCTGCAGACCGGACATAATTGCAAGAGAAGTATGCTGCCTTCCAGGTGCGATGATCAAGGATGTGACCGATAGGATACCAAAGCTCTTCAGCTCCAAGGACGTCCACCCATTTCTTATGATACATGTTGGCACCAATGACACGGCAAGGAAGGACCTACCGACAATCTGCAAAGACTTTGAAGAGTTGGGGAAGAAAGTAAAGGAACTGGATGCACAGGTAGTTTTTTCTTCTATCCTTCCAGTAGACGGGCATGGCACCAGGAGATGGAACAGGATCCTTGATGCAAACAACTGGCTAAGACGATGGTGCAGACAACAAGGATTCGGATTCCTGGACCACGGTGTGAATTACTTGTACGATGGACTCCTCGCCAGAGACGGACTACACCTCAACAAACCTGGGAAACACACATTCGCCAGAAGACTCGCTACACTCATCAGGAGGGCGTTAAACTAGAAGAAGAGGGGACGGGAAGAAAAACATTAGACTTGAACAAAGAAGACACAGGAAAACATACTCAGAAGGGAGGTAAGAACATAGTAACATAGTAACATAGTTAGTAAGGCCGAAAAAAGACATTTGTCCATCCAGTTCAGCCTATATTCCATCATAATAAATCCCCAGATCTACGTCCTTCTACAGAACCTAATTGTATGATACAATATTGTTCTGCTCCAGGAAGACATCCAGGCCTCTCTTGAACCCCCCGACTGAGTTCGCCATCACCACCTCCTCAGGCAAGCAATTCCAGATTCTCACTGCCCTAACAGTAAAGAATCCTCTTCTATGTTGGTGGAAAAACCTTCTCTCCTCCAGACGCAAAGAATGCCCCCTTGTGCCCGTCACCTTCCTTGGTATAAACAGATCCTCAGCGAGATATTTGTATTGTCCCCTTATATACTTATACATGGTTATTAGATCGCCCCTCAGTCGTCTTTTTTCTAGACTAAATAATTCTAATTTCACTAATCTATCTGGGTATTGTAGTTCTCCCATCCCCTTTATTAATTTTGTTGCCCTCCTTTGTACTCTCTCTAGTTCCATTATATCCTTCCTGAGCACTGGTGCCCAAAACTGGACACAGTACTCCATGTGCGGTCTAACTAGGGATTTGTACAGAGGCAGTATAATGCTCTGTACAACATTTCTAAAACAATCCACAGCGAGGAGATTGGAACAAAACAAAATCCTCTAAACTGCATGCTCGCAAACGCCAGAAGCCTGACAAACAAGATGGAAGAACTAGAAGCAGAAATATCTACAGGTAACTTTGACATAGTGGGAATAACCGAGACATGGTTAGATGAAAGCTATGACTGGGCAGTTAACTTACAGGGTTACAGACTGTTTAGAAAGGATCGTAAAAATCGGAGATGAGGAGGGGTTTGTCTCTATGTAAAGTCTTGTCTAAAGTCCACTTTAAGGGAGGATATTAGCGAAGGAAATGAGGATGTCGAGTCCATATGGGTCGAAATTCATGGAGGGAAAAATGGTAACAAAATTCTCATTGGGGTCTGTTACAAACCCCCAAATATAACAGAAACCATGGAAAGTCTACTTCTAAAGCAGATAGATGAAGCTGCAACCCATAATGAGGTCCTGGTTATGGGGGACTTTAACTACCCGGATATTAACTGGGAAACAGAAACCTGTGAAACCCATAAAGGCAACAGGTTTCTGCTAATAACCAAGAAAAATTATCTTTCACAATTGGTGCAGAATCCAACCAGAGGAGCAGCACTTTTAGACCTAATACTATCTAATAGACCTGACAGAATAACAAATCTGCAGGTGGTCGGGCATCTAGGAAATAGCGACCACAATATTGTGCAGTTTCACCTGTCTTTCACTAGGGGGACTTGTCAGGGAGTCACAAAAACATTGAACTTTAGGAAGGCAAAGTTTGAACAGCTTAGAGATGCCCTTAATCTGGTAGACTGGGACAATATCCTCAGAAATGAGAATACAGATAATAAATGGGAAATGTTTAAGAACATCCTAAATAGGCAGTGTAAGCGGTTTATACCTTGTGGGAATAAAAGGACTAGAAATAGGAAAAACCCAATGTGGCTAAACGAAGAAGTAAGACAGGCAATTAACAGTAAAAAGAAAGCATTTGCACTACTAAAGCAGGATGGCACCATTGAAGCTCTAAAAAACTATAGGGAGAAAAATACTTTATCTAAAAAACTAATTAAAGCTGCCAAAAAGGAAACAGAGAAGCACATTGCTAAGGAGAGTAAAACTAATCCCAAACTGTTCTTCAACTATATCAATAGTAAAAGAATAAAAACTGAAAATGTAGGCCCCTTAAAAAATAGTGAGGAAAGAATGGTTGTAGATGACGAGGAAAAAGCTAACATATTAAACACCTTCTTCTCCACGGTATTCACGGTGGAAAATGAAATGCTAGGTGAAATCCCAAGAAACAATGAAAACCCTATATTAAGGGTCACCAATCTAACCCAAGAAGAGGTGCGAAACCGGCTAAATAAGATTAAAATAGATAAATCTCCGGGTCCGGATGGCATACACCCACGAGTACTAAGAGAACTAAGTAATGTAATAGATAAACCATTATTTCTTATTTTTAGTGACTCTATAGCGACAGGGTCTGTTCCGCAGGATTGGCGCATAGCAAATGTGGTGCCAATATTCAAAAAGGGCTCTAAAAGTGAACCTGGAAATTATAGGCCAGTAAGTCTAACCTCTATTGTTGGTAAAATATTTGAAGGGTTTCTGAGGGATGTTATTCTGGATTATCTCAATGAGAATAACTGTTTAACTCCATATCAGCATGGGTTTATGAGAAATCGCTCCTGTCAAACCAATCTAATCAGTTTTTATGAAGAGGTAAGCTATAGACTGGACCACGGTGAGTCATTGGACGTGGTATATCTCGATTTTTCCAAAGCGTTTGATACCGTGCCGCACAAGAGGTTGGTACACAAAATGAGAATGCTTGGTCTGGGGGAAAATGTGTGTAAATGGGTTAGTAACTGGCTTAGTGATAGAAAGCAGAGGGTGGTTATAAATGGTATAGTCTCTAACTGGGTCGCTGTGACCAGTGGGGTACCGCAGGGGTCAGTATTGGGACCTGTTCTCTTCAACATATTCATTAATGATCTGGTAGAAGGTTTACACAGTAAAATATCGATATTTGCAGATGATACAAAACTATGTAAAGCAGTTAATACAAGAGAAGATAGTATTCTGCTACAGATGGATCTGGATAAGTTGGAAACTTGGGCTGAAAGGTGGCAGATGAGGTTTAACAATGATAAATGTAAGGTTATACACATGGGAAGAAGGAATCAATGTCACCATTACACACTGAATGGGAAACCACTGGGTAAATCTGACAGGGAGAAGGACTTGGGGATCCTAGTTAATGATAAACTTACCTGGAGCAGCCAGTGCCAGGCAGCAGCTGCCAAGGCAAACAGGATCATGGGGTGCATTAAAAGAGGTCTGGATACACAGGATGAGAGCATTATACTGCCTCTGTACAAATCCCTAGTTAGACCGCACATGGAGTACTGTGTCCAGTTTTGGGCACCGGTGCTCAGGAAGGATATAATGGAACTAGAGAGAGTACAAAGGAGGGCAACAAAATTAATAAAGGGGATGGGAGAACTACAATACCCAGATAGATTAGCGAAATTAGGATTATTTAGTCTAGAAAAAAGACGACTGAGGGGCGATCTAATAACCATGTATAAGTATATAAGGGGACAATACAAATATCTCGCTGAGGATCTGTTTATACCAAGGAAGGTGACGGGCACAAGGGGGCATTCTTTGCGTCTGGAGGATAGAAGGTTTTTCCACCAACATAGAAGAGGATTCTTTACTGTTAGGGCAGTGAGAATCTGGAATTGCTTGCCTGAGGAGGTGGTGATGGCGAACTCAGTCGAGGGGTTCAAGAGAGGCCTGGATGTCTTCCTGGAGCAGAACAATATTGTATCATACAATTATTAGGTTCTGTAGAAGGACGTAGATCTGGGGATTTATTATGATGGAATATAGGCTGAACTGGATGGACAAATGTCTTTTTTCGGCCTTACTAACTATGTTACTATCCCACCACAGGGGTCCGGCCCCCGGAGCAGCAGCATCATGTTCCCCCATATCCCACCACAGGGGTCCGGCCCCCCTAATAGCAGAATGTTCCCCCCATATCCCACCACAGGGGTCCGGCTCCCAGAGCAGCAGCATGTACCCCCCATATCCCACCACAGGGGTCCGGCCCCCGGAGCAGCAGCAGCATGTACCCCCCATATCCCACCATAGGGGTCCGGCCCCCGGAGCAGCAGCACCATGTACCCCCCATATCCCACCACAGGGGTCCGGCCCCCGGAGCAGCAGCATGTACCCCCCATATCCCACCACAGGGGTCCGGCCCCCGGAGCAGCAGCATGTACCCCCCATATCCCACCACAGGGGTCCGGCCCCCGGAGCAGCAGCATGTACCCCCCATATCCCACCACAGGGGTCCGGCCCCCGGAGCAGCAGCATGTACCCCATCCCACCACAGGGGTCCGGCCCCCGGAGCAGCAGCATGTACCCCCATATCCCACCACAGGGGTCCGGCCCCCGGAGCAGCAGCATGTACCCCCATATCCCACCACAGGGGTCCGGCCCCCGGAGCAGCAGCAGCATGTACCCCCCATATCCCACCACAGGGGTCCGGCCCCCGGAGCAGCAGCATGTACCCCCCATATCCCACCACAGGGGTCCGGCCCCCGGAGCAGCAGCATGTACCCCCCACATCACACCACAGGGGTCCGGCCCCCGGAGCAGCAGCATGTACCCCCATATCCCCCCACAGGGGTCCGGCCCCCGGAGCAGCAGCATGTACCCCCCATATCCCACCACAGGGGTCCGGCCCCCGGAGCAGCAGCATGTACCCCCCATATCCCACCACAGGGGTCCGGCCCCCGGAGCAGCAGCAGCATGTACCCCCCATATCCCACCACAGGGGTCCGGCCCCCGGAGCAGCAGCATGTACCCCCATATCCCACCACAGGGGTCCGGCCCCAGGAGCAGCAGCATGTACCCCCCATATCCCACCACAGGGGTCCGGCCCCCGGAGCAGCAGCATGTACCCCCCATATCCCACCACAGGGGTCCGGCCCCCGGAGCAGCAGCATGTACCCCCCATATCCCACCACAGGGGTCTGGCCCCCGGAGCAGCAGCAGCATGTACCCCCCATATCCCACCACAGGGGTCCGGCCAACGGAGCAGCAGCAGCATGTACCCCCCATATCCCACCACAGGGGTCCGGCCCCCGGAGCAGCAGCATGTACCCCCATATCCCACCACAGGGGTCCGGCCCCCGGAGCAGCAGCATGTACCCCCCATATCCCACCACAGGGGTCCGGCCCCCGGAGCAGCAGCATGTACCCCCATATCCCACCACAGGGGTCCGGCCCCCGGAGCAGCAGCATGTTCCCCCCATATCCCACCACAGGGGTCCGGCCCCCGGAGCAGCAGCATGTACCCCCATATCCCACCACAGGGGTCCGGCCCCCGGAGCAGCAGCATCATGTTCCCCCATATCCCACCACAGGGGTCCGGCCCCCCTAATAGCAGAATGTTCCCCCCATATCCCACCACAGGGGTCCGGCTCCCAGAGCAGCAGCATGTACCCCCCATATCCCACCACAGGGGTCCGGCCCCCGGAGCAGCAGCAGCATGTACCCCCCATATCCCACCATAGGGGTCCGGCCCCCGGAGCAGCAGCACCATGTACCCCCCATATCCCACCACAGGGGTCCGGCCCCCGGAGCAGCAGCATGTACCCCCCATATCCCACCACAGGGGTCCGGCCCCCGGAGCAGCAGCATGTACCCCCCATATCCCACCACAGGGGTCCGGCCCCCGGAGCAGCAGCATGTACCCCCCATATCCCACCACAGGGGTCCGGCCCCCGGAGCAGCAGCATGTACCCCATCCCACCACAGGGGTCCGGCCCCCGGAGCAGCAGCATGTACCCCCATATCCCACCACAGGGGTCCGGCCCCCGGAGCAGCAGCATGTACCCCCATATCCCACCACAGGGGTCCGGCCCCCGGAGCAGCAGCAGCATGTACCCCCCATATCCCACCACAGGGGTCCGGCCCCCGGAGCAGCAGCATGTACCCCCCATATCCCACCACAGGGGTCCGGCCCCCGGAGCAGCAGCATGTACCCCCCACATCACACCACAGGGGTCCGGCCCCCGGAGCAGCAGCATGTACCCCCATATCCCCCCACAGGGGTCCGGCCCCCGGAGCAGCAGCATGTACCCCCCATATCCCACCACAGGGGTCCGGCCCCCGGAGCAGCAGCATGTACCCCCCATATCCCACCACAGGGGTCCGGCCCCCGGAGCAGCAGCAGCATGTACCCCCCATATCCCACCACAGGGGTCCGGCCCCCGGAGCAGCAGCATGTACCCCCATATCCCACCACAGGGGTCCGGCCCCAGGAGCAGCAGCATGTACCCCCCATATCCCACCACAGGGGTCCGGCCCCCGGAGCAGCAGCATGTACCCCCCATATCCCACCACAGGGGTCCGGCCCCCGGAGCAGCAGCATGTACCCCCCATATCCCACCACAGGGGTCTGGCCCCCGGAGCAGCAGCAGCATGTACCCCCCATATCCCACCACAGGGGTCCGGCCAACGGAGCAGCAGCAGCATGTACCCCCCATATCCCACCACAGGGGTCCGGCCCCCGGAGCAGCAGCATGTACCCCCATATCCCACCACAGGGGTCCGGCCCCCGGAGCAGCAGCATGTACCCCCCATATCCCACCACAGGGGTCCGGCCCCCGGAGCAGCAGCATGTACCCCCATATCCCACCACAGGGGTCCGGCCCCCGGAGCAGCAGCATGTTCCCCCCATATCCCACCACAGGGGTCCGGCCCCCGGAGCAGCAGCATGTACCCCCATATCCCACCACAGGGGTCCGGCCCCCGGAGCAGCAGCAGCATGTACCCCCATATCCCCCCACAGGGGTCCGGCCCCCGGAGCAGCAGCAGCATGTACCCCCCATATCCCACCACAGGGGTCCGGCCCCCGGAGCAGCAGCATGTACCCCCCATATCCCACCACAGGGGTCCGGCCCCCGGAGCAGCAGCAGCATGTACCCCCCATATCCCACCACAGGGGTCCGGCCCCCGGAGCAGCAGCATGTACCCCCCATATCCCACCACAGGGGTCCGGCCCCCGGAGCAGCAGCATGTACCCCCATATCCCACCACAGGGGTCCGGCCCCCGGAGCAGCAGCATGTACCCCCCATATCCCACCACAGGGGTCCGGCCCCCGGAGCAGCAGCAGCATGTACCCCCCATATCCCACCACAGGGGTCCGGCCCCCGGAGCAGCAGCATGTACCCCCCATATCCCACCACAGGGGTCCGGCCCCCGGAGCAGCAGCATGTACCCCCCATATCCCACCACAGGGGTCCGGCCCCCGGAGCAGCAGCAGCATGTACCCCCCATATCCCACCACAGGGGTCCGGCCCCCGGAGCAGCAGCAGCATGTATCCCCCATATCCCACCACAGGGGTCCGGCCCCCGGAGCAGCAGCATGTACCCCCCATATCCCACCACAGGGGTCCGGCCCCCGGAGCAGCAGCATGTACCCCCCATATCCCACCACAGGGGTCCGGCCCCCGGAGCAGCAGCATGTACCCCCCATATCCCCCCACAGGGGTCCGGCCCCCGGAGCAGCAGCAGCATGTACCCCCCATATCCCACCACAGGGGTCCGGCCCCCGGAGCAGCAGCAGCATGTACCCCCCATATCCCACCATAGGGGTCCGGCCCCCGGAGCAGCAGCATGTACCCCCATATCCCACCACAGGGGTCCGGCCCCCGGAGCAGCAGCATGTACCCCCCATATCCCACCATAGGGGTCCGGCCCCCGGAGCAGCAGCATGTACCCCCCATATCCCACCACAGGGGTCCGGCCCCCGGAGCAGCAGCAGCATGTACCCCCCATATCCCACCACAGGGGTCCGGCCCCCGGAGCAGCAGCATGTACCCCCCATATCCCACCACAGGGGTCCGGCCCCCGGAGCAGCAGCAGCATGTACCCCCCATATCCCACCACAGGGGTCCGGCCCCCGGAGCAGCAGCAGCATGTACCCCCCATATCCCACCACAGGGGTCCGGCCCCCGGAGCAGCAGCATGTACCCCCCATATCCCCCCACAGGGGTCCGACCCCCGGAGCAGCAGCATGTACCCCCATATCCCACCACAGGGGTCCGGCCCCCGGAGCAGCAGCATGTACCCCCCATATCCCACCACAGGGGTCCGGCCCCCGGAGCAGCAGCATGTTCCCCCCATATCCCACCACAGGGGTCCGGCCCCCGGAGCAGCAGCATGTACCCCCCATATCCCACCACAGGGGTCCGGCCCCCGGAGCAGCAGCATGTACCCCCCATATCCCACCACAGGGGTCCGGCCCCCGGAGCAGCAGCATGTACCCCCCATATCCCACCACAGGGGTCCGGCCCCCCTAATAGCAGAATGTTCCCCCCATATCCCACCACAGGGGTCCGGCCCCCCTAATAGCAGAATGTTCCCCCCATATCCCACCACAGGGGTCCGGCCCCCGGAGCAGCAGCATGTACCCCCCATATCCCACCACAGGGGTCCGGCCCCCGGAGCAGCAGCATGTACCCCCCATATCCCACCACAGGGGTCCGGCCTCCCTAATAGCAGAATGTTCCCCCCATATCCCACCACAGGGGTCCGGCCCCCGGAGCAGCAGCATGTACCCCGATATCCCACCACAGGGGTCCGGCCCCCGGAGCAGCAGCATGTACCCCCCATATCCCACCACAGGGGTCCGGCCCCCGGAGCAGCAGCATGTTCTTCCATATCCCACCACAGAGGTCCGGCCCCCGAAGCAGCAGCATGTACCCCCCATATCCCACCACAAGGGTCCGGCCCCCGGAGCAGCAGCATGTACCCCCCATATCCCACCACAGGGGTCCGGCCCCCGGAGCAGCAGCATGTACCCCCATATCCCTTCACAGGGGTCCAGCCCCCGGAGCAGCAGCATGTACCCCCCATATCCCACCACAGGGGTCCGACCCCCGGAGCAGCAGCAGCATGTACCCCCCATATCCCACCACAGGGGTCCGGCCCCCGGAGCAGCAGCATGTACCCCCCATATCCCCCCACAGGGGTCCGGCCCCCGGAGCAGCAGCAGCATGTACCCCCCATATCCCACCATAGGGGTCCGGCCCCCGGAGCAGCAGCATGTACCCCCATATCCCACCACAGGGGTCCGGCCCCCGGAGCAGCAGCATGTACCCCCCATATCCCACCACAGGGGTCCGGCCCCCGGAGCAGCAGCATGTACCCCCCATATCCCACCACAGGGGTCCGGCCCCCGGAGCAGCAGCAGCATGTACCCCCCATATCCCACCATAGGGGTCCGGCCCCCGGAGCAGCAGCATGTACCCCCATATCCCACCACAGGGGTCCGGCCCCCGGAGCAGCAGCATGTACCCCCCATATCCCACCACAGGGGTCCGGCCCCCGGAGCAGCAGCATGTACCCCCCATATCCCACCACAGGGGTCCGGCCCCCGGAGCAGCAGCAGCATGTACCCCCCATATCCCACCACAGGGGTCCGGCCCCCGGAGCAGCAGCAGCATGTACCCCCCATATCCCACCACAGGGGTCCGGCCCCCGGAGCAGCAGCATGTACCCCCCATATCCCACCACAGGGGTCCGGCCCCCGGAGCAGCAGCGTGTACCCCCATATCCCACCACAGGGGTCCGGCCCCCGGAGCAGCAGCATGTACCCCCCATATCCCACCATAGGGGTCCGGCCCCCGGAGCAGCAGCATGTACCCCCATATCCCACCACAGGGGTCCGGCCCCCGGAGCAGCAGCATGTACCCCCCATATCCCACCACAGGGGTCCGGCCCCCGGAGCAGCAGCATGTACCCCCCATATCCCACCACAGGGGTCCGGCCCCCGGAGCAGCAGCAGCATGTACCCCCCATATCCCACCACAGGGGTCCGGCCCCCGGAGCAGCAGCAGCATGTACCCCCCATATCCCACCACAGGGGTCCGGCCCCCGGAGCAGCAGCATGTACCCCCCATATCCCACCACAGGGGTCCGGCCCCCGGAGCAGCAGCGTGTACCCCCATATCCCACCACAGGGGTCCGGCCCCCGGAGCAGCAGCGTGTACCCCCATATCCCACCACAGGGGTCCGGCCCCCGGAGCAGCAGCATGTTCCCCCCATATCCCACCACAGGGGTCTGGCCCCCGGAGCAGCAGCATGTACCCCCCATATCCCACCACAGGGGTCCGGCCCCCGGAGCAGCAGCATGTACCCCCCATATCCCACCACAGGGGTCCGGCCCCCGGAGCAGCAGCATGTACCCCCCATATCCCACCACAGGGGTCCGGCCCCCGGAGCAGGAGCAGCATGTACCCCCCATATCCCACCACAGGGGTCCGACCCCCGGAGCAGCAGCATGTACCCCCCATATCCCACCACAGGGGTCCGGCCCCCGGAGCAGCAGCATGTTCCCCCCATATCCCACCACAGGGGTCCGGCCCCCGGAGCAGCAGCATGTACCCCCCATATCCCACCACAGGGGTCCGGCCCCCGGAGCAGCAGCATGTACCCCCCATATCCCACCACAGGGGTCCGGCCCCCGGAGCAGCAGCATGTACCCCCCATATCCCACCACAGGGGTCCGGCCCCCGGAGCAGCAGCATGTTCCCCCCATATCCCACCACAGGGGTCCGGCCCCCGGAGCAGCAGCATGTACCCCCCATATCCCACCACAGGGGTCCGGCCCCCGGAGCAGCAGCATGTACCCCCATATCCCACCACAGGGGTCCGACCCCCGGAGCAGGAGCAGCATGTACCCCCATATCCCACCACAGGGGTCCGGCCCCCGGAGCAGCAGCATGTACCCCCATATCCCACCACAGGGGTCCGGCCCCCGGAGCAGGAGCAGCATGTACCCCCATATCCCACCACAGGGGTCCGGCCCCCGGAGCAGCAGCATGTACCCCCATATCCCACCACAGGGGTCCGGCCCCCGGAGCAGCAGCATGTACCCCCATATCCCACCACAGGGGTCCGGCCCCCGGAGCAGCAGCATGTACCCCCCATATCCCACCACAGGGGTCCGGCCCCCCTAATAGCAGAATGTTCCCCCCATATCCCACCACAGGGGTCCGGCCCCCGGAGCAGCAGCATGTACCCCCCATATCCCACCACAGGGGTCCGGCCCCCCTAATAGCAGAATGTTCCCCCCATATCCCACCACAGGGGACCGGCCCCCGGAGCAGCAGCATGTACCCCCCATATCCCACCACAAGGGTCCGGCCCCCGGAGCAGCAGCATGTACCCCCATATCCCACCACAGGGGTCCGGCCCCCGGAGCAGCAGCATGTACCCCCCATATCCCCCCACAGGGGTCCGGCCCCCGGAGCAGCAGCATGTACCCCCCATATCCCACCACAGGGGTCCGGCCCCCCTAATAGCAGAATGTTCCCCCCATATCCCACCACAGGGGTCCGGCCCCCGGAGCAGCAGCATGTACCCCCCATATCCCACCACAGGGGTCCGGCCCCCGGAGCAGCAGCATGTACCCCCCATATCACACCACAGGGGTCCGGCCCCCGGAGCAGCAGCATGTACCCCCCATATCCCACCACAGGGGTCCGGCCCCCGGAGCAGCAGCAGCATGTACCCCCCATATCCCACCACAGGGGTCCGGCCCCCGGAGCAGCAGCATGTACCCCCCATATCCCACCACAGGGGTCCGGCCCCCGGAGCAGCAGCATGTACCCCCCATATCCCACCACAGGGGTCCGGCCCCCGGAGCAGCAGCATGTACTCCCATATCCCACCACAGGGGTCCGGCCCCCGGAGCAGCAGCATGTACCCCCCATATCCCACCACAGGGGTCCGGCCCCCCTAATAGCAGAATGTTCCCCCCATATCCCACCACAGGGGTCCGGCCCCCGGAGCAGCAGCAGCATGTACCCCCCATATCCCACCACAGGGGTCCGGCCCCCGGAGCAGCAGCAGCATGTACCCCCCATATCCCACCACAAGGGTCCGGCCCCCGGAGCAGCAGCATGTACCCCCCATATCCCACCACAGGGGTCCGGCCCCTGGAGCAGCAGCATGTACCCCCATATCCCACCACAGGGGTCCGGCCCCCGGAGCAGCAGCATGTACCTCCCATATCCCACCACAGGGGTCCGGCCCCCGGAGCAGCAGCATGTACCCCCCATATCCCTTCACAGGGGTCCGGCCCCCGGAGCAGCAGCATGTACCCCCATATCCCACCACAGGGGTCCGACCCCCGGAGCAGCAGCATGTACCCCCAATATCCCCCCACAGGGGTCCGGCCCCCGGAGCAGCAGCATGTACCCCCCATATCCCACCACAGGGGTCCGGCCCCCGGAGCAGCAGCATGTACCCCCCATATCCCACCACAGGGGTCCGGCCCCCGGAGCAGCAGCATGTACCCCCCATATCCCACCACAGTGGTCTGGCCCCCGGAGCAGCAGCAGCATGTACCCCCCATATCCCACCACAGGGGTCCGGCCCCCTGAGCAGCAGCAGCATGTACCCCCCATATCCCACCCCAGGGGTCCGGCCCCTGGAGCAGCAGCGTGTACCCCCCATATCCCCCCACAGGGGTCCGGCCCCCGAAGCAGCAGCATGTACCCCCATATCCCACCACAGGGGTCCGGCCCCCCGAGCAGCAGCAGCATGTACCCCCCATATCCCACCCCAGGGGTCCGGCCCCCGGAGCAGCAGCGTGTACCCCCCATATCCCACCACAGGGGTCCGGCCCCCGGAGCAGCAGCATGTACCCCCCATATCCCACCACAGGGGTCCGGCCCCCGGAGCAGCAGCAGCATGTACCCCCATATCCCACCACAGGGGTCCGGCCCCCGGAGCAGCAGCGTGTACCCCCCATATCCCACCACAGGGGTCCGGCCCCCGGAGCAGCAGCATGTACCCCCATATCCCACCACAGGGGTCCGGCCCCCGGAGCAGCAGCATGTACCCCCCATATCCCACCACAGGGGTCCGGCCCCCGGAGCAGCAGCATGTACCCCCCATATCCCACCACAGGGGTCCGGCCCCCGGAGCAGCAGCATGTACCCCCCATATCCCACCACAGGGGTCCGACCCCCGGAGCAGCAGCATGTACCCCCCATATCCCACCACAGGGGTCCGGCCCCCGGAGCAGCAGCATGTACCCCCCATATCCCACCACAGGGGTCCGGCCCCCGGAGCAGCAGCAGCATGTACCCCCCATATCCCACCACAGGGGTCCGGCCCCCCGAGCAGCAGCAGCATGTACCCCCCATATCCCACCCCAGGGGTCCGGCCCCCGGAGCAGCAGCGTGTACCCCCCATATCCCACCACAGGGGTCCGGCCCCCGGAGCAGCAGCATGTACCCCCCATATCCCACCACAGGGGTCCGGCCCCCAGAGCAGCAGCATCATGTTCCCCCCATATCCCACCACAGGGGTCCGGCCCCCGGAGCAGCAGCATGTACCCCACATATCCCACCACAGGGGTCCGGCCCCCGGAGCAGCAGAATGTACCCCCCATATCCCACCACAGGGGTCTGGCCCCCGGAGCAGCAGCATGTACCCCACATATCCCACCACAGGGGTCCGGCCCCTGGAGCAGCAGCATGTACCCCCCATATCCCACCACAGGGGTCCGGCCCCCGGAGCAGCAGCATGTACCCCCCATATCCCACCACAGGGGTCTGGCCCCCGGAGCAGCAGCATGTACCCCCCATATCCCACCACAGGGGTCCGGCCCCCGGATCAGCAGCAGCATGTACCCCACATATCCCACCACAGGGGTCCGGCCCCCGGAGCAGCAGCATGTACCCCCCATATCCCACCACAGGGGTCTGGCCCCCGGAGCAGCAGCATGTACCCCCCATATCCCACCACAGGGGTCCGGCCCCCGGATCAGCAGCAGCATGTACCCCACATATCCCACCACAGGGGTCCGGCCCCCGGAGCAGCAGCATGTACCCCCCATATCCCACCACAGGGGTCTGGCCCCCGGAGCAGCAGCATGTACCCCCCATATCCCACCACAGGGGTCTGGCCCCCGGAGCAGCAGCATGTACCCCCATATCCCCCCACAGGGGTCCGGCCCCCGGAGCAGCAGCATGTACCCCCCATATCCCACCACAGGGGTCCGGCCCCCCGAGCAGCAGCAGCATGTACCCCCCATATCCCACCCCAGGGGTCCGGCCCCCGGAGCAGCAGCGTGTACCCCCCATATCCCACCACAGGGGTCCGGCCCCCGGAGCAGCAGCATGTACCCCCCATATCCCACCACAGGGGTCCGGCCCCCGGAGCAGCAGCATGTACCCCCCATATCCCACCACAGGGGTCCGGCCCCCGGAGCAGCAGCATGTACCCCCCATATCCCACCACAGGGGTCCGGCCCCCGGAGCAGCAGCATGTACCCCCCATATCCCACCACAGGGGTCCGGCCCCCGGAGCAGCAGCAGCATGTACCCCCCATATCCCACCACAGGGGTCCGGCCCCCCGAGCAGCAGCAGCATGTACCCCCCATATCCCACCACAGGGGTCCGACCCCCGGAGCAGCAGCATGTACCCCCCATATCCCACCACAGGGGTCCGGCCCCCGGAGCAGCAGCATGTACCCCCCATATCCCACCACAGGGGTCCGGCCCCCGGAGCAGCAGCATGTACCCCCCATATCCCACCACAGGGGTCCGGCCCCCGGAGCAGCAGCATGTACCCCCCATATCCCACCACAGGGGTCCGGCCCCCGGAGCAGCAGCGTGTACCCCCCATATCCCCCCACAGGGGTCCGGCCCCCGGAGCAGCAGCATGTACCCCCCATATCCCACCACAGGGGTCCGGGCCCCCGAGCAGCAGCAGCATGTACCCCCCATATCCCACCCCAGGGGTCCGGCCCCCGGAGCAGTAGCGTGTACCCCCCATATCCCCCCACAGGGGTCCGGCCCCCGGAGCAGCAGCATGTACCCCCCATATCCCACCACAGGGGTCCGGCCCCCCGAGCAGCAGCAGCATGTACCCCCCATATCCCACCACAGGGGTCCGACCCCCGGAGCAGCAGCATGTACCCCCCATATCCCACCACAGGGGTCCGGCCCCCGGAGCAGCAGCATGTACCCCCCATATCCCACCACAGGGGTCCGGCCCCCGGAGCAGCAGCATGTACCCCCCATATCCCACCACAGGGGTCCGGCCCCCGGAGCAGCAGCATGTACCCCCCATATCCCACCACAGGGGTCCGGCCCCCGGAGCAGCAGCGTGTACCCCCCATATCCCCCCACAGGGGTCCGGCCCCCGGAGCAGCAGCATGTACCCCCCATATCCCACCACAGGGGTCCGGGCCCCCGAGCAGCAGCAGCATGTACCCCCCATATCCCACCCCAGGGGTCCGGCCCCCGGAGCAGTAGCGTGTACCCCCCATATCCCCCCACAGGGGTCCGGCCCCCGGAGCAGCAGCATGTACCCCCCATATCCCACCACAGGGGTCCGGCCCCCCGAGCAGCAGCAGCATGTACCCCCCATATCCCACCACAGGGGTCCGACCCCCGGAGCAGCAGCATGTACCCCCCATATCCCACCACAGGGGTCCGGCCCCCGGAGCAGCAGCATGTACCCCCCATATCCCACCACAGGGGTCCGGCCCCCGGAGCAGCAGCATGTACCCCCCATATCCCACCACAGGGGTCCGGCCCCCGGAGCAGCAGCATGTACCCCCCATATCCCACCACAGGGGTCCGGCCCCCAGAGCAGCAGCGTGTACCCCCCATATCCCCCCACAGGGGTCCGGCCCCCGGAGCAGCAGCATGTACCCCCCATATCCCACCACAGGGGTCCGGCCCCCCGAGCAGCAGCAGCATGTACCCCCCATATCCCACCCCAGGAGTCCGGCCCCCGGAGCAGCAGCGTGTACCCCCCATATCCCCCCACAGGGGTCCGGCCCCCGGAGCAGCAGCATGTACCCCCCATATCCCACCACAGGGGTCCGGCCCCCGGAGCAGCAGCATGTACCCCCCATATCCCACCACAGGGGTCCGGCCCCCCGAGCAGCAGCAGCATGTACCCCCCCATATCCCACCCCAGGGGTCCGGCCCCCGGAGCAGCAGCGTGTACCCCCCATATCCCCCCACAGGGGTCCGGCCCCTGGAGCAGCAGCATGTACCCCCCATATCCCACCACAGGGGTCCGGCCCCCCGAGCAGCAGCAGCATGTACCCCCCATATCCCACCACAGGGGTCCGGCCCCCGGAGCAGCAGCAGCATGTACCCCCCATATCCCCCCACAGGGGTCCGGCCCCCGGAGCAGCAGCGTGTACCCCCCATATCCCACCACAGGGGTCCGGCCCCCGGAGCAGCAGCATGTACCCCCCATATCCCACCACAGGGGTCCGGCCCCCCGAGCAGCAGCAGCATGTACCCCCCATATCCCACCACAGGGGTCCGGCCCCCCGAGCAGCAGCAGCATGTACCCCCCATATCCCACCACAGGGGTCCGGCCCCCGGAGCAGCAGCATGTACCCCCCATATCCCACCACAGGGGTCCGGCCCCCCGAGCAGCAGCAGCATGTACCCCCCATATCCCACCACAGGGGTCCGGCCCCCGGAGCAGCAGCAGCATGTACCCCCCGTATCCCACCACAGGGGTCCGGCCCCCGGAGCAGCAGCATGTACCCCCCATATCCCACCCCAGGGGTCCGGTCCCCGGAGCAGCAGCATGTACCCCCCATATCCCACCACAGGGGTCCGGCCCCCGGAGCAGCAGCAGCATGTACCCCCCATATCCCACCCCAGGGGTCCGGTCCCCGGAGCAGCAGCATGTACCCCCCATATCCCACCACAGGGGTCGGGCCCCCGGAGCAGCAGCAGCATGTACCCCCCATATCCCACCACAGGGGTCCGGCCCCCGGAGCAGCAGCATGTACCCCCCATATCCCACCACAGGGGTCCGGCCCCCGGAGCAGCAGCAGCATGTACCCCCCATATCCCACCACAGGGGTCCGGCCCCCGGAGCAGCAGCATGTACCCCCCATATCCCACCACAGGGGTCCGGCCCCCGGAGCAGCAGCAGCATGTACCCCCATATCCCACCACAGGGGTTCGGCCCCCGGAGCAGCAGCAGCATGTACCCCCCATATCCCACCACAGGGGTCCGGCCCCCGGAGCAGCAGCATGTACCCCCCATATCCCACCACAGGGGTCCGGCCCCCGGAGCAGCAGCAGCATGTACCCCCATATCCCACCACAGGGGTCCGGCCCCCGGAGCAGCAGCATGTACCCCCCATATCCCCCCACAGGGGTCCGGCCCCCGGAGCAGCAGCATGTACCCCCCATATCCCACCACAGGGGTCCGGCCCCCGGAGCAGCAGCAGCATGTACCCCCCATATCCCCCCACAGGGGTCCGGCCCCCGGAGCAGCAGCATGTACCCCCCATATCCCACCACAGGGGTCCGGCCCCCGGAGCAGCAGCATGTACCCCCTATATCCCCCCACAGGGGTCCGGCCCCCGGAGCAGCAGCATGTACCCCCCATATCCCACCACAGGGGTCCGGCCCCCGGAGCAGCATGTACCCCCCATATCCCACCACAGGGGTCCGGCCCCCGGAGCAGCAGCAGCATGTACCCCCATATCCCACCACAGGGGTCCGGCCCCCGGAGCAGCAGCAGCATGTACCCCCCATATCCCACCATAGGGGTCTGGCCCCCGGAGCAGCAGCATGTACCCCCCATATCCCACCACAGGGGTCCGGCCCCCGGAGCAGCAGCAGCATGTACCCCCCATATCCCACCACAGGGGTCCGGCCCCCGGAGCAGCAGCATGTACCCCCCCATATCCCACCACAGGGGTCCGGCCCCCGGAGCAGCAGCAGCATGTTCCCCCCATATCCCACCACAGGGGTCCGGCCCCCGGAGCAGCAGCAGCATGTACCCCCCATATCCCACCACAGGGGTCCGGCCCCCGGAGCAGCAGCAGCATGTACCCCCCATATCCCCCCACAGGGGTCCGGCCCCCGCAGCAGGAGCAGCATGTACCCCCCATATCCCACCACAGGGGTCCGGCCCCCGGAGCAGCAGCATGTACCCCCATATCCCACCACAGGGGTCCGACCCCCGGAGCAGCAGCAGCATGTACCCCCCATATCCCACCATAGGGGTCCGGCCCCCGGAGCAGCAGCATGTACCCCCCATATCCCACCACAGGGGTCCGGCCCCCCGAGCAGCAGCAGCATGTACCCCCCATATCCCACCATAGGGGTCCGGCCCCCGGAGCAGCAGCATGTACCCCCCATATCCCACCACAGGGGTCCGACCCCCGGAGCAGCAGCAGCATGTACCCCCCATATCCCACCACAGGGGTCCGGCCCCCGGAGCAGCAGCATGTACCCCCCATATCCCACCACAGGGGTCCGGCCCCCGGAGCAGCAGCATGTACCCCCCATATCCCACCACAGGGGTCCGGCCCCCGGAGCAGCAGCAGCATGTACCCCCATATCCCACCACAGGGGTCCGGCCCCCCGAGCAGCAGCAGCATGTACCCCCCATATCCCACCACAGGGGTCCGGCCCCCGGAGCAGCAGCATGTACCCCCCATATCCCACCACAGGGGTCCGGCCCCCGGAGCAGCAGCAGCATGTACCCCCCATATCCCACCACAGGGGTCCGGCCCCCGGAGCAGCAGCAGCATGTACCCCCCATATCCCACCACAGGGGTCCGGCCCCCGGAGCAGCAGCATGTACCCCCCCATATCCCACCACAGGGGTCCGGCCCCCGGAGCAGCAGCATGTACCCCCATATCCCACCACAGGGGTCCGGCCCCTGGAGCAGCAGCATGTACCCCCCATATCCCACCACAGGGGTCCGGCCCCCGGAGCAGCAGCAGCATGTACCCCCCATATCCCACCACAGGGGTCCGGCCCCCGGAGCAGCAGCAGCATGTACCCCCCATATCCCACCATAGGGGTCCGGCCCCCGGAGCAGCAGCATGTACCCCCCATATCCCACCACAGGGGTCCGGCCCCCGGAGCAGCAGCATGTACCCCCATATCCCACCACAGGGGTCCGGCCCCCGGAGCAGCAGCATGTACCCCCATATCCCACCACAGGGGTCCGGCCCCCGGAGCAGCAGCATGTACCCCCCATATCCCACCACAGGGGTCCGGCTCCCGGAGCAGCAGCATGTACCCCCCATATCCCACCACAGGGGTCCGGCCCCCGGAGCAGCAGCATGTACCCCCCATATCCCCCCACAGGGGTCCGGCCCCCGGAGCAGCAGCATGTACCCCCCATATCCCACCACAGGGGTCCGGCCCCCGGAGCAGCAGCAGCATGTACCCCCCGTATCCCACCACAGGGGTCCGGCCCCCGGAGCAGCAGCATGTACCCCCCCATATCCCACCACAGGGGTCCGGCCCCCGGAGCAGCAGCATGTACCCCCCATATCCCACCACAGGGGTCCGGCCTCCCTAATAGCAGCAGCATGTACCCCCCATATCCCCCCACAGGGGTCCGGCCCCCGGAGCAGCAGCATGTACCCCCAATATCCCACCACAGGGGTCCGGCCCCCGGAGCAGCAGCATGTACCCCCCATATCCCACCACAGGGGTCCGGCCCACGGAGCAGCAGCATGTACCCCCATATCCCACCACAGGGGTCCGGCCCCCGGAGCAGCAGCATGTACCCCCCATATCCCCCCACAGGGGTCCGGCCCCCGAGCAGCAGCATGTACCCCCCATATCCCACCACAGGGGTCCGCCCCCGGAGCAGCAGCAGCATGTACCCCCCGTATCCCACCACAGGGGTCCGGCCCCCGGAGCAGCAGCATGTACCCCCCATATCCCACCACAGGGGTCCGGCCCCCGGAGCAGCAGCATGTACCCCCCATATCCCACCACAGGGGTCCGGCCTCCCTAATAGCAGCAGCATGTACCCCCCATATCCCCCCACAGGGGTCCGGCCCCCGGAGCAGCAGCATGTACCCCCATATCCCACCACAGGGGTCCGTCCCCCGGAGCAGCAGCATGTACCCCCATATCCCACCACAGGGGTCCGGCCCCCGGAGCAGCAGCAGCATGTACCCCCCATATCCCACCACAGGGGTCCGGCCCCCGGAGCAGCAGCAGCATGTACCCCCCATATCCCACCACAGGGGTCCGGCCCCCGGAGCAGCAGCATGTACCCCTCATATCCCACCACAGGGGTCCGGCCTCCCTAATAGCAGCAGCATGTACCCCCCATATCCCACCACAGGGGTCCGGCCCCCGGAGCAGCAGCAGCATGTACCCCCCATATCCCACCACAGGGGTCCGGCCCCGGAGGCAGCAGCATGTACCCCCCATATCCCACCACAGGGGTCCGGCCCCCGGAGTAGTAGCATGTACCCCCCATATCCAACCACAGGGGTCCGGCCCCCGGAGCAGCAGCATGTACCCCCCATATCCCACCACAGGGGTCCGGCCCCCGGAGCAGCAGCATGTACCCCCATATCCCACCACAGGGGTCCGGCCCCCGGAGCAGCAGCATGTACCCCCCCATATCCCACCACAGGGGGTCGGCCCCCGGAGCAGCAGCAGCATGTACCCCCCATATCCCACCACAGGGGTCCGGCCCCCGGAGCAGCAGCAGCATGTACCCCCCATATCCCACCACAGGGGTCCGGCCCCCCGAGCAGCAGCATGTACCCCCCATATCCCCCCACAGGGGTCCGGCCCCCGGAGCAGCAGCAGCATGTACCCCCCCATATCCCCCCACAGGGGTCCGGCCCCCGGAGCAGCAGCATGTACCCCCATATCCCACCACAGGGGTCCGGCCCCCGGAGCAGCAGCATGTACCCCCCCATATCCCACCACAGGGGTCCGGCCCCCGGAGCAGCAGCAGCATGTACCCCCCATATCCCAACACAGGGGTCCGGCCCCCGGAGCAGCAGCATGTACCCCCCATATCCCACCACAGGGGTCCGGCCCCCGGGAGCAGCAGCATGTACCCCCCATATCCCCCCACAGGGGTCCGGCCCCCGGAGCAGCAGCATGTACCCCCCATATCCCACCACAGGGGTCCGGCTCCCGGAGCAGCAGCATGTACCCCCCATATCCCACCACAGGGGTCCGGCCCCCGGAGCAGCAGCAGCATGTACCCCCCATATCCCACCACAGGGGTCCGGCCCCCGGAGCAGCAGCAGCATGTTCCCCCATATCCCACCACAGGGGTCCGGCCCCCGGAGCAGCAGCAGCATGTACCCCCATATCCCAACCACAGGGGTCCGGCCCCCGGAGCAGCAGCAGCATGTACCCCCCATATCCCCCCACAGGGGTCCGGCCCCCGCAGCAGGAGCAGCAGCATGTACCCCCCATATCCCACCACAGGGGTCCGGCCCCCGGAGCAGCAGCATGTACCCCCCATATCCCACCACAGGGGTCCCGGCCCCCGGAGCAGCAGCAGCATGTTCCCCCATATCCCACCACAGGGGTCCGGCCCCCGGAGCAGCAGCAGCATGTACCCCCATATCCCACCACAGGGGTCCGGCCCCCGGAGCAGCAGCAGCATGTACCCCCCATATCCCCCCCACAGGGGTCCGGCCCCCGCAGCAGGAGCAGCAGCATGTACCCCCCATATCCCACCACAGGGGTCCCGGCCCCCCGGAGCAGCAGCAGCATGTACCCCCCATATCCCATCACAGGGTCCGGCCCCCCGGAGCAGCAGCATGTACCCCCCATATCCCACCACAGGGGTCCAGGCCCCCCGAGCAGCAGCAGCATGTACCCCCCCATATCCCACCATAGGGGTCCGGCCCCCCCGGAGCAGCAGCATGTACCCCCCATATCCCACCACAGGGGTCCGGCCCCCGAGCAGCAGCAGCATGTACCCCCCCCATATCCCACCACAGGGGTCCGGCCCCCGGAGCAGCAGCATGTACCCCCCATATCCCACCACAGGGGTCCGGCCCCCCGAGCAGCAGCAGCATGTACCCCCATATCCCACCACAGGGGTCCGGCCCCCCGAGCAGCAGCATGTACCCCCCATATCCCACCACAGGGGTCCGGCCCCCGAGCAGCAGCAGCATGTACCCCCATATCCCACCACAGGGGTCCGGCCCCGGAGCAGCAGCATGTACCCCCCATATCCCACCACAGGGGTCCGGCCCCTGGAGCAGCAGCATGTACCCCCCATATCCCACCACAGGGGTCCGGCCCCGGAGCAGCAGCAGCATGTACCCCCATATCCCACCACAGGGGTCCGGCCCCCGGAGCAGGCAGCAGCATGTACCCCCATATCCCACCACAGGGGTCCGGCCCCCGGAGCAGCAGCATGTACCCCCATATCCCACCACAGGGGTCCGGCCCCCGGAGCAGCAGCATGTACCCCCATATCCCACCACAGGGGTCCGGCCCCCCGGAGCAGCAGCATGTACCCCCCATATCCACCACAGGGTCCGGGCCCCCGGAGCAGCAGCATGTACCCCCCATATCCCACCACAGGGGTCCGGCCCCCGGAGCAGCAGCATGTACCCCCATATCCCACCACAGGGGTCCGGCCCCCGGAGCAGCAGCATGTACCCCCCATATCCCACCACAGGGGTCCGGCCCCCCCGGAGCAGCAGCATGTACCCCCCATATCCCACCACAGGGGTCCGGCCCCCGGAGCAGCAGCATGTACCCCCCATATCCCACCACAGGGGTCCGGCCCCCGGAGCAGCGCAGCATGTACCCCCCGTATCCCACCACAGGGGTCCAGGCCCCCGGAGCAGCAGCATGTACCCCCCATATCCCACCACAGGGGTCCGGCCCCCGGAGCAGCAGCATGTACCCCCATATCCCAGCCACAGGGGTCCGGCCCCCGGAGCAGCAGAATGTACCCCCCCATATCCCACCACAGGGGTCCGACCCCCGGAGCAGCAGCATGTACCCCCTTATCCCACCACAGGGGGTCCGGCCCCCGGAGCAGCAGCATGTACCCCCCATATCCCACACAGGGGTCCGGCCTCCCTAATAGCAGCAGCATGTACCCCCCATATCCCCCCACAGGGGTCCGGCCCCCGAGCAGCAGCATGTACCCCCCATATCCCAGCACAGGGGTCCGGCCCCCGGAGCAGCAGCATGTACCCCCCATATCCCACCACAGGGGTCCGTCCCCCGGAGCAGCTATCCCACCACAGGGGTCCGGCCCCCGGAGCAGCAGCATGTACCCCCCATATCCCACCACAGGGGTCCGGCCCCCGGAGCAGCAGCATGTACCCCCCATATCCCACCACAGGGGTCCCGGCCCCCGGAGCAGCAGCATGTACCCCCCATATCCCACCACAGGGGTCCGGCCCCCCGGAGCAGCAGCATGTACCCCCCATATCCCACCACAGGGGTCCGGCCCCCGGAGCAGCAGCAGCATGTACCCCCCATATCCCACCACAGGGGTCCGGCCCCCCGGAGCAGCAGCATGTACCCCCCATATCCCACCACAGGGGTCCGGCCCCCGGAGCAGCAGCATGTACCCCCCCATATCCCACCACAGGGGTCCGGCCCCCGGAGCAGCAGCATGTACCCCCATATCCCACCACAGGGGTCCGGCCCCCGGAGCAGCAGCATGTACCCCCCATATCCCACCACAGGGGTCCGGCCCCCGGAGCAGCAGCATGTACCCCCCATATCCCACCACAGGGGTCCGGCCCCCGGAGCAGCAGCAGCATGTACCCCCCATATCCCACCACAGGGGTCCGGCCCCCCGGAGCAGCAGCATGTACCCCCCATATCCCACCACAGGGGTCCGGCCTCCCGAGAGCAGCAGCATGTACCCCCCCATATCCCACCACAGGGGTCCGGCCCCCGGAGCAGCAGCATGTACCCCCCATATCCCACCACAGGGGTCCGGCCCCCGAGCAGCAGCAGCATGTACCCCCCATATCCCACCACAGGGGTCCGGCCCCCCGGAGCAGCAGCATGTACCCCCCATATCCCACCACAGGGGTCCGGCCCCCGGAGCAGCAGCATGTACCCCCCATATCCCACCACAGGGGTCCGGCCCCCGGAGCAGCAGCATGTACCCCCCATATCCCACCACAGGGGTCCGGCCCCCGGAGCAGCAGCATGTACCCCCCATATCCCACCACAGGGGTCCGGCCCCCGGAGCAGCAGCAGCATGTACCCCCCATATCCCACCACAGGGGTCCGGCCCCCGGAGCAGCAGCAGCATGTACCCCCCATATCCCACCACAGGGGTCCGGCCCCCCGGAGCAGCAGCATGTACCCCCCATATCCCACCACAGGGGTCCGGCCCCCGGAGCAGCAGCAGCATGTACCCCCCATATCCCACCACAGGGGTCCGGCCCCCGGAGCAGCAGCATGTACCCCCCATATCCCACCACAGGGGTCCGGCCCCCGGAGCAGCAGCATGTACCCCCCATATCCCACCACAGGGGTCCGGCCCCCGGAGCAGCAGCAGCATGTACCCCCCCATATCCCACCACAGGGGTCCGGCCCCCGGAGCAGCAGCAGCATGTACCCCCCATATCCCACCACAGGGGTCCGGCCCCCGGAGCAGCAGCATGTACCCCCCATATCCCACCACAGGGGTCCGGCCCCCGGAGCAGCAGCAGCATGTACCCCCCATATCCCACCACAGGGGTCCGGCCCCCGGAGGCAGCAGCGATGTACCCCCCATATCCCACCACAGGGGTCCGGCCCCCGGAGCAGCAGCAGCATGTACCCCCCATATCCCACCACAGGGGTCCGGCCCCCGGAGCAGCAGCATGTACCCCCCATATCCCACCACAGGGGTCCGGCCCCCGGAGCAGCAGCATGTACCCCCCATATCCCTCCACAGGGGTCCGGCCCCCGGAGCAGCAGCATGTACCCCCCATATCCCACCACAGGGGTCCGGCCCCCGGAGCAGCAGCATGTACCCCCCATATCCCACCACAGGGGTCCGGCCCCCTAGAGCAGCAGCATGTACCCCCCATATCCCACCACAGGGGTCCGGCCCCCGGAGCAGCAGCATGTACCCCCCATATCCCACCACAGGGGTCCGGCCCCCGGAGCAGCAGCAGCATGTACCCCCCATATCCCACCACAGGGGTCCGGCCCCCGGAGCAGCAGCAGCATGTACCCCCCATATCCCACCACAGGGGTCCGGCCCCCGGAGCAGCAGCAGCATGTTCCCCCCATATCCCACCACAGGGGTCCGGCCTCCCTAAGAGCAGCAGCATGTACCCCCCATATCCCACCACAGGGGTCCGGCCCCCGGAGCAGCAGCATGTACCCCCCATATCCCACCACAGGGGTCCGGCCCCCGGAGCAGCAGCATGTACCCCCCATATCCCACCACAGGGGTCCGGCCCCCGGAGCAGCAGCAGCATGTACCCCCCATATCCCACCACAGGGGTCCGGCCCCCGGAGCAGCAGCATGTACCCCCCATATCCCACCACAGGGGTCCGGCCCCCGGAGCAGCAGCAGCATGTACTCCCCCATATCCAACCACAGGGGTCCGCCCCCCGGAGCAGCAGCATGTACCCGGAGCAGCAGCAGCATGTACCCCCCATATCCCACCACAGGGGTCCGGCCCCCGGAGCAGCAGCATGTACCCCCCATATCCCACCATAGGGGTCCGGCCCCGGAGCAGCAGCATGTACCCCCCATATCCCACCACAGGGGTCCGGCCCCCGGAGCAGCAGCAGCATGTACCCCCCATATCCCACCACAGGGGTCCGGCCCCCGGAGCAGCAGCATGTACCCCCCATATCCCACCACAGGGGTCCGACCCCCGGAGCAGCAGCAGCATGTACCCCCCATATCCCACCATAGGGGTCCGGCCCCCGGAGCAGCAGCATGTACCCCCCATATCCCACCACAGGGGTCCGCCCCCCGAGCAGCAGCAGCATGTACCCCCCATATCCCACCATAGGGGTCCGGCCCCCGGAGCAGCAGCATGTACCCCCCATATCCCACCACAGGGGTCCGACCCCCGGAGCAGCAGCAGCATGTACCCCCCATATCCCACCATAGGGGTCCGGCCCCCGGAGCAGCAGCATGTACCCCCCATATCCCACCACAGGGGTCCGGCCCCCGGAGCAGCAGCAGCATGTACCCCCCATATCCCACCACAGGGGTCCGGCCTCCCTAATAGCAGCAGCATGTACCCCCATATCCCACCACAGGGGTCCGGCCCCCGGAGCAGCAGCATGTACCCCCATATCCCACCACAGGGGTCCGGCCCCCGGAGCAGCAGCATGTACCCCCATATCCCACCACAGGGGTCCGGCCCCCGGAGCAGCAGCATGTACCCCCCATATCCAACCACAGGGGTCCGGCCCCCGGAGCAGCAGCATGTACCCCCATATCCCACCACAGGGGTCCGGCCCCCGGAGCAGCAGCATGTACCCCCCATATCCCACCACAGGGGTCCGGCCCCCGGAGCAGCAGCAGCATGTACCCCCCATATCCCACCACAGGGGTCCGGCCCCCGGAGCAGCAGCAGCATGTACCCCCCATATCCCACCACAGGGGTCCGGCCCCCCGAGCAGCAGCAGCATGTACCCCCCATATCCCCCCACAGGGGTCCTGCCCCCGGAGCAGCAGCATGTACCCCCCATATCCCACCACAGGGGTCCGGCCCCCGGAGCAGCAGCATGTACCCCCCATATCCCCCCACAGGGGTCCGGCCCCCGGAGCAGCAGCATGTACCCCCATATCCCACCACAGGGGTCCGGCCCCCGGAGCAGCAGCAGCATGTACCCCCCATATCCCACCACAGGGGTCCGGCCCCCGGAGCAGCAGCATGTACCCCCATATCCCACCACAGGGGTCCGGCCCCGGGAGCAGCAGCATGTACCCCTCATATCCCCCCACAGGGGTCCGGCCCCCGGAGCAGCAGCATGTACCCCCATATCCCACCACAGGGGTCCGGCCCCCGGAGCAGCAGCATGTACCCCCCATATCCCACCACAGGGGTCCGGCCCCCGGAGCAGCATGTTCCCCCATATCCCACCACAGGGGTCCGGCCCCCGGAGCAGCAGCATGTACCCCCATATCCCACCACAGGGGTCCGGCCCCCGGAGCAGCAGCAGCATGTACTCCCCATATCCAACCACAGGGGTCCGCCCCCCGGAGCAGCAGCATGTACCCCCCATATCCCCCCACAGGGGTCCGGCCCCCGCAGCAGGAGCAGCATGTACCCCCCATATCCCACCACAGGGGTCCGGCCCTCGGAGCAGCAGCAGCATGTACCCCCATATCCCACCACAGGGGTCCGGCCCCCGGAGCAGCAGCATGTACCCCCCATATCCCACCATAGGGGTCCGGCCCCCGGAGCAGCAGCATGTACCCCCCATATCCCACCACAGGGGTCCGGCCCCCGGAGCAGCAGCAGCATGTACCCCCCATATCCCACCACAGGGGTCCGGCCCCCGGAGCAGCAGCATGTACCCCCCATATCCCACCATAGGGGTCCGGCCCCCGGAGCAGCAGCATGTACCCCCCATATCCCACCACAGGGGTCCGGCCCCCGGAGCAGCAGCAGCATGTACCCCCCATATCCCACCACAGGGGTCCGGCCCCCGGAGCAGCAGCATGTACCCCCCATATCCCACCACAGGGGTCCGACCCCCGGAGCAGCAGCAGCATGTACCCCCCATATCCCACCATAGGGGTCCGGCCCCCGGAGCAGCAGCATGTACCCCCCATATCCCACCATAGGGGTCCGGCCCCCGGAGCAGCAGCATGTACCCCCCATATCCCACCACAGGGGTCCGACCCCCGGAGCAGCAGCAGCATGTACCCCCCATATCCCACCATAGGGGTCCGGCCCCCGGAGCAGCAGCATGTACCCCCCATATCCCACCACAGGGGTCCGGCCCCCGGAGCAGCAGCAGCATGTACCCCCATATCCCACCACAGGGGTCCGGCCCCCCGAGCAGCAGCAGCATGTACCCCCCATATCCCACCACAGGGGTCCGGCCCCCGGAGCAGCAGCATGTACCCCCCATATCCCACCACAGGGGTCCGGCCCCCGGAGCAGCAGCAGCATGTACCCCCCATATCCCACCACAGGGGTCCGGCCCCCGGAGCAGCAGCATGTACCCCCCATATCCCACCACAGGGGTCCGGCCCCCGGAGCAGCAGCAGCATGTACCCCCCATATCCCCCCACAGGGGTCCGGCCCCCGGAGCAGCAGCATGTACCCCCCATATCCCCCCACAGGGGTCCGGCCCCCGGAGCAGCAGCATGTACCCCCCATATCCCACCACAGGGGTCCGGCCCCCGGAGCAGCAGCATGTACCCCCCATATCCCACCACAGGGGTCCGGCCCCCGGAGCAGCAGCAGCATGTTCCCCCATATCCCACCACAGGGGTCCGGCCCCCGGAGCAGCAGCAGCATGTACCCCCATATCCCACCACAGGGGTCCGGCCCCCGGAGCAGCAGCAGCATGTACCCCCCATATCCCCCCACAGGGGTCCGGCCCCCGCAGCAGGAGCAGCATGTACCCCCCATATCCCACCACAGGGGTCCGGCCCCCGGAGCAGCAGCATGTACCCCCCATATCCCACCATAGGGGTCCGGCCCCCGGAGCAGCAGCATGTACCCCCCATATCCCACCACAGGGGTCCGGCCCCCGGAGCAGCAGCAGCATGTACCCCCCATATCCCACCACAGGGGTCCGGCCCCCGGAGCAGCAGCATGTACCCCCCATATCCCACCACAGGGGTCCGGCCCCCGGAGCAGCAGCAGCATGTACCCCCCATATCCCACCACAGGGGTCCGGCCCCCGGAGCAGCAGCATGTACCCCCATATCCCACCACAGGGGTCCGGCCCCCGGAGCAGCAGCAGCATGTACCCCCATATCCCACCACAGGGGTCCGGCCCCCCGAGCAGCAGCAGCATGTACCCCCCATATCCCACCACAGGGGTCCGGCCCCCGGAGCAGCAGCATGTACCCCCCATATCCCACCACAGGGGTCCGGCCCCCGGAGCAGCAGCAGCATGTACCCCCCATATCCCACCACAGGGGTCCGGCCCCCGGAGCAGCAGCATGTACCCCCCATATCCCACCACAGGGGTCCGGCCCCCGGAGCAGCAGCAGCATGTACCCCCCATATCCCCCCACAGGGGTCCGGCCCCCGGAGCAGCAGCATGTACCCCCCATATCCCACCACAGGGGTCCGGCCCCCGGAGCAGCAGCATGTACCCCCCATATCCCCCCACAGGGGTCCGGCCCCCGGAGCAGCAGCATGTACCCCCCATATCCCACCACAGGGGTCCGGCCCCCGGAGCAGCAGCAGCATGTACCCCCCATATCCCACCACAGGGGTCCGGCCCCCGGAGCAGCAGCATGTACCCCCCATATCCCACCACAGGGGTCCGGCCCCCGGAGCAGCAGCAGCATGTTCCCCCATATCCCACCACAGGGGTCCGGCCCCCGGAGCAGCAGCAGCATGTACCCCCCATATCCCCCCACAGGGGTCCGGCCCCCGCAGCAGGAGCAGCATGTACCCCCCATATCCCACCACAGGGGTCCGGCACCCGGAGCAGCAGCATGTACCCCCCCATATCCCACCACAGGGGTCCGGCCCCCGGAGCAGCAGCATGTACCCCCCATATCCCACCATAGGGGTCCGGCCCCCGGAGCAGCAGCATGTACCCCCCATATCCCACCACAGGGGTCCGGCCCCCGGAGCAGCAGCATGTACCCCCCATATCCCACCACAGGGGTCCGGCCCCCGGAGCAGCAGCATGTACCCCCCATATCCCACCATAGGGGTCCGGCCCCCGGAGCAGCAGCATGTACCCCCCATATCCCCCCACAGGGGTCCGGCCCCCGGAGCAGCAGCATGTACCCCCCATATCCCACCACAGGGGTCCGGCCCCCGGAGCAGCAGCAGCATGTACCCCCCATATCCCACCACAGGGGTCCGGCCCCCGGAGCAGCAGCATGTACCCCCATATCCCACCACAGGGGTCCGACCCCCGGAGCAGCAGCAGCATGTACCCCCCATATCCCACCATAGGGGTCCGGCCCCCGGAGCAGCAGCATGTACCCCCCGTATCCCACCACAGGGGTCCGGCCCCCCGAGCAGCAGCAGCATGTACCCCCCATATCCCACCATAGGGGTCCGGCCCCCGGAGCAGCAGCATGTACCCCCCATATCCCACCACAGGGGTCCGACCCCCGGAGCAGCAGCAGCATGTACCCCCCATATCCCACCATAGGGGTCCGGCCCCCGGAGCAGCAGCATGTACCCCCCATATCCCACCACAGGGGTCCGGCCCCCGGAGCAGCAGCATGTACCCCCCATATCCCACCACAGGGGTCCGGCCCCCCGAGCAGCAGCAGCATGTACCCCCCATATCCCACCACAGGGGTCCGGCCCCCCGAGCAGCAGCATGTACCCCCATATCCCACCACAGGGGTCCGGCCCCCCGAGCAGCAGCAGCATGTACCCCCATATCCCACCACAGGGGTCCGGCCCCTGGAGCAGCAGCATGTACCCCCCATATCCCACCACAGGGGTCCGGCCCCCGGAGCAGCAGCAGCATGTACCCCCCATATCCCACCACAGGGGTCCAGCCCCCGGAGCAGCAGCAGCATGTACCCCCATATCCCACCACAGGGGTCCGGCCCCCGGAGCAGCAGCATGTACCCCCCATATCCCACCACAGGGGTCCGGCCCCCGGAGCAGCAGCATGTACCCCCAATATCCCCCCACAGGGGTCCGGCCCCCGGAGCAGCAGCATGTACCCCCCATATCCCCCCACAGGGGTCCGGCCCCCGGAGCAGCAGCATGTACCCCCCATATCCCACCACAGGGGTCCGGCCCCCGGAGCAGCAGCAGCATGTACCCCCCGTATCCCACCACAGGGGTCCGGCCCCCGGAGCAGCAGCATGTACCCCCCATATCCCACCACAGGGGTCCGGCCCCCGGAGCAGCAGCATGTACCCCCCATATCCCACCACAGGGGTCCGGCCCCCGGAGCAGCAGCATGTACCCCCAATATCCCCCCACAGGGGTCCGGCCCCCGGAGCAGCAGCATGTACCCCCCATATCCCCCCACAGGGGTCCGGCCCCCGGAGCAGCAGCATGTACCCCCCATATCCCACCACAGGGGTCCGGCCCCCGGAGCAGCAGCAGCATGTACCCCCCGTATCCCACCACAGGGGTCCGGCTCCCGGAGCAGCAGCATGTACCCCCCATATCCCACCACAGGGGTCCGACCCCCGGAGCAGCAGCATGTACTCCCCATATCCCACCACAGGGGTCCGGCCTCCCTAATAGCAGCATGTACCCCCATATCCCACCACAGGGGTCCGGCCCCCGGAGCAGCAGCAGCATGTACCCCCCATATCCCACCACAGGGGTCCGGCCCCGGAGCAGCAGCATGTACCCCCCATATCCAACCACAGGGGTCCGGCCCCCGGAGCAGCAGCATGTACCCCCATATCCCACCACAGGGGTCCGGCCCCCGGAGCAGCAGCATGTACCCCCATATCCCACCACAGGGGTCCGGCCCCTGGAGCAGCAGCATGTACCCCCCATATCCCACCACAGGGGTCCGGCCCCCGGAGCAGCAGCAGCATGTACCCCCCATATCCCACCACAGGGGTCCGGCCCCCGGAGCAGCAGCAGCATGTACCCCCCATATCCCACCACAGGGGTCCGGCCCCCCGAGCAGCAGCATGTACCCCTCATATCCCACCACAGGGGTCCGGCCCCCGGAGCAGCAGCAGCATGTACCCCCCATATCCCCCCACAGGGGTCCGGCCCCCGGAGCAGCAGCATGTACCCCCCATATCCCACCACAGGGGTCCGGCCCCCGGAGCAGCAGCATGTACCCCCCATATCCCCCCACAGGGGTCCGGCCCCCCGAGCAGCAGCAGCATGTACCCCCCATATCCCACCACAGGGGTCCGGCCCCCCGAGCAGCAGCAGCATGTACCCCCCATATCCCACCACAGGGGTCCGGCCCCCCGAGCAGCAGCATGTACCCCTCATATCCCACCACAGGGGTCCGGCCCCCGGAGCAGCAGCATGTACCCCCCATATCCCACCACAGGGGTCCGGCCCCCGGAGCAGCAGCAGCATGTACCCCCCATATCCCACCACAGGGGTCCGGCCCCCGGAGCAGCAGCATGTACCCCCATATCCCACCACAGGGGTCCGGCCCCCGGAGCAGCAGCATGTACCCCCCATATCCCACCACAGGGGTCCGGCCCCCGGAGCAGCAGCAGCATGTACCCCCATATCCCACCACAGGGGTCCGGCCCCGGAGCAGCAGCATGTACCCCCCATATCCCACCACAGGGGTCCGGCCCCCGGAGCAGCAGCATGTACCCCCCATATCCCACCACAGGGGTCCGGCCCCCGGAGCAGCAGCAGCATGTACCCCCCATATCCCACCACAGGGGTCCGGCCCCCGGAGCAGCAGCATGTACCCCCCATTTCCCACCACAGGGGTCCGGCCCCCCGAGCAGCAGCAGCATGTACCCCCATATCCCACCACAGGGGTCCGGCCCCCCGAGCAGCAGCATGTACCCCCATATCCCACCACAGGGGTCCGGCCCCCCGAGCAGCAGCAGCATGTACCCCCATATCCCACCACAGGGGTCCGGCCCCCGGAGCAGCAGCATGTACCCCCCATATCCCACCACAGGGGTCCGGCCCCTGGAGCAGCAGCATGTACCCCCCATATCCCACCACAGGGGTCCGGCCCCCGGAGCAGCAGCATGTACCCCCCATATCCCACCACAGGGGTCCGGCCCCCGGAGCAGCAGCAGCATGTACCCCCATATCCCACCACAGGGGTCCGGCCCCCGGAGCAGCAGCATGTACCCCCATATCCCACCACAGGGGTCCGGCCCCCGGAGCAGCAGCATGTACCCCCATATCCCACCACAGGGGTCCGGCCCCCGGAGCAGCAGCATGTACCCCCATATCCCACCACAGGGGTCCGGCCCCCGGAGCAGCAGCATGTACCCCCCATATCCCACCACAGGGGTCCGGCCCCCGGAGCAGCAGCAGCATGTACCCCCCATATCCCACCACAGGGGTCCGGCCCCCGGAGCAGCAGCATGTACCCCCAATATCCCCCCACAGGGGTCCGGCCCCCGGAGCAGCAGCATGTACCCCCCATATCCCCCCACAGGGGTCCGGCCCCCGGAGCAGCAGCATGTACCCCCCATATCCCACCACAGGGGTCCGGCCCCCGGAGCAGCAGCAGCATGTACCCCCCGTATCCCACCACAGGGGTCCGGCCCCCGGAGCAGCAGCATGTACCCCCCATATCCCACCACAGGGGTCCGGCCCCTGGAGCAGCAGCATGTACCCCCCATATCCCACCACAGGGGTCCGGCCCCCGGAGCAGCAGAATGTACCCCCCATATCCCACCACAGGGGTCCGGCCCCCGGAGCAGCAGAATGTACCCCCCATATCCCACCACAGGGGTCCGACCCCCGGAGCAGCAGCATGTACCCCCCATATCCCACCACAGGGGTCCGGCCTCCCTAATAGCAGCAGCATGTACCCCCCATATCCCACCACAGGGGTCCGGCCCCCGGAGCAGCAGCATGTACCCCCATATCCCACCACAGAGGTCCGGCCCCCGGAGCAGCAGCATGTACCCCCCATATCCCACCACAGGGGTCCGGCCCCCGGAGCAGCAGCAGCATGTACCCCCCATATCCCACCACAGGGGTCCGGCCCCCCGAGCAGCAGCAGCATGTACCCCCCATATCCCACCACAGGGGTCCGGCCCCCGGAGCAGCAGCATGTACCCCCCATATCCCACCACAGGGGTCCGGCTCCCCGAGCAGCAGCATGTACCCCTCATATCCCACCACAGGGGTCCGGCCCCCGGAGCAGCAGCATGTACCCCCCATATCACACCACAGGGGTCCGGCCCCCGGAGCAGCAGCAGCATGTACCCCCCATATCCCACCACAGGGGTCCAGCCCCCGGAGCAGCAGCATGTACCCCCATATCCCACCACAGGGGTCCGGCCCCCGGAGCAGCAGCATGTACCCTCCATATCCCACCACAGGGGTCCGGCCCCCGGAGCAGCAGCAGCATGTACCCCCCATATCCCACCACAGGGGTCCGGCCCCCGGAGCAGCAGCAGCATGTACCCCCCATATCCCACCACAGGGGTCCGGCCCCCGGAGCAGCAGCAGCATGTACCCCCCATATCCCACCACAGGGGTCCGGCCCCTGGAGCAGCAGCATGTACCCCCCATATCCCACCACAGGGGTCCGGCCCCCGGAGCAGCAGCAGCATGTACCCCCCATATCCCACCACAGGGGTCCGGCCCCCGGAGCAGCAGCAGCATGTACCCCCCATATCCCACCACAGGGGTCCGGCCCCCGGAGCAGCAGCATGTACCCCCCATATCCCACCACAGGGGTCCGGCCCCCGGAGCAGCAGCATGTACCCCCATATCCCACCACAGGGGTCCGGCCCACGGAGCAGCAGCATGTACCCCCATATCCCACCACAGGGGTCCGACCCCCGGAGCAGCAGCATGTACCCCCCATATCCCACCACAGGGGTCCGACCCCCGGAGCAGCAGCAGCATGTACCCCCCATATCCCACCACAGGGGTCCGGCCCCCGGAGCAGCAGCATGTACCCCCATATCCCACCACAGGGGTCCGGCCCCCGGAGCAGCAGCATGTCCCCCCATATCCCACCACAGGGGTCCGGCCCCCGGAGCAGCAGCATGTACCCCCCATATCCCACCACAGGGGTCCGGCCCCCGGAGCAGCAGCATGTACCCCCATATCCCACCACAGGGGTCCGGCCCCCGGAGCAGCAGCATGTACCCCCATATCCCACCACAGGGGTCCGGCCTCCCTAATAGCAGCAGCATGTACCCCCATATCCCACCACAGGGGTCCGGCCCCCGGAACAGCAGCAGCATGTACCCCCCATATCCCACCACAGGGGTCCAGCCCCCGGAGCAGCAGCATGTACCCCCCATATCCCACCACAGGGGTCCGGCCCCCGGAGCAGCAGCATGTACCCCCCATATCCCACCACAGGGGTCCGGCCCCCGGAGCAGCAGCATGTACCCCCCATATCCCACCACAGGGGTCCGGCCCCCGGAGCAGCAGCATGTACCCCCCATACCCCACCACAGGGGTCCGGCCCCCGGAGCAGCAGCATGTACCCCCCATATCCCACCACAGGGGTCCGGCCCCCGGAGCAGCAGCATGTACCCCCCATATCCCACCACAGGGGTCCGGCCTCCCTAATAGCAGCAGCATGTACCCCCATATCCCACCACAGGGGTCCGGCCCCCGGAACAGCAGCAGCATGTACCCCCCATATCCCACCACAGGGGTCCAGCCCCCGGAGCAGCAGCATGTACCCCCCATATCCCACCACAGGGGTCCGGCCCCCGGAGCAGCAGCATGTACCCCCCATATCCCACCACAGGGGTCCGGCCCCCGGAGCAGCAGCATGTACCCCCCATATCCCACCACAGGGGTCCGGCCCCCGGAGCAGCAGCATGTACCCCCCATACCCCACCACAGGGGTCCGGCCCCCGGAGCAGCAGCATGTACCCCCCATACCCCACCACAGGGGTCCGGCCCCCGGAGCAGCAGCATGTACCCCCCATATCCCACCACAGGGGTCCGGCCCCCGGAGCAGCATGTACCCCCCATATCCCACCACAGGGGTCCGACCCCCGGAGCAGCAGCAGCATGTACCCCCCATATCCCACCACAGGGGTCCGGCCCCCGGAGCAGCAGCATGTACCCCCCATATCCCACCACAGAGGTCCGGCCCCCGGAGCAGCAGCATGTACCCCCCATATCCCACCACAGGGGTCCGGCCCCCGGAGCAGCAGCAGCATGTACCCCCCATATCCCACCACAGGGGTCCGGCCCCCCGAGCAGCAGCAGCATGTACCCCCCATATCCCACCACAGGGGTCCGGCCCCCGGAGCAGCAGCATGTACCCCCCATATCCCACCACAGGGGTCCGGCCCCCCGAGCAGCAGCATGTACCCCTCATATCCCACCACAGGGGTCCGGCCCCCGGAGCAGCAGCATGTACCCCCCATATCACACCACAGGGGTCCGGCCCCCGGAGCAGCAGCAGCATGTACCCCCCATATCCCACCACAGGGGTCCGTCCCCCGGAGCAGCAGCATGTACCCCCCATATCCCACCACAGGGGTCCGGCCCCCGGAGCAGCAGCAGCATGTACCCCCCATATCCCACCACAGGGGTCCAGCCCCCGGAGCAGCAGCATGTACCCCCCATATCCCACCACAGGGGTCCGGCCCCCGGAGCAGCAGCAGCATGTACCCCCCATATCCCACCACAGGGGTCCGGCCCCCGGAGCAGCAGCAGCATGTACCCCCCATATCCCACCACAGGGGTCCGGCCCCTGGAGCAGCAGCATGTACCCCCCATATCCCACCACAGGGGTCCGGCCCCCGGAGCAGCAGCAGCATGTACCCCCCATATCCCACCACAGGGGTCCGGCCCCCGGAGCAGCAGCATGTACCCCCCATATCCCACCACAGGGGTCCGGCCCCCGGAGCAGCAGCAGCATGTACCCCCCATATCCCACCACAGGGGTCCAGCCCCCGGAGCAGCAGCATGTACCCCCCATATCCCACCACAGGGGTCCGGCCCCCGGAGCAGCAGCATGTACCCCCCATATCCCACCACAGGGGTCCGGCCCCCGGAGCAGCAGCAGCATGTACCCCCCATATCCCACCACAGGGGTCCAGCCCCCGGAGCAGCAGCATGTACCCCCCATATCCCACCACAGGGGTCCGGCCCCCGGAGCAGCAGCATGTACCCCCCATATCCCACCACAGGGGTCCGGCCCCCGGAGCAGCAGCAGCATGTACCCCCCATATCCCACCACAGGGGTCCAGCCCCCGGAGCAGCAGCATGTACCCCCATATCCCACCACAGGGGTCCGGCCCCCGGAGCAGCAGCATGTACCCCCATATCCCACCACAGGGGTCCGGCCCCGGAGCAGCAGCATGTACCCCCCATATCCCACCACAGGGGTCCGGCCCCCGGAGCAGCAGCATGTACCCCCCATATCCCACCACAGGGGTCCGACCCCCGGAGCAGCAGCAGCATGTACCCCCCATATCCCACCACAGGGGTCCGGCCCCCGGAGCAGCAGCATGTACCCCCCATATCCCACCACAGGGGTCCGGCCCCCGGAGCAGCAGCATGTACCCCCCATATCCCACCACAGGGGTCCGGCCCCCGGAGCAGCAGCATGTACCCCCCATATCCCACCACAGGGGTCCGGCCCCCGGAGCAGCAGCATGTTCCCCCATATCCCACCACAGGGGTCCGGCCCCCGGAGCAGCAGCATGTACCCCCCATATCCCACCACAGGGGTCCGGCCCCCGGAGCAGCAGCATGTACCCCCCATATCCCACCACAGGGGTCCGGCCCCCGGAGCAGCAGCATGTACCCCCCATATCCCACCACAGGGGTCCGGCCCCCGGAGCAGCAGCATGTTCCCCCATATCCCACCACAGGGGTCCGGCCCCCGGAGCAGCAGCATGTACCCCCCATATCCCACCACAGGGGTCCGGCCCCCGGAGCAGCAGCATGTACCCCCCATATCCCACCACAGGGGTCCGACCCCCGGAGCAGCATCAGCATGTACCCCCCATATCCCACCACAGGGGTCCGGCCCCCGGAGCAGCAGCATGTTCCCCCCATATCCCACCACAGGGGTCCGGCCCCCGGAGCAGCAGCATGTACCCCCCATATCCCACCACAGGGGTCCGACCCCCGGAGCAGCATCAGCATGTACCCCCCATATCCCACCACAGGGGTCCGGCCCCCGGAGCAGCAGCATGTTCCCCCCATATCCCACCACAGGGGTCCGGCCCCCGGACCAGCAGCAGCATGTACCCCCATATCCCACCACAGGGGTCCGGCCCCCGGAGCAGCAGCATGTACCCCCCATATCACACCACAGGGGTCCGGCCCCCGGAGCAGCAGCATGTACCCCCCATATCCCACCACAGGGGTCCGACCCCCGGAGCAGCAGCATGTACCCCCCATATCCCACCACAGGGGTCCGGCCCCCGGAGCAGCAGCATGTACCCCCCATATCCCACCACAGGGGTCCGGCCCCCGGAGCAGCAGCAGCATGTACCCCCATATCCCACCACAGGGGTCCGGCCCCCGGAGCAGCAGCATGTACCCCCCATATCCCACCACAGGGGTCCGGCCCCCGGAGCAGCAGCATGTACCCCCCATATCCCACCACAGGGGTCCGGCCCCCGGAGCAGCAGCAGCATGTACCCCCCATATCCCACCACAGGGGTCCGGCCCCCGGAGCAGCAGCATGTACCCCCCATATCCCACCACAGGGGTCCGGCCCCCGGAGCAGCAGCAGCATGTACCCCCCATATCCCACCACAGGGGTCCGGCCCCCGGAGCAGCAGCATGTACCCCCCATATCCCACCACAGGGGTCCGGCCCCCGGAGCAGCAGCAGCATGTACCCCCCATATCCCACCACAGGGGTCCGGCCCCCGGAGCAGCAGCATGTACCCCACATATCCCACCACAGGGGTCCGGCCCCCGGAGCAGCAGCATGTACCCCCCATATCCCACCACAGGGGTCCGGCCCCCGGAGCAGCAGCATGTACCCCCATATCCCACCACAGGGGTCCGGCCCCGGAGCAGCAGCATGTACCCCCCATATCCCACCACAGGGGTCCGGCCCCCGGAGCAGCAGCATGTTCCCCCATATCCCACCACAGGGATCCGGCCCCCGGAGCAGCAGCATGTACCCCCCATATCCCACCACAGGGGTCCGGCCCCCGGAGCAGCAGCATGTACCCCCCATATCCCACCACAGGGGTCCGGCCCCCGGAGCAGCAGCATGTACCCCCCATATCCCACCACAGGGGTCCGGCCCCCGGAGCAGCAGCATGTTCCCCCATATCCCCCCACAGGGGTCCGGCCCCCGGAGCAGCAGCATGTACCCCCATATCCCACCACAGGGGTCCGGCCCCCGGAGCAGCAGCAGCATGTACCCCCCATATCCCACCACAGGGGTCCGGCCCCCGGAGCAGCAGCATGTACCCCCCATATCCCACCACAGGGGTCCGGCCCCCGGAGCAGCAGCATGTACCCCCCATATCCCACCACAGGGGTCCGGCCCCCGGAGCAGCAGCATGTACCCCCCATATCCCACCACAGGGGTCCGGCCCCCGGAGCAGCAGCATGTACCCCCCATATCCCACCACAGGGGTCCGGCCCCCGGAGCAGCAGCATGTACCCCACATATCCCCCCACAGGGGTCCGGCCCCCGGAGCAGCAGCAGCATGTACCCCCCATATCCCACCACAGGGGTCCGGCCCCCGGAGCAGCAGCATGTACCCCCCATATCCCACCACAGGGGTCCGGCCCCCGGAGCAGCAGCATGTACCCCCCATATCCCACCACAGGGGTCCGGCCCCCGGAGCAGCAGCATGTACCCCCCATATCCCACCCCAGGGGTCCGGCCCCCGGAGCAGCAGCATGTACCCCCATATCCCCCCACAGGGGTCCGACCCCCGGAGCAGCAGCATGTACCCCCATATCCCACCACAGGGGTCCGGCCCCCGGAGCAGCAGAATGTACCCCCCATATCCCCCCACAGGGGTCCGACCCCCGGAGCAGCAGCATGTACCCCCCATATCCCACCACAGGGGTCCGGCCCCCGGAGCAGCAGCATGTACCCCCATATCCCCCCACAGGGGTCCGGCCCCCGGAGCAGCAGCATGTACCCCCATATCCCACCACAGGGGTCCGGCCCCCGGAGCAGCAGAATGTACCCCCCATATCCCCCCACAGGGGTCCGACCCCCGGAGCAGCAGCATGTACCCCCCATATCCCACCACAGGGGTCCGGCCCCCGGAGCAGCAGCAGCATGTACCCCCCATATCCCACCACAGGGGTCCGGCCCCCGGAGCAGCAGCAGCATGTTCCCCCATATCCCACCACAGGGGTCCGGCCCCCGGAGCAGCAGCATGTACCCCCATATCCCACCACAGGGGTCCGGCCCCCGGAGCAGCAGCAGCATGTACCCCCATATCCCACCACAGGGGTCCGGCCCCCGGAGCAGCAGCATGTACCCCCATATCCCACCACAGGGGTCCGGCCCCCGGAGCAGCAGCAGCATGTACCCCCCATATCCCACCACAGGGGTCCGGCCCCCGGAGCAGCAGAATGTACCCCCATATCCCACCACAGGGGTCCGGCCCCCGGAGCAGCAGCATCTACCCCCCATATCCCACCACAGGGGTCCGGCCCCCGGAGCAGCAGCATGTACCCCCATATCCCACCACAGGGGTCCGGCCCCCGGAGCAGCAGCATGTACCCCCATATCCCACCACAGGGGTCCGGCCCCCGGAGCAGCAGCAGCATGTACCCCCCATATCCCACCACAGGGGTCCGGCCCCCGGAGCAGCAGCATGTACCCCCCATATCCCACCACAGGGGTCCGGCCCCCGGAGCAGCAGCATGTACCCCCCATATCCCACCACAGGGGTCCGGCCCCCGCAGCAGGAGCAGCATGTACCCCCCATATCCTCCCACAGGGGTCCGGCCCCCGGAGCAGCAGCATGTACCCCCCATATCCCCCCACAGGGGTCCGGCCCCCGGAGCAGCAGCATGTACCCCCATATCCCACCACAGGGGTCCGGCCCCAGAGCAGCAGCATGTACCCCCATATCCCACCACAGGGGTCCGGCCCCCGGAGCAGCAGCATGTACCCCCATATCCCACCACAGGGGTCCGGCCCCCGGAGCAGCAGCATGTACCCCCCATATCCCACCACAGGGGTCCGGCCCCAGAGCAGCAGCATGTACCCCCATATCCCACCACAGGGGTCCGGCCCCCGGAGCAGCAGCATGTACCCCCCATATCCCACCACAGGGGTCCGGCCCCCGGAGCAGCAGCATGTACCCCCCATATCCCACCACAGGGGTCCGGCCCCCCGAGCAGCAGCATGTACCCCCATATCCCACCACAGGGGTCCGGCCCCCGGAGCAGCAGCATGTACCCCCCATATCCCCCCACAGGGGTCCGGCCTCCCTAATAGCAGCAGCATGTACCCCCCATATCCCACCACAGGGGTCCGGCCCCCGGAGCAGCAGCATGTACCCCCCATATCCCACCACAGGGGTCCGGCCCCCGGAGCAGCAGCATGTACCCCCATATCCCACCACAGGGGTCCGGCCCCCGGAGCAGCAGCATGTACCCCCATATCCCACCACAGGGGTCCGGCCCCCGGAGCAGCAGCATGTACCCCCCATATCCCACCACAGGGGTCCGGCCCCCGGAGCAGCAGCATGTACCCCCATATCCCACCACAGGGGTCCGGCCCCCGGAGCAGCAGCAGCATGTACCCCCATATCCCACCACAGGGGTCCGGCCCACAGAGCAGCAGCAGCATGTACCCCCCATATCCCACCACAGGGGTCCGGCCCCCGGAGCAGCAGCATGTACCCCCCATATCCCACCACAGGGGTCCGGCCCCCGGAGCAGCAGCATGTACCCCCCATATCCCACCCCAGGGGTCCGGCCCCCGGAGCAGCAGCATGTACCCCCATATCCCCCCACAGGGGTCCGACCCCCGGAGCAGCAGCATGTACCCCCATATCCCACCACAGGGGTCCGGCCCCCGGAGCAGCAGAATGTACCCCCCATATCCCCCCACAGGGGTCCGACCCCCGGAGCAGCAGCATGTACCCCCCATATCCCCCCACAGGGGTCCGGCCCCCGGAGCAGCAGCATGTACCCCCCATATCCCACCACAGGGGTCCGGCCCCCGGAGCAGCAGCATGTACCCCCATATCCCCCCACAGGGGTCCGACCCCCGGAGCAGCAGCATGTACCCCCATATCCCACCACAGGGGTCCGGCCCCCGGAGCAGCAGAATGTACCCCCCATATCCCCCCACAGGGGTCCGACCCCCGGAGCAGCAGCATGTACCCCCCATATCCCACCACAGGGGTCCGGCCCCCGGAGCAGCAGCAGCATGTACCCCCCATATCCCACCACAGGGGTCCGGCCCCCGGAGCAGCAGCAGCATGTTCCCCCATATCCCACCACAGGGGTCCGGCCCCCGGAGCAGCAGCATGTACCCCCATATCCCACCACAGGGGTCCGGCCCCCGGAGCAGCAGCAGCATGTACCCCCATATCCCCCCACAGGGGTCCGACCCCCGGAGCAGCAGCATGTACCCCCATATCCCACCACAGGGGTCCGGCCCCCGGAGCAGCAGCATGTACCCCCATATCCCACCACAGGGGTCCGGCCCCCGGAGCAGCAGCAGCATGTACCCCCCATATCCCACCACAGGGGTCCGGCCCCCGGAGCAGCAGAATGTACCCCCCATATCCCACCACAGGGGTCCGACCCCCGGAGCAGCAGAATGTACCCCCATATCTGTTAAAAATCGTTATTGCGCAAAAATATCTAATCAAGACTTAACCAGGTGCGTTATTCTTAAAAGAAAAATGTCATGATATTCTGACGAAAGTGTAGTGGTTTATTGAGTCATCCACCATCGCAGCAAAAACATAAAAGGTAGATGAAACAATTACAAACAGAGTGTCCATGTGTAGATATCAGCGCTTCTCCTGTTACTCATCTTTCCAGGGTCCTGAATGGTAGAAGTCATCTGTCTGTGTGAAAGTCTGAAGTCATCATGGCATGGAGTAGCTAACAGCTGTTGTTCCTCGTGTCTTGTCTCATGTCCATGGAGAATGATGGTGAAGGAAGGGAGGTGACCGTCCCACGTGACAAAAAGCCCCCCACCCCCTCCTAAGAGACGTTTATATATGCTCAACACTGATCACGTGTTCCCTGTATATGGCGTTAACTTATACTCTGAGCTACATACACAGAAATAGCTTTGGATAATGTCAGCAAGAAACCATGTGCTCGGTACAGAATAAAAATAAGAATAATTAATATTTAACAATTCCCCCTTTTGAGGGTGACAGACATTGATTGGAACCCTCAAATTAAAATAATAATAAGATCTTCTTTCTTCTTTGGCAAAATGATGTAATAAATAATATCAATAATAATGTTATATGTTCTCAATAATATAATGATATATAAATTCATGTTATGGTAAGCCGTGACCAATATTCATATAAAATATATATATATATATACTTCCCTATATCTACTTGAAGCATCTCAGGTCTGATGTCATCTGGTCTTCATATTGATGTCTTCTTCTTTTAAAACAATCTTTATTATAAGTCTTTTGAAATAGATGATAGCATGTAGATATGTAGAGACTGTGTGTCATGTGTCAATCAAAGTCCATAAATTCAAATGTTGATAAGAAAACAATGTTCATAGATGAAATGAAGCTTTAATATCTGTGCAGTGTCACCTTTAGAGACCTGGACTTACATTGGCTCGCCTTGGAAATCATCTGGAATCCTCAAATCATCCGCACTGGTCTTGGGACAGGTGTGACGTCTTTGGTCAGCACAGCAAGGGTTACATTGACTCTTCCTTGCCAAACATAGCACCATAACCAGTCCTTAGTGCACAGGACGCATGTCAGGGTTATTACCTGAGTGTTCACCAGCTTTCATGGAAGTCTTATAGGTGATAGGAAACCACTGGAACGTAATAACACAGTTCATCTTTGATACTGTACTCATAGTCAGTGCTGGATGCTGTAGTTGTTGTCAGTGGTGACATGTATTGTATTTGACACAGTCTATTACTCAGAAATCAGAACATTGTTACCTTGTGGAACTTCTGGATAACGGCTTTTCTTCTTGCAACTTTTAAGAATTAATTGAATTTAGAAAAATGAAAAGTCTTTATTAACGTATCTCCGGTATCTTGATTGAAGTCTTCATTCCCTATTCTATACCAAATCTGGTAATTTCCCTAACTTATAATATCACAGCGTACCATAGCAATCAATAATATCCATATAATTATTAAATGATATTAAAATGGAATTTATATTTGGAAAAATAAAATAATAATAATAATAATAAATGATATATTATTTACCATATTCTTCATGTGATTGGACATTTTTATGTCGTAGGTGTAATTTCTTTTTGAACCCATAGATGTCAGTGTGTCTTTTATGTAACAAGTGCTGATATTTAGTATTAAAACTTTATTAATTTATGTTCAGTAGACCAATAATATGTAAGTATGTATAGCCATGAACCAAAATAAGAATATATATATGAATAAATGAATGAATGAGTGAAAGAATTGTTGTATTTAACTCAGGAATTGAAACATTTCTTATATAATGAAACCATATGATCACTATATTTGATAAAGCAATATGCTTGTAGACATTACTCTATTAAATATTGATTTTTCCTTGATGAAAAATAAGATTGAAAAATAAAAATTGAAAGAAAAGTGGAAAAAAAATGAAAAATAAAAATGAGAATAAAAAATAAAAATAAAAATAAAAATAAGGCCTTTATATGTTGATGACAAATGCTGAGATTATGTTTCAGTAACACACTCCCTTAATACTACCTCATGTAGATGTTGTCATAACCTTGGAACACCAAAATATTGAAATTATGCAACTTTGCATATAATACCCCTCATAAGAGAAAAAAAATGATATTTATAATATTTATTGTTATTGTACCCAATAATACCTTATTAATATTTCTTCTTTATTAAAATGTGTGAAGAAGAGGTATTGATGAAATGTGATGATGTGATCAGGATCAAAAACACATTTCCCCCTTAATATCAAAAAATATTATTTTATGAAAAAATTAATTTGTAAAAAACCCAAGTGAAAAATAATTATTTTTATAACTGTCATATCAACTTGTGCCATATATTTGTTTGAAGATGTATACTCATCTATGTAAATATAAAAAACACTGAAATATGAAAAAATTATCATTAGGAAAAAATGTTCTAAATGTAGGTTTCCTTGATAAACCATATTGATGTGTTATTGTACTTATTAAATAATAATAATAACTAAAGAAATATATGTTGCTTACATGTTGAATAATAATATTTAAATATATCTTAATATTCTAATAATTTAACTGAATCTTATTTTCTTAAACACAAAAGTTTTTTTTTTTCTCATACATACCATAAATCATGAGGCCTCAGTCAAACTGTGCAAACACATTCCACATTCCACATTCCACATTCTGGTCACTCTTACATCACATCTCATGTCAAATTCACTCAGCAGCTGCTCACATGTTCTCTCACCTGTCACATGTGACTCACATAGACGTTCACAATACATTTCACATACAAAGAATAAAAAACATGTATATTAACCCAAAATATTGTATCCTAATTATCAATCAATGCGCATTGTAATCTATTAAATTTAGTATTCTAATATTTCTTTGAATATTCCCCAAATATTATCTAACAGTATGTTTTAACCTATAGAAAGGACTCCTCCATTTACAAGAAACCCGAGTTGAATGTTCCAACGCTATTTCGGTACAGGAATCCATTTGAATGTATAGGCTGAGGAAAATTCCCAAAAATTAAAAAACAAGGCTATATGATATTTCTTAACTCACAGCTGTCACGTCATGCACCATGCAGTGGAAGGAAAAAAAAAACATAATGTTACAGAAAAACATGTAGTACACACATTTTTAGGTTGTTAGATATATTATTTATTTTGTTAGTGTTAAATATATATAAAAATCATGCAGTTAATATAACTTCCTGTGTGAATAAGACATAAATTCATGAAACAGGTATTTTTTTGTTCAATCCTCGCTTTGAAAGTAAAATTCTAAGGGAAATGAAAGATAAAGGTTATTTTCATATTTATTTCAAAACAAAATAATTTAGATATCTTATACATATGTATATACTTAATAAATGTATTTAATTGTAATTCTAAATATTTTTTACTGGAGTAAATTTTAATTATTTCGCTATATATATAAAAATGCAGTTAATATAATCTCTACTTATACAAATATGCTACAGTATTTACTGTATATTATATTAATATATGTAACTGCAGAATTATATTGAAATAGAATAATTACATGAATAAATAATACATTGTATAACTCATAATATACCAGTAATTACATTTTTTAGCCAATTACATTTAGCTGTCTGTCGATAATCTGCTGAAATGCTAAATTTAGTAAGGTCAGTTTTAACCCTATGGACTCTTTGAAGAGCTGCTGTGATAATGGAGTGTTCAGCTGAGCTCCCCCTGGGATACTCACCTGCTTCCGTCTGTCAGTCTCCGCCATCTTTAGAGACAGATCTGAGCCTTCAGATTTTAACCCTTTCAAAGGAATTTCTTTAATAGATTCCTGAATCGTTTCATAGGGTTTGTAGCAAATATGTAATTTTCTTCGTACTTCATAGATTTGATTTTGGATCAGGTTTGAAGATTTTGATTTTGGCTTTTGATAAGATTGAATTCTGACTGGTTTCAAAAACTTAGTAAAATGTGTTTTCCTTTCAAGATTCTCGTGTTTTCTAGAAAAATCAAGGGATTTTGCGCATTCGTATAAAGAATTTTTCTGTGTAGCAATTATACGAGATACAGGATTTAAGAATTTAAACTTGTTTACAAAACAATTTATCATGGATTGTTGATTCAAATTCGTACAGACCAATTTATAAATCCTTTCAAAAATGGCCATAAAAGTAAATGTACATTCTTCCCGGCCAATCTTCAATTTTAGAAGAATATCAAGATCTGGATAATTTTCTTTCAATCCACAGAAAATCAAAATTCTTAATCTTTCTACATCAGTCATATTTTCATACTCCTCATTCTGCATTTCTAATGAATATCTTCTCATAAAAGTTACTGGCAGCCAAATTTTAAACAAATTATTTTTCTCCTGATTAGTCAAATCAAACTTATCAGCAAAACTTTCAAATATCTCTGAATTTCTGCACACATGGATTTTGTCATCATATGCAGGAATGATTTTGCATAATTTTAGCAGAATTTTCCTAGATTTAAGTTGGAGTTGGGCCTCTGAGTCGTCTATTTTTAGTGGCTCTTGTACATCTGTCCCTCGTAGATCATCTTTGTCAATTGTCATGTCTCCTTCACTTCCTCCATCTTGTTTTTCATTTTGTGTCACAAAGTCAATGTCACTTTGGGTGGTCATCGTCATTACAGATACGTGTGTCACATCTTTCTCACTCTTCTCATTACAGTCAATCTTGGGAACATCATTAGTTTCCTTAGAAATTCTTTCTACACTGTCTTTTTTGGACTTCTCTGTCACAAACTCGTTAAATACATAAACCATATGTAAAATATTTTTAAGTTGCTCTTTTTCTTTTTTCTTAGACATTAGCTTACAATCTAAATTCAAATTCGCAGTTCTGCATTCTGAAAATAAATTAGACCAAAATATTTCTAAGCTAGATCCGTACAAACTTACAAAGTCTATCTGACTTGATTTAGCATATGAATTTATCAAATCCATTTGTCTTACCTTGAAATCTCAGCTTGTAGTTCCTTTGCTTTTACAACGCTGGGCTCCGGACTTCAGCACGGCTATTTTTAGCACGTCTGTTCTTCAGCACTACCAGTGCTTGCTGTCAATCCGTACAACACCTGTTAGTCTCCGTCATTCGTAGGTTCTTGTGAGATCTTTGTGACTTGAAATTTTGAAGTGGAATTCCTGAATACTTGCACAATCTAGCGGAACTCTTCTGTCTTCCCCCGTGTGCAAGAAGAAGGAAATTCACGCAAAAATAGCACAAAAAATCAAAACTGGCTGGCTCACCAAATGTTAAAAATCGTTATTGCGCAAAAATATCTAATCAAGACTTAACCAGGTGCGTTATTCTTAAAAGAAAAATGTCATGATATTCTGACGAAAGTGTAGTGGTTTATTGAGTCATCCACCATCGCAGCAAAAACATAAAAGGTAGATGAAACAATTACAAACAGAGTGTCCATGTGTAGATATCAGCGCTTCTCCTGTTACTCATCTTTCCAGGGTCCTGAATGGTAGAAGTCATCTGTCTGTGTGTGAAAGTCTGAAGTCATCATGGCATGGAGTAGCTAACAGCTGTTGTTCCTCGTGTCTTGTCCCATGTCCATGGAGAATGATGGTGAAGGAAGGGAGGTGACCGTCCCACGTGACAAAAAGCCCCCCACCCCCTCCTAAGAGACGTTTATATATGCTCAACACTGATCACGTGTTCCCTGTATATGGCGTTAACTTATACTCTGAGCTACATACACAGAAATAGCTTTGGATAATGTCAGCAAGAAACCATGTGCTCGGTACAGAATAAAAATAAGAATAATTAATATTTAACAATATCCCACCACAGGGGTCCGGCCCCCGGAGCAGCAGCATCTACCCCCCATATCCCACCACAGGGGTCCGGCCCCCGGAGCAGCAGCATGTACCCCCATATCCCACCACAGGGGTCCGGCCCCCGGAGCAGCAGCAGCATGTACCCCCCATATCCCACCACAGGGGTCCGGCCCCCGGAGCAGCAGCATGTACCCCCCATATCCCACCACAGGGGTCCGGCCCCCGGAGCAGCAGCATGTACCCCCCATATCCCACCACAGGGGTCCGGCCCCCGCAGCAGGAGCAGCATGTACCCCCCATATCCTCCCACAGGGGTCCGGCCCCCGGAGCAGCAGCATGTACCCCCCATATCCCCCCACAGGGGTCCGGCCCCCGGAGCAGCAGCATGTACCCCCATATCCCACCACAGGGGTCCGGCCCCAGAGCAGAAGCATGTACCCCCATATCCCACCACAGGGGTCCGGCCCCCGGAGCAGCAGCATGTACCCCCATATCCCACCACAGGGGTCCGGCCCCCGGAGCAGCAGCATGTACCCCCCATATCCCACCACAGGGGTCCGGCCCCAGAGCAGCAGCATGTACCCCCATATCCCACCACAGGGGTCCGGCCCCCGGAGCAGCAGCATGTACCCCCCATATCCCACCACAGGGGTCCGGCCCCCGGAGCAGCAGCATGTACCCCCCATATCCCACCACAGGGGTCCGGCCCCCCGAGCAGCAGCATGTACCCCCATATCCCACCACAGGGGTCCGGCCCCCGGAGCAGCAGCATGTACCCCCCATATCCCCCCACAGGGGTCCGGCCTCCCTAATAGCAGCAGCAGCATGTACCCCCCATATCCCACCACAGGGGTCCGGCCCCCGGAGCAGCAGCATGTACCCCCCATATCCCACCACAGGGGTCCGGCCCCCGGAGCAGCAGCATGTACCCCCCATATCCCACCACAGGGGTCCGGCCCCCGGAGCAGCAGCATGTACCCCCATATCCCACCACAGGGGTCCGGCCCCCGGAGCAGCAGCAGCATGTACCCCCCATATCCCACCACAGGGGTCCGGCCCCCGGAGCAGCAGCATGTACCCCCATATCCCACCACAGGGGTCCGGCCCCCGGAGCAGCAGCATGTACCCCCATATCCCACCACAGGGGTCCGGCCCCCGGAGCAGCAGCATGTACCCCCCATATCCCACCACAGGGGTCCGGCCCCCGGAGCAGCAGCATGTACCCCCATATCCCACCACAGGGGTCCGGCCCACGGAGCAGCAGCAGCATGTACCCCCATATCCCACCACAGGGGTCCGGCCCCCGGAGCAGCAGCATGTACCCCCCATATCCCACCACAGGGGTCCGGCCCACGGAGCAGCAGCAGCATGTACCCCCCATATCCCACCACAGGGGTCCGGCCCCCGGAGCAGCAGCATGTACCCCCCATATCCCACCACAGGGGTCCGGCCCCCGGAGCAGCAGCATGTACCCCCCATATCCCACCACAGGGGTCCGGCCCCCGGAGCAGCAGCATGTACCCCCATATCCCACCACAGGGGTCCGGCCCCCGGAGCAGCAGCATGTACCCCCATATCCCACCACAGGGGTCCGGCCCCCGGAGCAGCAGCATGTACCCCCATATCCCACCACAGGGGTCCGGCCCCCAGAGCAGCAGCATGTACCCCCCATATCCCACCACAGGGGTCCGGCCCCCGGAGCAGCAGCATGTACCCCCATATCCCACCACAGGGGTCCGGCCCACGGAGCAGCAGCAGCATGTACCCCCATATCCCACCACAGGGGTCCGGCCCCCGGAGCAGCAGCATGTACCCCCCATATCCCACCACAGGGGTCCGGCCCACGGAGCAGCAGCAGCATGTACCCCCCATATCCCACCACAGGGGTCCGGCCCCCGGAGCAGCAGCATGTACCCCCCATATCCCACCACAGGGGTCCGGCCCCCGGAGCAGCAGCATGTACCCCCATATCCCACCACAGGGGTCCGGCCCCCGGAGCAGCAGCATGTACCCCCCATATCCCACCACAGGGGTCCGGCCCCAGAGCAGCAGCATGTACCCCCATATCCCACCACAGGGGTCCGGCCCCCGGAGCAGCAGCATGTACCCCCCATATCCCACCACAGGGGTCCGGCCCCCGGAGCAGCAGCATGTACCCCCCATATCCCACCACAGGGGTCCGGCCCCCCGAGCAGCAGCATGTACCCCCATATCCCACCACAGGGGTCCGGCCCCCGGAGCAGCAGCATGTACCCCCCATATCCCCCCACAGGGGTCCGGCCTCCCTAATAGCAGCAGCAGCATGTACCCCCCATATCCCACCACAGGGGTCCGGCCCCCGGAGCAGCAGCATGTACCCCCCATATCCCACCACAGGGGTCCGGCCCCCGGAGCAGCAGCATGTACCCCCCATATCCCACCACAGGGGTCCGGCCCCCGGAGCAGCAGCATGTACCCCCATATCCCACCACAGGGGTCCGGCCCCCGGAGCAGCAGCAGCATGTACCCCCCATATCCCACCACAGGGGTCCGGCCCCCGGAGCAGCAGCATGTACCCCCATATCCCACCACAGGGGTCCGGCCCCCGGAGCAGCAGCATGTACCCCCATATCCCACCACAGGGGTCCGGCCCCCGGAGCAGCAGCATGTACCCCCCATATCCCACCACAGGGGTCCGGCCCCCGGAGCAGCAGCATGTACCCCCATATCCCACCACAGGGGTCCGGCCCACGGAGCAGCAGCAGCATGTACCCCCATATCCCACCACAGGGGTCCAGCCCCCGGAGCAGCAGCATGTACCCCCCATATCCCACCACAGGGGTCCGGCCCACGGAGCAGCAGCAGCATGTACCCCCCATATCCCACCACAGGGGTCCGGCCCCCGGAGCAGCAGCATGTACCCCCCATATCCCACCACAGGGGTCCGGCCCCCGGAGCAGCAGCATGTACCCCCCATATCCCACCACAGGGGTCCGGCCCCCGGAGCAGCAGCATGTACCCCCATATCCCACCACAGGGGTCCGGCCCCCGGAGCAGCAGCATGTACCCCCATATCCCACCACAGGGGTCCGGCCCCCGGAGCAGCAGCATGTACCCCCATATCCCACCACAGGGGTCCGGGCCCCCGAGCAGCAGCAGCATGTACCCCCCATATCCCACCACAGGGGTCCGGCCCCCAGAGCAGCAGCATGTACCCCCCATATCCCACCACAGGGGTCCGGGCCCCCGAGCAGCAGCAGCATGTACCCCCATATCCCACCACAGGGGTCCGGCCCCCGGAGCAGCAGCATGTACCCCCATATCCCACCACAGGGGTCCGGCCCATGGAGCAGCAGCAGCATGTACCCCCATATCCCACCACAGGGGTCCAGCCCCCGGAGCAGCAGCATGTACCCCCATATCCCACCACAGGGGTCCGGCCCACGGAGCAGCAGCAGCATGTACCCCCATATCCCACCACAGGGGTCCGGCCCCCGGAGCAGCAGCATGTACCCCCCATATCCCACCACAGGGGTCCGGCCCCCGGAGCAGCAGCATGTACCCCCCATATCCCACCACAGGGGTCCGGCCCCCGGAGCAGCAGCATGTACCCCCCATATCCCACCACAGGGGTCCGGCCCCCGGAGCAGCAGCAGCATGTACCCCCCATATCCCACCACAGGGGTCCGGCCCCCGGAGCAGCAGCATGTACCCCCCATATCCCACCACAGGGGTCCGGCCCCCGGAGCAGCAGCATGTACCCCCCATATCCCACCACAGGGGTCCGGCCCCCGGAGCAGCAGCATGTACCCCCCATATCCCACCACAGGGGTCCGGCCCCCGGAGCAGCAGCATGTACCCCCCATATCCCACCACAGGGGTCCGGCCCCCGGAGCAGCAGCATGTACCCCCCATATCCCACCACAGGGGTCCGACCCCCGGAGTAGCAGCATGTACCCCCCATATCCCCCCACAGGGGTCCGGCCCCCGGAGCAGCAGCATGTACCCCCCATATCCCACCACAGGGGTCCGGCCCCCGGAGCAGCAGCATGTACCCCCCATATCCCACCACAGGGGTCCGGCCCCCGGAGCAGCAGCAGCATGTACCCCCCATATCCCACCACAGGGGTCCGGCCCCCGGAGCAGCAGCATGTACCCCCATATCCCACCACAGGGGTCCGGCCCCCGGAGCAGCAGCAGCATGTACCCCCCATATCCCACCACAGGGGTCCGGCCCCTGGAGCAGCAGCATGTACCCCCCATATCCCACCACAGGGGTCCGGCGCCCGGAGCAGCAGCAGCATGTACCCCCCATATCCCACCACAGGGGTCCGGCCCCCGGAGCAGCAGCATGTACCCCCCATTTCCCACCACAGGGGTCCGGCCCCCCGAGCAGCAGCAGCATGTACCCCCCATATCCCACCACAGGGGTCCGGCCCCCGGAGCAGCAGCATGTACCCCCCATTTCCCACCACAGGGGTCCGGCCCCCCGAGCAGCAGCAGCATGTACCCCCATATCCCACCACAGGGGTCCGGCCCCCGGAGCAGCAGCATGTACCCCCCATATCCCACCACAGGGGTCCGGCCCCCGGAGCAGCAGCATGTACCCCCCATATCCCACCACAGGGGTCCGGCCCCCGGAGCAGCAGCATGTACCCCCCATATCCCACCACAGGGGTCCGGCCCCCGGAGCAGCAGCAGCATGTACCCCCCATATCCCACCACAGGGGTCCGGCCCCCGGAGCAGCAGCATGTACCCCCCATATCCCACCACAGGGGTCCGGCCCCCGGAGCAGCAGCATGTACCCCCCATATCCCACCACAGGGGTCCGGCCCCCGGAGCAGCAGCATGTACCCCCCATATCCCACCACAGGGGTCCGGCCCCCGGAGCAGCAGCAGCATGTACCCCCCATATCCCACCACAGGGGTCCGGCCCCCGGAGCAGCAGCAGCATGTACCCCCCATATCCCACCACAGGGGTCCGGCCCCCGGAGCAGCAGCAGCATGTACCCCCCATATCCCACCACAGGGGTCCGGCCCCCGGAGCAGCATGTACTGCGGACTCCTCCGCGCGCTACCGCTGAACTAGAGACCACGCCCATGATGTCACCTCAGAACACGCCCCCGCGATAGGACACGCCCCCGGAGATGACGTCACACCGGGAAGGAGCCCACGCAGTGTGGAATGTCCCCGGCACTTGTGCGGCTGATTGACGCCTCCAGGGGGCAGAATGGAGCCGGCGGGGCAGGTACGGTACAGAAGGGGACAGCGCCGGTGTATGGGGGGCGGGATAGAGCGCTATAGCGAGCTCACCTCACTGACAAGATCCCATACGTGTTATTAAAGGAGACTGCAAATACATGTCTATAGTGACGTCACCAGACTGCAGAGACCCCATATATAGAGCAGAGACCCCCCATATATAGAGAGCAGAGACCCCCCATATATAGAGAGAGCAGAGACCCCCCATATATAGAGAGCAGAGACCCCCCATATATAGAGAGAGCAGAGACCCCCCATATATAGAGAGAGCAGAGACCCCCATATATAGAGAGCAGAGACCCCCCATATATAGAGAGCAGAGACCCCCCATATATAGAGAGAGCAGAGACCCCCCACATATAGAGAGCAGAGACCCCCCATATATAGAGAGCAGAGACCCCCCATATATAGAGAGCAGAGACCCCCCATATATAGAGAGCAGAGACCCCCCATATATAGAGAGCAGAGACCCCCCATATATAGAGAGCAGAGACCCCCCATATATAGAGAGCAGAGACCCCCCATATATAGAGAGAGCAGAGACCCCCCATATATAGAGAGAGCAGAGACCCCCCACATATAGAGAGCAGAGACCCCCCACATATAGAGAGCAGAGACCCCCCATATATAGAGAGAGCAGAGACCCCCCACATATAGAGAGCAGAGACCCCCCACATATAGAGAGCAGAGACCCCCCACATATAGAGAGCAGAGACCCCCCATATATAGAGAGAGCAGAGACCCCCATATATAGAGAGAGCAGAGACCCCCCATATATAGAGAGAGCAGAGACCCCCCATATATAGAGAGCAGAGACCCCCCATATATAGAGAGAGCAGAGACCCCCCATATATAGAGAGCAGAGACCCCCCATATATAGAGAGCAGAGACCCCCCATATATAGAGAGCAGAGACCCCCCATATATAGAGAGAGCAGAGACCCCCCATATATAGAGAGAGCAGAGACCCCCCATATATAGAGAGCAGAGACCCCCCATATATAGAGAGCAGAGACCCCCCATATATAGAGAGCAGAGACCCCCCATATATAGAGAGCAGAGACCCCCCATATATAGAGAGCAGAGACCCCCCATATATAGAGAGCAGAGACCCCCCATATATAGAGAGAGCAGAGACCCCCCATATATAGAGAGCAGAGACCCCCATATATAGAGAGAGCAGAGACCCCCCATATATAGAGAGCAGAGACCCCCCATATATAGAGAGAGCAGAGACCCCCCATATATAGAGAGCAGAGACCCCCCATATATAGAGAGCAGAGACCCCCATATATAGAGAGAGCAGAGACCCCCCATATATAGAGAGCAGAGACCCCCCATATATAGAGAGCAGAGACCCCCCATATATAGAGAGCAGAGACCCCCCATATATAGAGAGCAGAGACCCCCCCATATATAGAGAGCAGAGACCCCCCATATATAGAGAGCAGAGACCCCCCATATATAGAGAGCAGAGACCCCCCATATATAGAGAGCAGAGACCCCCCATATATAGAGAGCAGAGACCCCCCATATATAGAGAGCAGAGACCCCCCCATATATAGAGAGCAGAGACCCCCCATATATAGAGAGCAGAGACCCCCCATATATAGAGAGCAGAGACCCCCCATATATAGAGAGAGCAGAGACCCCCCATATATAGAGAGAGCAGAGACCCCCCATATATAGAGAGCAGAGACCCCCCATATATAGAGAGCAGAGACCCCCCATATATAGAGAGCAGAGACCCCCCATATATAGAGCAGAGACCCCCCATATATAGAGCAGAGACCCCCCATATATAGAGCAGAGACCCCCCATATATATAGAGCAGAGACCCCCCATATAGAGAGCAGAGACCCCCCATATAGAGAGCAGAGACCCCCCATATAGAGAGAGCAGAGACCCCCCATATATAGAGAGAGCAGAGACCCCCCATATATAGAGAGCAGAGACCCCCCATATATAGAGAGCAGAGACCCCCCATATATAGAGAGCAGAGACCCCCATATATAGAGAGCAGAGACCCCCCATATATACAGAGCAGAGACCCCCCATATATAGAGAGAGCAGAGACCCCCCCATATATAGAGAGAGCAGAGACCCCCCATATATAGAGAGAGCAGAGACCCCCCATATATAGAGAGAGCAGAGACCCCCCCATATATAGAGAGAGCAGAGACCCCCCCATATATAGAGAGAGCAGAGACCCCCCCATATATAGAGAGAGCAGAGACCCCCCATATATAGAGAGCAGAGACCCCCCATATATACAGAGCAGAGACCGCCCATATATAGAGAGAGCAGAGACTCCCCATATATAGAGAGCAGAGACCCCCCCATATATAGAGAGCAGAGACCGCCCATATATAGAGAGAGCAGAGACCCCCCATATATAGAGAGCAGAGACCCCCCATATATACAGAGCAGAGACCGCCCATATATAGAGAGAGCAGAGACCCCCCATATATAGAGAGCAGAGACCCCCCATATATACAGAGCAGAGACCGCCCATATATAGAGAGAGCAGAGACCCCCCCATATATAGAGAGCAGAGACCCCCCCATATATAGAGAGCAGAGACCCCCCATATATACAGAGCAGAGACCGCCCATATATAGAGAGAGCAGAGACCCCCCATATATAGAGAGCAGAGACTCCCATATATAGAGAGCAGAGACCCCCCCATATATAGAGAGAGCAGAGACCCCCCATATAGAGAGAGCAGAGACCCCCCATATAGAGAGAGCAGAGACCCCCCATATATAGAGAGCAGAGACCCCCCATATATAGAGAGCAGAGACCCCCCCATATATAGAGAGCAGAGACCCCCATATATACAGAGCAGAGACCCCCCATATATAGAGAGAGCAGAGACCCACCATATATTGAGAGCAGAGACCCCCATATATGCAGAGCAGAGACCCCCCATATATAGAGAGAGCAGAGACCCCCATATAGAGAGCAGAGACCCCCCATATATAGAGAGCAGAGACCCCCCATATATAGAGAGCAGAGACCCCCCATATATAGAGAGCAGAGACCCCCCATATATAGAGAGCAGAGACCCCCCATATATAGAGAGCAGAGACCCCCCATATATAGAGAGCAGAGACCCCCCATATATAGAGCAGAGACCCCCCATATATAGAGCAGAGACCCCCCATATATAGAGCAGAGACCCCCCATATATAGAGCAGAGACCCCCCATATATAGAGCAGAGACCCCCCATATATATAGAGCAGAGACCCCCCATATATAGAGAGCAGAGACCCCCCATATATAGAGAGCAGAGACCCCCCATATATAGAGAGCAGAGACCCCCCATATATAGAGAGCAGAGACCCCCCATATATAGAGAGCAGAGACCCCCCATATATAGAGAGCAGAGACCCCCCATATATAGAGAGCAGAGACCCCCCATATATAGAGAGCAGAGACCCCCCATATATAGAGAGCAGAGACCCCCCATATATAGAGAGCAGAGACCCCCCATATATAGAGAGCAGAGACCCCCCATATATAGAGAGCAGAGACCCCCCATATATAGAGAGCAGAGACCCCCCATATATAGAGAGCAGAGACCCCCCATATATAGAGAGCAGAGACCCCCCATATATAGAGAGCAGAGACCCCCCATATATAGAGAGCAGAGACCCCCCATATATAGAGAGCAGAGACCCCCCATATATAGAGAGCAGAGACCCCCCATATATAGAGAGCAGAGACCCCCCATATATAGAGAGCAGAGACCCCCCATATATAGAGAGCAGAGACCCCCCATATATAGAGAGCAGAGACCCCCCATATATAGAGAGCAGAGACCCCCCATATATAGAGAGCAGAGACCCCCCATATATAGAGAGAGCAGAGACCCCCCATATATAGAGAGAGCAGAGACCCCCCATATAAAGAGAGAGCAGAGACCCCCATATATAGAGCAGAGACCCCCCATATATAGAGAGCAGAGACCCCCCATATATAGAGAGCAGAGACCCCCCATATATAGAGCAGAGACCCCCCATATATAGAGAGCAGAGACCCCCCATATATAGAGAGCAGAGACCCCCCATATATAGAGAGCAGAGACCCCCCATATATAGAGAGCAGAGACCCCCCATATATAGAGAGCAGAGACCCCCCATATATAGAGAGCAGAGACCCCCCATATATAGAGAGCAGAGACCCCCCATATATAGAGAGCAGAGACCCCCCATATATAGAGAGCAGAGACCCCCCATATATAGAGAGCAGAGACCCCCCATATATAGAGAGCAGAGACCCCCCATATATAGAGAGCAGAGACCCCCATATATAGAGCAGAGACCCCCCATATATAGAGAGCAGAGACCCCCCATATATAGAGAGCAGAGACCCCCCATATATAGAGCAGAGACCCCCCATATATACAGAGCAGAGACCCCCCATATAGAGAGCAGAGACCCCCCATATATAGAGAGCAGAGACCCCCCATATATAGAGAGCAGAGACCCCCCACATATAGAGCAGAGACCCCCCATATATAGAGAGAGCAGAGACCCCCATATATACAGAGCAGAGACCACCCATATGTAGAGAGCAGAGACCCCCCATATGTAGAGAGCAGAGACCCCCCATATGTAGAGAGCAGAGACCCCCCATATACAGAGAGCAGAGACCCCCCATATACAGAGAGCAGAGACCCCCCATATACAGAGAGCAGAGACCCCCCATATACAGAGAGCAGAGACCCCACCATATATAGAGAGAGCAGAGACCCCCCATATATAGAGAGCAGAGACCCCCCATATATAGAGAGCAGAGACCCCCATATATAGAGAGCAGAGACCCCCCATATAGAGAGCAGAGACCCCCCATATATAGAGAGCAGAGACCCCCCATATAGAGAGCAGAGACCCCCCATATATAGAGAGCAGAGACCCCCCATATATAGAGAGCAGAGACCCCCCATATATAGAGAGCAGAGACCCCCCATATATAGAGAGCAGAGACCCCCCATATATAGAGAGCAGAGACCCCCCATATATAGAGAGCAGAGACCCCCCATATATAGAGAGCAGAGACCCCCCATATATAGAGAGCAGAGACCCCCCATATATAGAGAGCAGAGACCCCCCATATATAGAGAGCAGAGACCCCCCATATATAGAGAGCAGAGACCCCCCATATATAGAGAGCAGAGACCCCCCATATATAGAGAGCAGAGACCCCCCATATATAGAGAGCAGAGACCCCCCATATATAGAGAGCAGAGACCCCCCATATATAGAGAGCAGAGACCCCCCATATATAGAGAGCAGAGACCCCCATATATACAGAGCAGAGACCCCCCATATAGAGAGCAAAGACCCCCATATATAGAGAGCAGAGACCCCCCATATATATAGAGCAGAGACCCCCATATATAGAGAGAGCAGAGACCCCCCACATATAGAGCAGTGACCCCCATATATAGAGAGAGCAGAGACCCCCCCATATAGAGAGCAGAGACCCCCCATATAGAGAGCAGAGACCCCCCATATAGAGAGCAGAGACCCCCCATATAGAGAGCAGAGACCCCCCATATAGAGAGCAGAGACCCCCCATATAGAGAGCAGAGACCCCCCATATAGAGAGCAGAGACCCCCCATATATAGAGAGCAGAGACCCCCCATATATAGAGAGCAGAGACCCCCCATATATAGAGAGCAGAGACCCCCCATATATAGAGAGCAGAGACCCCCATATATAGAGAGCAGAGACCCCCCATATATAGAGAGAGCAGAGACCCCCCATATATAGAGAGAGCAGAGACCCCCCATATATAGAGAGAGCAGAGACCCCCCATATATAGAGAGAGCAGAGACCCCCCATATATAGAGAGAGCAGAGACCCCCCATATATAGAGAGCAGAGACCCCCCATATATAGAGAGCAGAGACCCCCCATATAGAGAGCAGAGACCCCCCATATATAGAGAGCAGAGACCCCCCATATATAGAGAGCAGAGACCCCCCATATATAGAGAGCAGAGACCCCCCATATATAGAGAGCAGAGACCCCCCCATATAGAGAGCAGAGACCCCCCATATATAGAGAGCAGAGACCCCCCATATATAGAGAGCAGAGACCCCCCATATATAGAGAGCAGAGACCCCCCATATATAGAGAGCAGAGACCCCCCATATATAGAGAGCAGAGACCCCCCATATATAGAGAGCAGAGACCCCCATATATACAGAGCAGAGACCCCCATATATACAGAGCAGATACCCCCCATATAGAGAGCAGAGACCCCCCATATATACAGAGCAGAGACCCCCCATATATAGAGAGAGCAGAGACCCCCATATATACAGAGCAGATACCCCCCATATAGAGAGCAGAGACCCCCCATATATACAGAGCAGAGACCCCCCATATATAGAGAGAGCAGAGACCCCCATATATACAGAGCAGATACCCCCCATATAGAGAGCAGAGACCCCCCATATATACAGAGCAGAGACCCCCCATATATAGAGAGCAGAGACCCCCCACATATAGAGCAGAGACCCCCCACATATAGAGCAGAGACCCCCATATATAGAGAGAGCAGAGACCCCCCATATAGAGAGCAGAGACCCCCCCATATAGAGAGCAGAGACCCCCCATATATAGAGAGCAGAGACCCCCCATATGTAGAGAGCAGAGACCCCCCATATGTAGAGAGCAGAGACCCCCCATATACAGAGAGCAGAGACCCCCCCATATACAGAGAGCAGAGACCCCCCCATATATAGAGAGAGCAGAGACCCCCCATATACAGAGAGCAGAGACCCCCCATATACAGAGAGCAGAGACCCCCCCCATATATAGAGAGAGCAGAGACCCCCACATATAGAGAGCAGAGACCCCCACATATAGAGAGCAGAGACCCCCCACATATAGAGAGCAGAGACCCCCCACATATAGAGAGCAGAGACCCCCCACATATAGAGAGCAGAGACCCCCCATATATAGAGAGAGCAGAGACCCCCCATATATAGAGAGCAGAGACCCCCCATATATAGAGAGCAGAGACCCCCCATATATAGAGAGCAGAGACCCCCCATATATAGAGAGCAGAGACCCCCCATATATAGAGAGCAGAGACCCCCCATATATAGAGAGAGCAGAGACCCCCCATATATAGAGAGAGCAGAGACCCCCCATATATAGAGAGAGCAGAGACCCCCCATATATAGAGAGAGCAGAGACCCCCCATATATAGAGAGAGCAGAGACCCCCCCATATATAGAGAGAGAGCAGAGACCCCCCCATATATAGAGAGAGCAGAGACCCCCCATATATTAGGAGAGAGCAGAGACCCCCCCATATATAGAGAGAGCAGAGACCCCCCATACATAGAGAGCAGAGACCCCCCATATATAGAGAGAGCAGAGACCCCCATATATAGAGAGCAGAGACCCCCATATAGAGAGAGCAGAGACCCCCCATATAGAGAGAGCAGAGACCCCCCATATAGAGAGAGCAGAGACCCCCCATATATAGAGAGAGCAGAGACCCCCCATATATAGAGCAGAGACCCCCCATATATAGAGAGCAGAGACCCCCCCCATATAGAGAGCAGAGACCCCCCATATAGAGAGCAGAGACCCCCCCATATAGAGAGCAGAGACCCCCCATATATAGAGAGCAGAAACCCCCCATATATATAGAGAGCAGAGACCCCCATATATAGAGAGAGCATAGACCCCCCATATATAGAGAGCAGAGACCCCCCATATATAGAGAGCAGAGACCCCCATATATAGAGAGCAGAGACCCCCCCATATATAGAGAGAGCAGAGACCCCCCATATATAGAGAGCAGAGACCCCCATATATAGAGAGAGCAGAGACCCCCCATATATAGAGAGCAGAGACCCCCCATATATAGAGAGCAGAGACCCCCCATATATATAGAGAGCAGAGACCCCCATATATAGAGAGAGCATAGACCCCCCATATATAGAGAGCAGAGACCCCCCACATATAGAGAGCAGAGACCCCCCCACATATAGAGAGCAGAGACCCCCCCACATATAGAGAGCAGAGACCCCCCATATATAGAGAGAGCAGAGACCCCCATATATATAGAACAGAGACCCCCCACATATAGAGAGCAGAGACCCCCCACATATAGAGAGCAGAGACCCCCATATAGAGAGAGCAGAGACCCCCCCATATAGAGAGAGCAGAGACCCCCCATATATAGAGAGCAGGGGGTCTCTGCTCTCTATATATGGGGGTCTCTGCTCTCTCTATATGGGGGTCTCTGCTCTATATTTATGGGGGTCTCTGCTCTCTATGGGGGTCTTAGCTCTCTATATATGGGGGGTCTCTGCTCTCTATATATGGGGGTCTCTGCTCTCTATATATGGGGGGTCTCTGCTCTCTATATATGGAGGGTCTCTGCTTTCTCTATATGGGGGTCTCTGCTCTCTATATATGGGGGGTCTCTGCTCTATATATGGGGGGTCTCTACTCTCTATATATGGGGGGTCTCTGCTCTCTATATATGGGGGGTCTCTGCTCTATATATGGAGGGTCTCTGCTCTCTCTATATGGGGGTGTCTGCTCTCTATATATGGGGGGTCTCTGCTCTCTATATATGGGGGGTCTCTGCTCTCTATATATGGGGGGTCTCTGCTCTCTATATATGGGGGGTCTCTGCTCTCTATATATGGAGTGTTTCTGCTCTCTATATGGGGGTCTCTGCTCTCTCTATATGGGGGGTCTCTGCTCTCTATATATGGGGGGTCTCTGCTCTCTATGGGGGGTCTCTGCTCTCTATATATGGGGGGTCTCTGCTCTCTCTATATATGGGGGGTCTCTGCTCTCTATATATGGGGGGTCTCTGCTCTCTATATATGGGGGGTCTCTGCTCTCTATATATGGGGGGTCTCTGCTCTCTATATATGGGGGGTCTCTGCTCTCTCTATATATGGGGGGTCTCTGCTCTCTATATATGGGGGGTCTCTGCTCTCTATATATGGGGGGTCTCTGCTCTCTATATGGGGGGTCTCTGCTTTCTATATATGGGGGGTCTCTGCTCTCTATATATGGGGGGTCTCTGCTCTCTCTATATATGGGGGGTCTCTGCTCTCTATATATGGGGGGTCTCTGCTCTCTCTATATATGGGGGGTCTCTGCTCTCTATATATGGGGGGTCTCTGCTCTGTTGTAAATCCACATTCTTGTGCATTCAAGCTAAAGGTACCGTCACACATAACGATTTCTTTAACGATATTGTTGCTTTTTGTGACGTAGCAACGATCCCGCTAACGATCTCGATCACGATGTGTGACAACGATCAGGCCCCTGCTGGGAGATCGTTGGTCGCTGGGAATGATCAGGACCTTTTTTTTTGGTCACTGATCACCCGCTGTCATCGCTGAATCGGCGTGTGTGACGCCGATCCAGCGATGTGTTCACTGGTAACCAGGGTAAACATCGGGTTACTAAGCGCAGGGCCGCGCTTAGTAACCCGATATTTACCCTGGTTACCATTGTAAAAGTTAAAAAAAACAAACAGTACATACTTACATTCCGGTGTCTGTCCCCCGGCGTCAGCTTCCCGCACTGACTGTGTCAGCGCCGGCCGGCCGTAAAGTACAGCTGTGACGTCACCACTGTGCTGTGCTTTACTGCCGGCCGGCGCTGACACAGTCAGTGCGGGAAGCTGACGGCGGGGGACGTGACAGACACTGGAATGTGAGTATGTACTGGTTTTTTTTTTACATTTACAATGGTAACCAGGGTAAATATCGGGTTACTAAGCGCGGCCCTGTGCTTAGTTACCCGATGTTTACCCTGGTTACCCGGGGACCTCGGCATCGTTGGTCGCTGGAGAGCTGTCTGTGTGACAGCTCTCCAGCGACCACACAATGACTTACCAATGATCACGGCCAGGTCGTATCGCTGGTCGTGATCGTTGGTAAATCGTTTAGTGTAACGGTACCTTAAGCCTGGCCTCACATCTGCTAGCCATTAGGATTTTCCTTAACTACCTGTTTCCAAGGGAGTGGTCAACTGCATAGTGGTCATGTAAAGGTGACTTGTAGATCGCAAGCTCTTGCTCCATACTCTGGAGATGTTTGTAAGGATTTTAATTTTTCTCTATCATATTCCTGGTCAGTGATTTTTTTTTTTAGGGCTCTATGGTCTTGGTCAGTGGTTTTTAGTGATCTCTATGGTCTTGGTCAGTGATTTCTCTGGGGCTCTATGGTCTTGGTCAGTGATTTCTCTGGGGCTCTATGGTTCTGGTCAGTGAATTTTTTTGGGGGGAAGGGGCTCTTTGGTTCTGGTCAGTGATTTCTTGGAGGCTCTATGGCCCCGATCAGTGATTTCTCTGGGGCTCTATGGCCCTGGTCATTGATTACTCAGGGTTCTATGGCCCTGGTCAGTGATTTCTCAGGGGCTCTATGGTCCTGGTCAGTGATTTTTCAGGGGCTCTATGGTCCTGGTCAGTGATTTCTCAGGGGCTCTATGGTCCTGGTCAGTGATTTCTCAGGGGCTCTATGGTCCTGGTCATTGATTTCTCTGGGGCTCTATAGCCCTGGTCATTGATTACTCAGGGTTCTATGGCCCTGGTCAGTGATTTCTCAGGGGCTCTATGGTCCTGGTCAGTGATTTCTCAGGGGATCTATGGTCCTGGTCAGTGATTTCTCAGGGGCTCTATGGTCCTGGTCCAGTGAATTTTCTGGGACTCTATGGTCCTTTCAGTTATGTCTCTGGTGTTATATGGCCCTGGTCAGTGATTTCTCTGGGGTTCTAATGTCCTGGTCAGTGATTTCTCTGGGGCTTCTTGGTCCTGGTCAGTGATTTCTCGGTTCTCTATGGTCCTGGTCAGTGATTTCTCTGGGGTTCTAATGTCCTGGTCAGTGATTTCTCTGGGGCTTCTTGGTCCTGGTCAGTGATTTCTCGGTTCTCTATGGTCATGGTCTGTGATTTCTCGGTTCTCTATGGTCCTGGTCAGTGATTTCTCTGGGGCTTCTTGGTCCTGGTCAGTGATTTCTCGGTTCTCTATAGCCCTGGTCAGTGATTTCTCGGTTCTCTATGGTCCTGGTCTGTGATTTCTCTGGGGCTTCTTGGTCCTGGTCAGTGATTTCTCGGTTCTCTATGGTTCTGGTCTGTGATTTCTCTGGGGTTCTAATGTCCTGGTCAGTGTTTTTTCTGGGGCTTCTTGGTCCTGGTCATTGATTTCTTGTTCGCTCTATGGTATTGGTCATTGATTTCTCATGGGCTCTATGGTCCTGGTCAGTGATTTCTCTGGGGCTTCTTGGTCCTGGTCAGTGATTTCTCGGTTCTCTATGGTCCTGGTCAGTGATTTCTCTGGGATTCTAATGTCCTGGTCAGTGATTTCTCTGGGATTCTAATGTCCTGGTCAGTGATTTCTCTGGGGCTTCTTGGTCCTGGTCAGTGATTTCTCGGTTCTCTATGGTCCTGGTCTGTGATTTCTCTGGGGCTTCTTGGTCCTGGTCAGTGATTTCTCGGTTCTCTATGGTTCTGGTCTGTGATTTCTCTGGGGTTCTAATGTCCTGGTCAGTGATTTCTCTGGGGCTTCTTGGTCCTGGTCATTGATTTCTTGTTCGCTCTATGGTATTGGTCATTGATTTCTCATGGGCTCTATGGTCCTGGTCAGTGATTTCTCGGGTCCTGGTCAGTGATTTCTCAGGGTCTCTATGGCCATGGTCAGTGATTTCACTGGGTCTCTATATCCCTGGTCAGTGATTTCTCAGGGTCTCTATGGCCCTGGTCATTGATTTCTAGGGGCTCCATGGCTCTGGTCAGTGATTTCTCAGGGGCTCTAGGGCCCTGGTCAATGATTTCTCGGGTCTTTATGGTCCTGGTCATTGATTTCTCAGGGGCTCTATGGCCCTGGTCAGTGATTTCTCTGGGCTTTATGATCTTGGTCAGTGATTTCACGGGGCTCTATCGTCCTGGTGAGTGATTACTTGCAAGTTTTATGGACATGGGTAGTGACTCTCGGGGACTCTATGGCCCTGATTATTGATTTCTCGGAGGTTATATAGTCCTGATGAGTGATTTCTCTGGGCTCTATGGTTCTGGTCAGTGATTTCTCAGGTTCTCTATGGCCCTGGTCAGTGATTTCTGGGGGGCTATTTGGCCCTGGTCAGTGATTTCTCGGGGGCTATATGGCCCTGGTCAGTGATTTCTCTGGGCTCTATGGTTCTGGTCAGTGATTTCTCTGGGGCTCTATGGCCCTGGTCAGTGATTTCTCCGGGGCTCTATGGTTCTGGTCAGTGATTTCTCCAGGGCTCTATGGTCTTGGCCTCTGATTTCACGGGGGCTCTATCATCCTGGTGAGTGATTTCTCACGAGTTTTATGGCCCTGGTCAGTGATTTCTTGGCTCTATGGTTCTTACTTTTCTCTTTGTGCACTATGGTTTTCATTCAAGATCGGCTTTGTGTTTTGGGCGCTGTGCCCTTCGTGGGTCGTCTATGTACTGTCAATATTATTTCCTTTTTGCTACTTTCCAGGATCCTCTGGTGTTTGATGATGTGGCCATATATTTTACCCCAGAGGAGTGGGGGAGCTTAGAAGAATGGCAGAAGGATCTGTACAAGGAGGTGATGATGGACAATTACCACGCGCTCCAGTCACTAGGTAAGTAGAGCTAGCAGCAACTGATAAATTGTCCTGAGAGATCTGTCACTAGTCATAGCCAATGTCTTCCTAGCCCACATCCTTCTCAGTAGTCAGTCAGTGTCTTCGTAACCCACACCCTTTTTACTAGTCACATCCAGTGTCTTCCAAGCCCACACCCTTCTCACTGGTCACATCCAGTGTCTTCCTAGCCCACACCCTTCTCACTAGTCACAGCTGTAGTCTTATCCGATTTCCATCTGAGTAGTCAGAGCTGCGGTTGCCTGTGTATCTCCCAGTCTCAGGTGCTGCACACTCTTTGAGGTGTTAGTTGATCCTGTGGACAGCAGTGAGAAGGTTTGTCTGGCTTAGTCTTGTTCTGAGGGCCTTCAATAAAGGACTGGTGAACAGACAATGCTGAAGTTACACCACCACATGCGCACCTGGGGTACGCAACCACAGCACAAAAGTTTGGCCTCTTGTGTAAAATGTGCAGAAATCAGAATGCACTGATCAAGAAACTTCGTATCTCCATATTTTAATAAAAGGATCGGATGTAGGACATTTCTCCATTTCATTTGGTAAATTGCCTCATTTAGAAACTGATGGCAGCGACAAATCTCAGAAGAGTTGTGCCCTGGCCATGTCCACCATGGTGCCCAGCCCGCGTCCCCTATTACGCCTGGGTCATGTCCCCCATTGTGCCCGGGCCATGTCTGAAATTGTTCCACAGTTAGATGCAGTTCACATATCGGTGATTTCAGACCATCTTTGCTTCGGAGAGACTTTGCCTCTCTCCCATGATCCTTATACAGTGTCATGTCTTCATCCTTCATCATTTTTTCATTAGTGCCAATTACTTTTCCAGCCTTTTGTTATCTTTGTCCCAACTTTTTGAGGTTTGTTGCTGCCATCAGTTTCTAATTGAGGTAATTTATCAAAAATGTATAATATATAATATGTGTGTGTGTGTGCAGTGGACTATGTATAGATTTATTGTGTCACTAGCAATAATGTAACATCTGTCTTGAAAGCTGCATGTCGCACCCAGGTGTTAATATGTATTTTCCTGGGACAAGTAGAAATCTGTCTCCAATCTCACCAAGGGTCCTGCTGGAAGCCGAGAAGAAAGGTAACATTTGGCACCTCCTAGCTCTTGGAAGAGAGATGTTAATTACTTCCTGATAGTATCTCTGGGAGAGCTGTTACACAAAGGATCTCAAGAGAAAATAATATATTCATTGGGGGGCGCGGCCGTGGTCCAATAAAAACCAAGCAATTATGATATTAACCTGAGGGGCTGGTCTAGAAACCTGACCTCCAGACCAAAGTTATAAAGTAGACCTGATACCTAAAAAACGTGTTCACATGTGAGGGCATCCTGAGAAACTGATGTGTTCCACCAGCTCCATTCACCCCCCTCAGAGAGCAGAAAGCAAACTACCAGATGATTTCTGTTAGTTTCTCCTGTTTATTTTTATACTGTTTTGCATAAGTTGTATGTCTTTTTATTATCATATTTTTATACCTTTTCTTACTGTAGGCACTGAACCTTTTGTTGGTAAAGTATAAAACTTTAAGTTGAACCTTGAATGTTCTAAAAGAATCCATAGCCTAAAGTGTGTGAGCCTTATGAGTGATAGACATTATTAGTATTATTAGTTCCAGGACTCATCACCCGTGTATTCGGTGAGTGGTGGCAGCGTGTATGAGCGGGTGTGTGGCCTGGGTCGGTGAGTGATTTATGCTCCCATTACAGTATAGGACAGAGGTTGAATGCTGGACTGAGAGTGGGGAGATAGATTAACCCTTGCAGGCACAACCCCAAGTCACGTGTGAGAGCGGATACGTGACAAATTAGTGACACCACGGAGAAGGGATCCGTGACAGTGATAAAATATGGAGATAAGAGGTTTCCTGCACATCACATTCTGGTTTTCTGCATATTTTATACAGAGGTCAAACTTTTATGGAATTGTAGTTGTAAATCAGAAGTGTCAGTCAGCGCCACAACTGCCACGTGCTTACAGTATAGGGAGAGCCATCGCCAGGTCACGGGCATTGGGACCTCCCAGCTCTGAGATTTATAGATGGTCTGGTGACTCCTCTTTATCTTGGAACAGGGATTCCTGTGGTGAAGTCAGAGCTCCTGTTACTGATCGAAGAAGGAGATGAGCCATGTGTTCAGGGGCATCCAAGATGGGAGGAACTGGGCTGTGAACCAAAACCGTTGAAAGGTACATGTCCACTTGAGTCCTCCATATTATATGCTGTGAGAGGGGGATTAAAAAAGGGTGAGGGGCCTGATCTGAAACCAGTGAACATGTGACGTGGAGCGTGAGATGGGAGACGATCTTGACGTGGAGCGTACAACTGATGATGGATGTGATGCAGAGCGTGTGATTGGACGTGTGACGTCGACCGGGAAGGACATGTGACATGAAACGTGCACTGGATGACAGACTTGTGACATGGAGGATGTGACAGATGATAGATGTGTGAGGAGGAAGGACGTGTGATGGGGGAACGCACATGTGATGTGCAGTATGCGACTGGGGGATGGGCATTTGATGTGGAACGTGCGATGGGGACGAACATGTGATGTGAAGCGTGTGACGTGGTGCGAGTGAAGGGGCTGATGTGTAATGTTGAGCATATGATGGAACAGCCGTGTGATGTGGAGCGAGCAACGAGGGGTGGACATGGGATGTGAAGCGTGTGACGGAACAGACGTGTGACGTGGTGCGAGTGAAGGGGCTGATGTGTAATGTTGAGCATATGATGGAACAGCCGTGTGATGTGGAGCGAGTAACGAGGGGTGGACATGGGATGTGAAGCGTGTGACGGAACAGACGTGTGACGTGGTGCGAGTGAAGGGGCTGATGTGTAATGTTGAGCATATGATGGAACAGCCGTGTGATGTGGAGCGAGCAACGAGCGGTGGACATGGGATGTGAAGCGTGTGACGGAACAGACGTGTGACGTGGTGCGAGTGAAGGGGCTGATGTGGAGCGAGCAACGAGGGGTGGACATGGGATGTGAAGCGTGTGACGGAACAGACGTGTGACGTGGTGCGAGTGAAGGGGCTGATGTGGAGCGAGCAACGAGGGGTGGACATGTGATGTGAAGCGTGTGACGGAACAGACGTGTGACGTGGTGCGAGTGAAGGGGCTGATGTGGAGCGAGCAACGAGGGGTGGACATGTGATGTGAAGCGTGTGACGGAACAGACGTGTGACGTGGTGCGAGTGAAGGGGCTGATGTGGAGCGAGCAACGAGGGGTGGACATGGGATGTGAAGCGTGTGACGGAACAGACGTGTGACGTGGTGCGAGTGAAGGGGCTGATGTGGAGCGAGCAACGAGGGGTGGACATGTGATGTGAAGCGTGTGACGGAACAGACGTGTGACGTGGTGCGAGTGAAGGGGCTGATGTGGAGCGAGCAACGAGCGGTGGACATGGGATGTGAAGCGTGTGACGGAACAGACGTGTGACGTGGTGCGAGTGAAGGGGCTGATGTGGAGCGAGCAACGAGGGGTGGACATGTGATGTGGAGCGTGTGACGGAACAGACGTGTGACGTGGTGCGAGTGAAGGGGCTGATGTGGAGCGAGCAACGAGCGGTGGACATGGGATGTGAAGCGTGTGACGGAACAGACGTGTGACGTGGTGCGAGTGAAGGGGCTGATGTGGAGCGAGCAACGAGGGGTGGACATGGGATGTGAAGCGTGTGACGGAACAGACGTGTGACGTGGTGCGAGTGAAGGGGCTGATGTGGAGCGAGCAACGAGGGGTGGACATGTGATGTGAAGCGTGTGACGGAACAGACGTGTGACATGGTGCGAGTGAAGGGGCTGATGTGGAGCGAGCAACGAGGGGTGGACATGTGATGTGGAGCGTGTGACGGGGAGGCGGGCATACGATGTGTGACGGTGCGGACCTGAGATGTGAAGCGAAGGACGGGGGATTGACGTGTGATGTGGAGCGTGTGAAGGGGAGGCGAGCATACGATGTGTGACGGTGCGGACCTGAGATGTGAAGCGAAGGACGGGGGATTGACGTGTGATGTGGAGCGTGTGAAGGGGAGGCGGGCATACGATGTGTGACGGTGCGGACCTGAGATGTGAAGCGAAGGACGGGGGATTGACGTGTGATGTGGAGCGTGTGACGGGGAGGCGGGCATACGATGTGTGACGGAGTGGACCTGAGATGTGAAGCGAAGGACGGGGGATTGACGTGTGATGTGGAGCGTGTGACGGGGAGGCGGGCATACGATGTGTGACGGAGTGGACCTGAGATGTGAAGCGAAGGACGGGGGATTGACGTGTGATGTGGAGCGTGTGAAGGGGAGGCGGGCATACGATGTGTGACGGAGTGGACCTGAGATGTGAAGCGAAGGACGGGGGATTGACGTGTGATGTGGAGCGTGTGAAGGGGAGGCGGGCATACGATGTGTGACGGAGTGGACCTGAGATGTGAAGCGAAGGACGGGGGATTGACGTGTGATGTGGAGCGTGTGAAGGGGAGGCGGGCATACGATGTGTGACGGAGTGGACCTGAGATGTGAAGCGAAGGACGGGGGATTGACGTGTGATGTGGAGCGTGTGAAGGGGAGGCGGGCATACGATGTGTGACGGTGCGGACCTGAGATGTGAAGCGAAGGACGGGGGATTGACGTGTGATGTGGAGCGTGTGATGGGAGACTGGTGTGAAGTGGAGGGTGCGATGGATGACAGACATGTGACGTAGACCGTGTGAGCAGGAATGACGTGACGTGGAACGTGCAATTGGTGACAGACGTGTGACAGATGACAGACGTGTGACGTGGAGTGCGTGACACATGACCGATCTGGGACGTTACACGTCTGGTGACATCGTCTTTCTGCCCTCATGCCTTGCAGGTTGGCAGAGCCAGAGACACGCAGTGGAGTTTGGCCGATATGATGGCGTGTGGCGGGATCGCCGGCCGCTCATGTACCACAGACGTGAGTTCAGGGTGCATCTTAATCCCATTATTACACCACCCCACATATCACGGCACATCCTGTTTGTGTTTCAGGGGTGGTGAGGAAACGCAGTGGCCGCAGATCCCCCAACTTCTCCCGCATAGAACTGGAGTGCTTCGTCTCATTAATGGATCGTTACCTGCCAGACAAGCTCCAGAGGGCGGGGACCATCTCTCTACGCCAGCGCCGAGCCATCCTCCAGGAGATCGCTCGCAGCCTGGAGCCCATGTCCGGTTGCCTCCGCACCCCGCGCCAGCTGCTCCACCGATGGGCAGATTTCAACAACAGAGACCCCGAGCGGCTGATGGAAATAAGGATGCAGCTGCTCTATGGTGAGACCTAGGAGATGGGCGCATGGAAATGATGGCGGGTACCTGTAGTGTCACATACGTGTCCATCACACACAGATTACACATGATACACGTGATACCGCTTGTAGGCACACGTCTTCCACAATCTTGGGGGATATGGAGACAAAGAGGTGATTATGGAGGGGCCCCCCAGATTATTTCACCTGATGAGGTAACAAACTCTTCTCATCTGTTGATGCAGCAGCCAGTTGTGATCAGAGCTGGGAATCCACGGCTGTGCAGACAGCGCCCTCACCAGGTAATAGTCACATCCTGCAGTTTGTGAAGAAGTGCCGTGTGGGTGAGCAGAGCAGTGACAGCCGCATTGTGTGGATGAGCAGAGCGGTGACAGGCACCTGTGGGTGTGCAGAGCAGTGACAGGCGCATTGTGTGGGTGTGCAGAGCGGTGACAGGCACCTGTGGGTGTGCAGAGCAGTGACAGGCGCATTGTGTGGATGAGCAGAGCGGTGACAGGCACCTGTGGGTGTGCAGAGCAGTGACAGGCGCATTGTGTGGATGAGCAGAGCAGTGACAGGCACCTGTGGGTGTGCAGAGCAGTGACAGGCGCATTGTGTGGGTGAGCAGAGTGGTGACAGGCGCCTGTGTGGGTGTGCAGAGCGGTGACAGGCGCCTGTGTGGGTGTGCAGAGCGGTGACAGGCGCCTGTGTGGGTGAGCAGAGCGGTGGCAGGCGCATTGTGTGGGTGAGCAGAGCGGTGACAGACACATTGTGTGGGTGAGCAGAGCAGTGACAGGCGCATTGTGTGGGTGAGCAGAGCAGTGACAGGCGCCTGTGTGGGTGAGCAGAGCAGTGACAGGCGCCTGTGTGGGTGAGCAGAGCGGTGACTGGCGCATTGTGTGGGTGAGCAGAGTGGTGACAGGTGCATTGTGTGGGTGAGCAGAGCGGTGACAGGTGCATTGTGTGAGTGAGCAGAGCGGTGACAGGCGCATTGTGTGGGTGAGCAGAGTGGTGACAGGTGCATTGTGTGGGTGAGCAGAGCGGTGACAGGTGCATTGTGTGGGTGAGCAGAGCGGTGACAGGTGCATTGTGTGGGTGAGCAGAGTGGTGACAGGTGCATTGTGTGTGTGAGCAGAGTGGTGACAGGCGCCTGTGTGGGTGAGCAGAGCGGTGACAGGCGCATTGTGTGGGTGAGCAGAGCGGTGACAGGTGCCTGTGTGGGTGAGCAGAGCGGTGACAGGTGCCTGTGTGGGTGAGCAGAGCGGTGACAGGCGCATTGTGTGGGTGAGCAGAGTGGTGACAGGTGCATTGTGTGGGTGAGCAGAGCGGTGACAGGTGCATTGTGTGGGTGAGCAGAGCGGTGACAGGTGCATTGTGTGGGTGAGCAGAGTGGTGACAGGTGCATTGTGTGTGTGAGCAGAGTGGTGACAGGCGCCTGTGTGGGTGAGCAGAGCAGTGACAGGCGCATTGTGTGGGTGAGCAGAGCGGTGACAGGTGCCTGTGTGGGTGAGCAGAGCGGTGACAGGTGCCTGTGTGGGTGAGCAGAGTGGTGACAGGCGCATTGTGTGGGTGAGCAGAGCGGTGACAGGTGCCCGTGTGGGTGAGCAGAGTGGTGACAGGCGCATGGTGTGGGTGAGCAAAGCTGTGCAGGCGCATTGTGTGGGTGAGCAGAGCTATGCAGGCGCATTGTGTGGGTGAGCAGAGCGGTGACAGGCGCATTGTGTGGGTGAGCCGAGCAGTGACAGGCGCCTGTGTGGGTGAGCAGAGCTGTGCAGGCGCATTGTGTGGGTGAGCAGAGCGGTGACAGGCGCATTGTGTGGGTGAGCAGAGTGGTGACAGGCGCATTGTGTGGGTGAGCAGATTGGTGACAGGCGCATTGTGTGGGTGAGCAGAGTGGTGACAGGCGCATTGTGTGGGTGAGCAGAGCGGTGACAGGTGCCCGTGTGGGTGAGTAGAGCGGTGCCAGATGCATTGTGTGGGTGAGCAGAGCAGTAACAGGCGCCTGTGTGTGTGAGCAGAGTGGTGACAGGCGCATTGTGTGGGTGAGCAGAGTGGTGACAGGCGCATTGTGTGGGTGAGCAGAGTGGTGACAGGTGCATTGTGTGGGTGAGCAGAGTGGTGACAGGTGCATTGTGTGGGTGAGCAGAGCGGTGACAGGCGCCTGTGTGGGTGAGAAGAGCAGTGACAGGCGCATTGTGTGGGTGAGCAGAGTGGTGACAGGCGCCTGTGTGGGTGAGCAGAGCGGTGCAGGCGCATTGTGTGGGTGAGCAGAGCTGTGCAGGCGCATTGTGTGGGTGAGCAGAGCGGTGACAGGTGCCCGTGTGGGTGAGAAGAGCGGTGACAGGTGCATTGTGTGGGTGAGCAGAGCGGTGACAGGCGCATTGTGTGGGTGAGCAGAGTGGTGACAGGTGCATTGTGTGGGTGAGCAGAGCGGTGACAGGCGCATTGTGTGAGTGAGCAGAGTGGTGACAGGTGCGTTGTGTGGGTGAGCAGAGCGGTGCCAGATGCATTGTGTAGTTCAGCAGAGCAGTGACAGGCGCCTGTGTGGGTGAGCAGAGTGGTGACAGGCGCATTGTGTGGGTGAGCAGAGTGGTGACAGGCGCATTGTGTGGGTGAGCAGAGCTGTGCAGGCGCATTTTGTGGGTGAGCAGAGTGGTGACAGGCGCATTGTGTGGGTGAGCAGAGCTGTGCAGGCGCATTGTGTGGGTGAGCAGAGTGGTGACAGGCGCATTGTGTGGGTGAGCAGAGCTGTGCAGGCGCATTGTGTGGGTGAGCAGAGCTGTGCAGGCGCATTGTGTGGGTGAGCAGAGCTGTGCAGGCGCATTGTGTGGGTGAGCAGAGTGGTGACAGGCGCATTGTGTGGGTGAGCAGAGTGGTGACAGGCGCATTGTGTGGGTGAGCAGAGCTGTGCAGGCGCATTGTGTGGGTGAGCAGAGTGGTGACAGGCGCATTGTGTGGGTGAGCAGAGTGGTGACAGGTGCATTGTGTGGGTGAGCAGAGCTGTGCAGGCGCATTGTGTGGGTGAGCAGAGTGGTGACAGGTGCATTGTGTGGGTGAGCAGAGTGGTGACAGGCGCATTGTGTGGGTGAGCAGAGCTGTGCAGGCGCATTGTGTGGGTGAGCAGAGCTGTGCAGGCGCATTGTGTGGGTGAGCAGAGCTGTGCAGGCGCATTGTGTGGGTGAGCAGAGTGGTGACAGGCGCATTGTGTGGGTGAGCAGAGTGGTGACAGGCGCATTGTGTGGGTGAGCAGAGCTGTGCAGGCGCATTGTGTGGGTGAGCAGAGTGGTGACAGGCGCATTGTGTGGGTGAGCAGAGCTGTGCAGGCGCATTGTGTGGGTGAGCAGAGTGGTGACAGGCGCATTGTGTGGGTGAGCAGAGCTGTGCAGGCGCATTGTGTGGGTGAGCAGAGCTGTGCAGGCGCATTGTGTGGGTGAGCAGAGTGGTGACAGGTGCATTGTGTGGGTGAGCAGAGTGGTGACAGGTGCATTGTGTGGGTGAGCAGAGCGGTGACAGGCGCATTGTGTGGGTGAGCAGAGTGGTGACAGGTGCATTGTGTGGGTGAGCAGAGCAGTGACAGGCGCATTGTGTGGGTGAGCAGAGCGGTGACAGGCGCATTGTGTGGGTGAGCAGAGCGGTGACAGGCGCATTGTGTGGGTGAGCAGAGCGGTGACAGGCACCTGTGTGGGTGAGTAGAGCGGTGACAGACGTATTGTGTGGGTGAGCAGAGCGGTGACAGGTGCATTGTGTGGGTGATAAGAGCGGTGACAGACGTATTGTGTGGGTGAGCAGAGCGGTGACAGGCGCATTGTGTGGGTGAGTAGAGCGGTGCCAGATGCATTGTGTGGGTGATCAGAGCGGTGACAGACGTATTGTGTGGGTGAGCAGAGCGGTGACAGGCGCATTGTGTGGGTGAGCAGAGCGGTGACAGGCACCTGTGTGGGTGAGTAGAGCGGTGCCAGATGCATTGTGTGGGTGATCAGAGCGGTGACAGACGTATTGTGTGGGTGAGCAGAGCGGTGACAGGTGCATTGTGTGGGTGAACAGAGCAGTGACAGGTGCCTGTGTGGGTGAGCAGAGCAGTGACAGGTGCCTGTGTGGGTGAGCAGAGCAGTGACAGGGGCATTGTGTGGGTGAGCAGAGCAGTGACAGGCGCATTGTGTGGGTGAGCAGAGCAGTCACAGGCGCATTGTGTGGGTGAGCAGAGCAGTGACAGACGCATTGTGTTAATCAGCAGAGCAGTGACAGGCGCATTGTGTGAGTGAGCAGAGCGGTGACAGGCGCATTGTGTGGGTGAACAGAGCAGTGACAGGCACTTTGTGTGGGTGAGCAGAGCGGTGATAGGTGCATTGTGTGTGGGTGAGCAGAGCGGTGATAGGCGCATTGTGTGGGTGAACAGAGCAGTGACAGGCACTTTGTGTGGGTGAGCAGAGCGGTGATAGGTGCATTGTGTGTGGGTGAGCAGAGCGGTGACAGGCGCATTGTGTGGGTGAGCAGAGCTGTGCAGGTGCATTGTGTGGGTGAACAGAGCAGTGACAGGCACTTTGTGTGGGTGAGCAGAGTGGTGATAGGTGCATTGTGTGTGGGTGAGCAGAGCGGTGACAGGTGCCTGTGTGGGTGAGCAGAGCAGTGACAGACGCATTGTGTTGGTCAGCAGAGCCGTGCAGGCGCATTGTGTGGGTGAGCAGAGCAGTGACAGGTGCATTGTGTGGGTGAGCAGAGCAGTGACAGGTGCATTGTGTGGGTGAGCAGAGCGGTGATAGGCGCGTTGTGTGGGTGAGCAGAGCGGTGATGGATGCATTGTGTAGGTGAGCAGAGCAGTGACAGGCGCATTGTGTGGGTGAGCAGAGCGGTGCAGGCGCATTGTGTGGGTGAGCAGAGCGGTGATAGGCACCTGTGTGGGTGAGCAGAGCGGTGACAGGTGCCTGTGTGGGTGAGCAGAGCAGTGACAGACGCATTGTGTGGGTGAGCAGAGCAGTGACAGGTGCATTGTGTGGGTGAGCAGAGCAGTGACAGGTGCATTGTGTGGGTGAGCAGAGCGGTGCAGGCGCATTGTGTGGGTGAGCAGAGCGGTGATAGGCACCTGTGTGGGTGAGCAGAGCACTGACAGGTGCCTGTGTGGGTGAGCAGCAGAGCAGTGACAGGCGCATTGTGTGGGTGAGTAGAGTGGTGACAGGTGCATTGTGTGGGTGAGCAGAGCGGTGACAGGCGCATTGTATGGGTGAGCAGAGCAGTCACAGGCGCATTGTGTGGGTCAGCAGAGCGGTGACAGGCGCATTGTATGGGTGAGCAGAGCAGTAACAGGTGCATTGTGTGGTGAGCAGAGCCATGACAGGCGCATTGTATGGGTGAGCAGAGCAGTAACAGGTGCATTGTGTGGGTGAGCAGAGCGGTGACAGGCGCATTGTATGGGTGAGCAGAGCAGTAACAGGTGCATTGTGTGGTGAGCAGAGCGGTGACAGGCGCATTGTATGGGTGAGCAGAGCAGTTACAGGTGCATTGTGTGGGTGAGCAGAGTGGTGGTAGGTGCCCCGTGTGGATGATCAGAATGGTGACAGGAGCATTGTGTGGGTGAGCAGAGCGGTCATAGGCGCATTGTGTGGGTGAGCAGTTCACGGGGAGGATACCCTTATCTTCCCCACCACTCACACCAATTTGTCATGAAGCGGGGTTGTTTGGTTGCTCCTGGTTCCTTTCTGAAGGAGATTTATTTATATCCCACTTCCCAGTTCCGGTTTGAAACTTGCAGCTCTATGGTGCCCCCTTACCGAGACAAGGAACAGACAGACAGGGTACTGCACCTAGGATAATTAGTTGCCAGAAAGGCTGCTTTACTTTGTACTGGCTAATGGGCACACTGCAGCAAGAGCGATATAACTACTCCCACTCAGGCGGGAACAATAATTATCAAGCCGCCAGTCGCTACAAAGCCTCCTAAACGCACAGGACAAATCCGTTGCCACCAGCCCCGATTTCTTAATTATTAACGGGTCTGGAGCCAACCCAAATTAGTAGCATGATTCACTTCAGAGGACGTGACAGTTCATTATAGATCAAGGAGAGACAAAGCTAGTAATTTTAAATATTTTACTCCAAAAAGGGTTGGCAGTGTTTACAAAAGTATAAAAAATATATTATAAAGAAGACAAGTATCGTATGTACAGTACAATTACAAATAAAATGGGATTAAAGTTGAAAAGCACTTAAATTTCATTCATATCATTTCATCTCATGGCTGACCTTGTGCTGTGAAGGAGGGCACACATCTAGATTCATATCACACATCCATCTCTCAGCTAGTCCCAGGACAAAGATGAAGGAAGACTGCAGTCCCACTCACTTATCTCCCAACCTAAAACCAAGACATTCCCTCTGTGGTGACCTTACTCAGATTCTGGATCCTGAAATAAAAGATAGCAGTGGGGAGGGAGTTGCCTGCAGGCTAAGAGCAGAGCTTTATAGGCAAAGTAAAGAGGGGGGTGTCCGAAAAGCCCACTGCGTGCGTCTGAAAACCATGGACCTTTTAGGTATATACTCACAACATGGCATGTTCATATTATCATGACACCTCCCCCTTTTGGATCGCGATAAGGAGGCAGAACCTCTCGGTACTCCTCCATGTGCACCTCGGAAGGTTCGCCTCGACGGGACAACCCATCTGCATTGTCATGCTCGCTGCCCTTTTTGTGTTTCACGGTAAAGTACTGTTGGAGGGCAAGGCTCCAACGTAGCAACCTTCCGTTAGTTCTACACATGGCTCGTAGCCAGCGCATAGGGTTGTGGTCAGTCACCACAGTGAAGGTGCGACTGCACAGGTAGGGCTGCAAACGTTGCAGGGCCCAGTCCATGGCCAGGCACTCCTTCTCGATGGTGGAGTAGGCCACTTCCCTCGGCAGAAGTCGACCTGGCTGAGCACAGCACAGAGGCCAAAATTGCTGGCGTCGGTCTGCACCAGGAACGGTCGAAGCTGTCGACTACTTTTAACACAGGAGAGTTGCACAGGGCTTTTTTCAAAGCCTGAAAGGCCCCCTCACTACCATCTGTCCAGTCGACTATTTGGGGTAGCTTCCTCCCGGTGAGGTCCGTCAAGTGTTTTACCAAGCTACTATAGTTTTGTACGAAGCGCCTATAGTACCCTGCAATGCTCAGGAAGGACATCACCTGCTTCTTGGTCCTGGGGGGTGGGCCAGGACGCTAACAGATCCTTTCTCCCAGGCTCTAGACTTATGGAGTTCCCACCTACCTGGTGCCCCAGGTAGTGGACCTCTCGTGCCCATTTTGCACTTTCCCGACTTGATGGTCAAACCTGCTTGGTGAATTCGCCTGAGCACCTACTGAAGATGCTGCAGGTGTTTGTCCCAGGAGGAACTGAAGATGGCAATGTCATCCGAGTACGCCCCCGCGTACTCCAATCCCTGAAGCAGGTGGTTGACCATCCACTGGAAAGTGGCAGGGGCATTCTTCATGCCGAAGGACATAGCCGTGGACTCGTACAGTCCGAAGGGTGTGATAAAGGCGGACTTCTCCTGCGCCTCGGGGCTCGGGAATCTGCCAGTATCCTTGACTCAGATCCATTATGGTCAGATATTCTAAGCCAGCTAACCGCTCAAGCTGCTCCTCAATGCGCGGAATTGGGTGCGTGTCAGAGGCTGTGATTGCAATGAGCCCCCTGTAGTCCACACAGAACCGGGAGTTCCTATCCTTCTTTGGCATGAGAACTACCCGTGAGGCCCACGCGCTCTTTGACCATTGAATCACCCCCAGCTGTAACATCTCGATCTCCTGGCGCATAACCTGCTGCACCTCATCGGAGATCCGATAGGGTGTTCGCCGTAGTAGGGCATGATTCCCGGTGTCCACCTTGTGGACCGCTAACTCAGTCCTTCCAGGTCGGTTGGAAAACACAGTCCGAGAGGGTTCCAGCGTGGTCCGCAATTGCGACCCCTGGGGTTCGGCTAACAAGGCGCTTACCTCCACGTCCTCGATGGACCCACCGGCCTTGGCTTGGACCAGCATGTCCATGAAGGGGACTTCCTCCCCGTCTTCGGGCAGGCTGCAGACCGGTAGGACGAAAGGTTCAAATTCGTGATGAGCTTTCATCATGTTGACGTGAAAGGCCTTTCGCCTACCCTGAGCGTGGTCAAGCGTGACCACGTAGATGACTGGGTTGAGCTGTTGGTGGACGACGTACGGGCTCCCAGGCTGCCTGAAGCTTATCCTTTGGTACAGGGACGAGCACCTGCACTTTTTGACCCACCTGGTAGGTCCGCTTCCGGTCATTCTGGTCGTACCAGTGCTTCTGATCGGCCTAAGCCTGCGTCATGTTGTCATGCACCAACTGCGTCTTGTCTGCATTTTCTCATAGAAGCGCATGACATACTCCCCTATGGACACTTCAGAAAGGTTCTGCTCCTCTTCCCAGGATTCCCTTACCAACCCAAGGGGTCCCTGGACTCTCCTGCCATACAGGAGCTCGAAGGGGGAGAACCCCGTTGAGGCCTGCGGAACCTCTCGGTAAGCGAATAGCAGGTGTGGGAGGTACCGCTTAGCATGCGTAGCATCTGTTTGAGGGTACCATTGAAGCGCTCACATAAGCCATTGGTCTGTGGGTGATACGCACTCGATACCAGACACTTCACCTACATTCTCTTACAGAGAGCCTCGATTAGGCGAGACATGAATTGGGTCCCTTGATCGTAAGCATCTCCCTGGGAACTCCTACCCGTGAAAAGATGGCCAACAGTGCATCCGCCACCTTATCCGCCCTAGTTGAGAACAGAGCCACTGCCTCTGGGTACCGGGTAGCGTAGGCTACCACAGTGAGGATGTGTTGCTTTCCAGAGCTGCTGGGGATGGCCAGCGGGCCCACAATGTCCACAGCAATCCTCTGGAAAGGCTCCTCTATTACTGGCAAAGGGAACAGGGGAGCCTTAAGAGCAGGCCTTCTCCATTCTTTGGCAGGTGATACAGGTGTGGCAGTAGTTTTTCACATCTGTCCCCATCTTGGGCCATTAGAAGTGTTGTGACAGCTGGGTTTTAGTTTTGCTGATCCCCAAGTGTCCAACGAGTGGGATCTCATGGGCAATCCTCAACAACTCACTCTTGAATTGGAACGGGACGACCAGCTGTCTTTCCCTCAACCACTCCTTTTGGGATTTTCCGGGTACTGTCTCCCGGTACAACCTCCCTCGTTGCCAGAACACCCTCTCCTTCTGAATTTCTGGCTAGGGGCAGCCAGAAGCAACGTCGGGGTGCTTTCCCCATGGGAGGAACCCTCTGGGAGCTGCTCTGGGTCCATCTCTGGTTCAGTCACGCCTGTTGTGATGATAATGTATAATATGATTTTTTAGTAGTCCCTGTTAGCACACATATTGTGGGCTCTGACCCCCCCCCCCCCTTCTCTCTGTATTTCTGCTGACAGATGTGTGTATGTGGATACCAAATCCCTCATGGCCCCCCCACAAGAATTTTTATTGCGCTTGTAGCTGCACAAATCTCCCTCCAGCTCCAGCTGAAACTGGTCTGATCTGTATCAAAAGACAGTAGGTTCTTTGTTCTATTATAGTAAGATATTGGGCCCCCGATTTGGGCTAGAAAAATGATAAGTATATATTGCTAACTTCAATCGGTAGATCTGTCAACCACTGTAACCAAAAAACAAAACAAAACACAAAATTGAGCTTAAATTGAGTTGGTACACATGCAGAGGTTAAACGCATGTTCACATTGACCACAAAACATTGAAACCTACAAGAGAAAAGAGTAAACGAAAACTCTGATGTAACTATGTAAAAAAGCAAAAGTGCATTTAAATAACACAGAGTTTTTAGTAATACTGTTTTTTTTTTTTTTTTTTTTTTTTTTGGTTTCAAACATTTTTATTGAACATTTTAACAATTTCAAGACATCTGCATTTTATTTATATGTGTGATATTTCGCATTAGTAATTGGGATAGAGGGGGGAGGTGAGGGGTTGGGAGAGGGAGAGGAAAGAAAAACAACTTTATTGGTAATAGACAGATTTGTAATTATTTGTATATTTGCTACAGTATTGAGCTGTCTTGAATAGATAAGCTTCCATGAATTTCTAAATTCAGAACTATATACATCAAAGTAGCACGGCAGCTACCATTAATCTAGAAACGAAAAGAAATTTAATAAAATAACATTAACTAATCTAAGGTTTGGTGTTTAGTGTTCCAAATGCTCCATTTTTTGTCGTATTTATGCAAACATCCATTAGCTATTGCAAATTTTAAATCCAGGGTATTATGCGTCTTTAGTCTGTCCACAATGTCAGAGAACCTTGGTATGTCAGATCTTCGCCAGAAGGTGGCGATCAAGTTTTTAGTTATCAGTAACAAATGAATTATGACCTCTTTGGTTGAGTGATGTACCTCTTCGAGGTCCAAGAAAAAGAGTGCTGTCTGTGGGGAAAGAGTGAAATTCTTATCAAGAAGTTCACCGATATATGTAGAAATCTTATTCCATAACTCTGTGAGAACTGGGCATGTCCAGAATATGTGTTTCAGATCTCCCTTTAGCCCACACCCTCTCCAGCATAATGGAGTTGAAGTGTGCTATCCTAGACGGAGTCAGATACCATCTTGTTAATAATTTATAAAATGATTCATGTAGCGGTATGGATATATTTGAAGAGTATGAATTTTTTATTGCTTTCTCCCATTCTTCCTTTGTTGCACAGAACTGGAGATCTCTCTCCCACTTGACCATATATTTATTTTTTATGAACTCGCTATCCTTATTGAAAGTACCGTAAAGAAATTTAGTGCACCAGAAGATTTTATGAGTTGGGTTGTTTAGAAGGAGATGGATTACTTCTGTTTTCGGGGGAACCATACAGATGAAATTTTGAAGGTACTCCTTAACCATGCAATATTGCATAAAGTCTGAGGAGGGTATCTTGAATTTGTTTTTAATCTCGGAAAAACTGAGCAATCTATCAGTTGCGAGAATGTCTCCCAACTTTCGGATGCCATTTTTTTCCAGAGTTCAGGTACCGAGAATCCGTAAACAGAAGCAATCAGGGAAATTGGAAAATTCTCTTTCAGTTTTGACTTCTCCGTTTTGTTCAATGAGGCAAGATGATCCCAAGATTGGGTAATTGCCAGAAAAATAGGGTGATTTAGTTTGTATTTTTTTAAGTTGAATATATGATTGAGGAGGAGATTTTTAAGAGGGCTTGAGATGCTATGGTCCTTTTCTAGATCCATCCAAGATGGTTTGACATCTTCAGTTATCCAGTATTGGCTTTGTTTGATTAGGTTAGCGTGGTAATAAGCTAAAATGTTTGGTATCCCCATTCCTCCATTACATTTATGTTTAGAAAGAACTGTTCTGTCTACTCTAGCTCTCTTCTCTCCCCAAACAAAGGAGAAGATTTTTTTGTTGTAGCTATTAAAAAAAGTTATTGGGAAGATAAGAGGGAGAGCCCTGAAAATGTATAAAATTTTCGGAAGTATCACCGTTTTTATCGCTAATACTCTACCCATCCACGACAAGCCTATAATTCCCCAGGGTTGGAGATCTCTTGAGATATTGGTCAGAAATGTCTCGCAATTTGCATTAACTGTGCTACGTATTGTTTTTTTGAACACAATGCCTAGGTGTGATATTTGTTCTTCTTCCCAGCCGAACTCTGAATTATTTTTAATAGAGTTTATTGTGGTGTTTGTAAGGTAAAATTGTAGGATTTTCGATTTACTGTTATTAATTTTAAAGTTTGATATTTGTGAAAATTCCTCTACTATCTCAAGAAGTGTTGCAATGGATTGTGACGGATTTGTGAGTGAAAGCAGCATGTCGTCTGCAAATAGACTTATTTTGAATTGTTTAGTCGGTGTGTAAATCCCCGTGATTTTTTCATTTATGCGAATTGCTTCGGCTAATGGTTCTATCGCCAAGGCGAACAGCAGTGGCGAGAGGGGACACCCCTGTCTTGTGCCATTATTTATATAGAATGATTTTGATAAGGTGCTATTTATGTAAACTTTGGCACTTGGCTTGGAGTACAGTGTAAAAACAGTTTCTATCCATTTGTTGTTGAAACCAAAATTTAAAAGAACACTTTTTAAGTAAGCCCAATTGACTCTATCGAACGCCTTCTCGGCATCCAGTGTTAGGAGAATTGAGGGGGTTCGGGTAGAATTAATTCTATTAATAATGTTTATAAGCCTCCTAGTGCTATCGGAAGTTTGCCTGCCTTCAATGAAGCCTGATTGGTCATCATTGATTAGCCTTGGTAGGATTCCTTTCAATCTTGTAGCTAATAATTTGGAGAAAATTTTTAAGTCTGAATTTATCAGGGAAATTGGGCGAAAATTCTTCACCTCTTCTAGATTACTTGATGACTTGGGAATCATAATAAGTGTTGCCTCCAACATCTCTCCAGGGAAGATCCCACCCCCCGAAACCTGGTTGAAAATTTTTGCCATGTAAGGAATAAGTATATCTGCAAAGTTTTTGAAGTATTCGTTTGTTAGTCCGTCTGGGCCTGGTGATTTTTGTAATTTTAGTGAGTTTACCGTTTCTGTAATTTCTGAGATTGTTATTGGTGCGTTAAGTTGTGACAGGTCTGATGGGCTGATTTTAGGAAGTTGTAGTTTATCAAAGAACTCTGTTATTTTTTGGGGATCTGGTTGAGAGTTAGGATTTTCTCCGTTTAGGTTGTATAGTTTCATATAATAAGAAGCGAATTCCTCTACTATATCAATTGGGTGTTGTTTTATATCTCCAGCTGCATTTTTTATTTTATATACTCTGCTACGAACTCTCTCATTCTTCAGTTTGGACATCATGAACCTCGTTGGTTTGTTCGTCTCAGAGTACACTCTAAACTTTGACACTCTAACAATTTTATCAAAGTCATCAAGGATAGCCCTGTTTAGTTCCTGTCTCAAATTGAGGATTTCCCTGTAAACTTGCTGAGATTTTATGTTTGTTTTAGAGAGATCATTTTCCTTTATATTTATTTGTTTTTGTATAGTTTTAATTTTTTCTATTTTTTTGGAGTTGTGTCTTGCTGCTATTTGAATCAATTTCCCCCTTATTACTGCCTTATGGGCACACCACACTGTGAGTGGGTTCATCCCCTCAGTATCGTTTTCTTTGAAATATTGTTTTAATGTCGTGACAATTTCATTTCTATACTCTGGGATGTTCAATAGGAAGTCATTGCACCTCCATAAAGTAGAATTTTTAAAGAATGGGCCGATCCACATTTCGAATACGATGGGAGAGTGGTCCGAGATTGACCTGTCTAGTATGGCTGAGCTTTTTATTTTATTGAGGGTGAATACGTCTGTGAGAAGCAAGTCTATTCTCGCAGAGGTTTTATGTACTGATGAAAAATGTGAGTACTCTCTGGATGAAGAATTTAGACACCTGAAAGTGTCGTATAGCTCATTGTTTTGAATCCATTTATTGAGGTTACATGTTAAGTGGCGAGTTAAAGACGTGGAATCCAAACCTCCGTCAGGCACCATATTGAAGTCTCCCAAAATAAATAAATTGCCCTTCTTTTTTGACTGGACTTTCTTCATCACTTTATTGAGAAAGCTCAGCTGTTTTGTGTTAGGGCAGTACACATTAACGATTGTACACTGAGTTGAGTTGATTTCACAAATTAGAATATGGTACCTGCCGGCGGGATCCACCACCTCCTCAACAAGATGGAATGGCACCGTATCTTTTATTAACGTGATTACTCCTGCCTTTCTTTTGGGTGATGAAGATGAGAAAGAGTGTAGAAAGTCCCTGTGGGTGAAATTTGGATGGCTACCTTTTTTAAATTTCGATTCCTGAATGCATACGATGTCTGCATGTGATTGCTTAATTTCTTTCCACAACGCGTACCTTTTCCATGGGCTATTAAGCCCTCTGACATTGTAGGACATACATTTTAGCTGCATAATCCGGTATATTAAAGGAGCTGTAGGAACACCAAGAAAAGATAAAAGGATTAACAATCAAAAGAAACGGTTTGTCAAATACAATACAATAAAACTGGTATGAACAAGAAATTCAAAACTGGGTCTGTTCCCTAAGGAAGTCTCGACCTGTTGGGGGAAAAGTTCGTGAAAGATTGACTCTCCACCTTTTCCCTACGATTATAGAGGAAGCGTTAGCCATAAGTTTTCCGGAGTCTCTTTAGATCCTTAAAATGAAATAAAATCAGGAGTGAGATTTAAAAAGTGCCAGTCCCTCCTCCAAGGTATTAATCACAACGAATTTGTCTCTGTAGCTGAACATCAACTTGGTAGGGAATCCCCATCTGTATTGGATATTTTTCCCTCTTAAAATATCTATTAAGGGCTTGAAAGATCTGCGGGTGTCCAGAGTGTGTTTTGAGAGATCTGTGAATATTTTTAGTTGGTGGTAAGGCTCTGGAAGCGAGCCCTTAGTTTTAACATAATCCTGTATCTTTTCCTTAGTGCCGAAAAAGTGTAGGCGAAGGATCGTATCCCTTGGTTTGTCTGCTAGTATGCCTTTGGGTTTAGGGAGTCTATGGATTCTGTCAATGCAAAGGTCCATAGTGCTGAGACTTGGAATCGTTTTTTTAAAGATAGTTTTAACAAAGTCTGGTAGTTCTGATTGTCCTACTTCCTCTGGGATACCTCTGATTTTCAAATTATTTCTCCGACTCCTATCCTCTAAGTCTGCCATTTTGGTTCTGAGGTCGTTAATTTCTTTTTTTAAAACAATATTTTGGCTGGTTAGTGAGTCTGTTTTAGTTTCAAGGTCAGTTATTTTGGATTCATAGAGTTCCAGTTTTTGGGTAAAGCCTCTGCAGACCTCCTCAAAAGAGGCATTATGTTTAGCGAAACCCGTATCTAATTTCTGGTCAATTAATGAGGTTATTTTTTGATAAAATAATTCCTCGTGGCTCATTTTTGGAGTATTTGGTTCTGATTCTGGTCGGTCTTTTTTATTTTTACTTTCAGAGTCCGAATTTCTCTCCTCCTCCGGTGCGCCTCTCTTGGCCGATACAGTGGTGTCCATAAGCTGACTCAATGCTGAAGACACAACCTTCGCGGAGGGGAGATTTTTGCTCCTGGTATCTAAATTTGTTTTGATAGGATTAGACCGTTGAGTAGGAGCGGCTTTTGGAGAAGTGGATTTAGCACCGTTTGGTTGCGTTGTTATTTTATGAGTTTTTGGGTCGTCAGCTTTTTGAGGAGATCTAAATTTAATTGGGCTCGACAGGTTGGAAATGTCTGTATATGATCTGGAATAGGATGCAGAAGTTTCCTTTTGATTTTGTAGTGATTTTTTTGTTTTCAGACCTTTGTTCCATTTAGGAATTGTAATGAGTATGCGAGTTATTTAGATTAAATCCTCTATTTTCAGCAGTCAAATTCTCAGCTTTAAATACTTAAGAAGATAAGAGAAACAACGTCCGTGTATCTCAAAATTGGTACTGTCTCTTTAAATGCAGCTATTGTCTTCAGATTCTCTGTTGTCACTTAGAAACATTAATTTATCCACCAGGTGGCACTGAGAAGGAGTCACAAGATCAGGTTTTACTATGGATGTTGTATATCCTAAGCTCTGTAGAATATGGGAGATTTATTGTGACAAACCCCAGAGCTTGTGTGCAGTTTGTGGACTATAATGCGAGGGGCTGGCTCCCGGACCCCAAATGTTAGAGGGTTTATGTTATTTTAATAGTGTTCCACAGCAGGCTTCCCGCCCAAACAGTACCTCGTTCGCATTCCTCAGCGTCAGTCCCGGGGTGGTAATTAGCAATGCCTTACTTCCACAGCGTTATCTCCCGCCGGACAGACCGGGGTGAATCCCCTTCCTTATGCTTTTTATTTGCGGCTCGTTAGTGTCTAAGGGGGATTTCCGCCACCGGGCTTACCTTGTGCCTCAGTGTGCAGGGAGGGCACCGACGCTGTTGTGCTCCGACTTATAGATGTGGCTGTGGGGGTTAGAAGTGGCGCCTCCAGCTGTTGTCCCACGTCGCTGCAGGGGTCAGGAACGGTGATCCTGCTGCGATGCGGCTTGGAGTAGGTGCTCCTGTCGGCCGTCGCCGCAGGCAATGCGGCTCTCTCTTCTGCTCCTCGTTGCGGTCCTCCGGCGCTAGTGTCTGTGTGCTTGTCTGCTGTGATCTCCAGTGAAGCTGCCTGTGCTCGCAGCTGTGTCCGGCGTCGCCGCTGCTAACAGGAGCGGCGTCCCCAAGATGGTCCGAGGAAGGCTCAGGAGCGGTCGCTGATCTCCCCGGGTCCTCGCTGTGGCAGCGCTTGTCACCGCAGTGGCGCGCAGGAGCAAGCAGCGATGAGTCAGGCGGTTCCGGCTCTGCGGTGGCCTGTCCAAGTGGTTGCTCCTACGGGTGGCCGGAGTGCCTCTCCAATCCTCCTTTGCTACGCAGTTGGTCCTAGTGCGTCTGGTTATCTGGCGCCCCTCTTAGCTGCCGGTCCGCGCCATTTTCTCTGTGTAGCGGTGGGGAAGCTCCCCTGTCTAGACACCGTTATGTTGTGAATTAGGGAAGGTGGCAGTCTCTGGTTTCTTCAGCTGCTTGATGGTGGGACGTTTCTTCGCTCCTCTGTGTCAGGTCCTCACAAGCAGAGGGAACCCAGGCTGCAGACGATGAGCTGCACCGGGTACTCTGTCAGCACGAGGCAGATGGGAGCTCCAAAATGGCGGCTCCACTAGTTCCTTGTCAGGCAGAGTAAAGCGTGCTGGATAACTTCAGCTGCATTCCATCTAGAGTCTCCGTTTTGGTGTCGTTTTGATGCTCGTAGTTACGGCTATTAAGTAATGTCAATAAAATTTCTTTTTATCCTCATATAGTCGCTTTCCTGACGCTGTATTTGGGAAAAAGCTAGAGAGCTCACAGCTCCTGCACCCTCACATGTCCAGAGCTAGGCCACGCCCCAGTAATACTGTTTTTTGATAAAAAAAAACAAACACAAAAGCCATCCCACCTCGTCACGGTAACTCTGATCGGGACAGTCCTACACTGTCTAATATTAAAACCTTACATTGTGTCATTGTTGAACTCAGTGTGAATAAGGGCAGACAAAAGGACTGGGCCCAACAGTCCCCCTACAGCTGAGGAGAGGGGAGGGCGATGTTAGCTTAACCCTTTTAGTGATGTCACAAGGCTGCAGTTATAAGTTTCCACACTTCACCCAGCATTGAGTCTTGCCTGAGGAGCTGTTCCTATCCAGACCTCCTGATGTACTGGGATATTTGGGGCTCCGCCTACCAGCATGTTTGCCTGAGATGATCTGAGCACATGTGAGTTTTATCTTCTTTAATCCATGTTATTTTATAATTGCATTGTACATACATACTTTGTCTCATATTGTAACATCTTTATATACCTTTTAATAAACACTGCCTGATCTTTATGGAATGAAATATTTAAAATACTAGCTTAGTTCTCCTGCTCTAAAACGTACCCTAAGTCTTCTGAAGGGAATTATGCTACTATTTTTGGTTAGCTTCGGATCAGTTAATCGAAGCTGGTGGCGGCATACCTAGTCCTGCGCTTTTGAGAGTCGTTGTAGCGACGGCGGCGTTGATAATTATTGTTCCTGCCTGAGTGGGAGTAGTTATATCGCCTCGCTGCAGCGTGCCCAATAGCCAGTACAGAGCAGGCAGCCTTTCTGGCGACTAATTACCCTAGGTGCAGTACCTAATCTGACCTGAGGGTGAGGGGGGCGCCAGAGAGCTGCAAGTTTTCAAGTGGAACTGTATAGCAGGATACGCATAAATCCCTGCAGTTCGTTGTATATTGCAGAGCAGTGGGATAACTAAAATAAGCCCCTGCGGTAAATTGAGAGATCAATAGCCTTGTTTGTGTTTTCATCACATTGGAGCAGTGGAGGGATAACTAAGATAAGCCCCCTGCACATGTGATAGCCGTGGGCTGGCCAAAGGTCACCCCGATCGTGACGTACTGTTGACAGTTACGGTGTGAATCTGTGACATATTGGTGGCAGCGTGGTGGGATCATAGAGCATTAGTGATCTGATTTGAGCAATCATTCCTCTCACTAAAACTTGCAAAGTTCTTGCGAGGACTCTGCGCAAATAAGTTTGGAGAACGAACTCAGTGTTTATTAGTCCTGAGACAATTGTATGTACTGGTGATTATCCCCTTCCCTTTTCTTCGTTTTTCTTTCCTATCTTTTATTTGGCAACCATGGCTGCAATGGGAGAAGAGTGGTATAAGCAGCTTAAGAAAGACACTCTAATTGCCCTCTGCGGAGTGTGGCGGATCGACGCCACGAACAAAAACAAAGGCCAACTGGTCGCGGCTCTGCTGCAATAGGAAAACGGCCAGAGCCCAGCGGGCGCAGAACCCGGCCCAAGCAGAGGTGGTGCTGCAGCAGAGTTCCAACCACTGAATGCTGGCCCTACTAGCAACCAGGGCAATTTGGACCCCCACTTGCTGGCGGCCTTGGAAAAATTCCCACTGACGACCGTGATGGACGTCTGCAGCTGATTCAGCAATACCGGCAAGAGGCCCACGAGCCGAGCGGGAGGCTGAGAGAGCCAAGCACCAAGCCCAGCGAGTCCACGAACTGGAGATGGTCCGGCAAGGTGGGATTAACCCTCCACCTCCCGGAGCCGTGTGCCCAACAGCGCTCAGATACCGAAGCCCCGACCTGGGCACTTTTCTGTGATGGAGAAGGACAGGGACTAGGACACTTTTCCACTGACCTTTGAGAAGGCGTTCAGACAGTACCAGCTGCCTGGGGACCAATGGGCACGATACCTGACCCGAGGGCTAAAAGGCAAAGCTCTGGAGGCGTTTGCTTCACTTCCGCCAGAACAAGATCGTGACTACGAGGCCATCAAGCAGGCCCTGATAACAAAGTACCAGCTTACACCCGAGGATTACCGTAGAAAGTTCCGGAACCTCCAACGTGGCCCACACGACAGTTACAGCGATGTGGCGCATGGACTCGTGACCCATTTTGACCAGTGGACCCAAGGACTGTCAGTGACCACCTTTGCACAGCTGCGAGACCTGATGATCAGAGACCACTTCTTACATCTTTGCCCAGCTGAGGTGCGACAATTCGTGATGGACAGAGAACCCAAAGACGTGACGAAAGCAGCGCAGATTGCCGATGCCTAAGGCCAACCGTAGATCGGAAGTGCGGAAGCCAGTCACCACCAGCTGGAGATGGTGTAAGCCTGCAACCATTGCCAGTGCCCCTGCCAGCCAACACAACAGAGGTCCTGTCCCTGTTGTCAACAGCACCAGACCTACCACCGAACCTTGCCAGTGTTTCTACTGCAAGCGGACTGGTCATATCAGTCCCTACTGTCCAGACAAGCATTAGAACCCCCAGCCAAGGCCCCAGGGCCTAGCGCAGCAGTTCTTTTGGTGGATGGGGTGGCTGGGAGGGTGTGTGACAACGTGCAGCACGTCACCGTAGGGGGCCATGTCGCTACAGGCCTCCAGGACACCGGGGCTGAACGGACCCTCATCCGACCCAAACTGGCGGCCCCTGAAGAGATCATTCCGGGGAAAACTCTGACTGTCACCGGGATTGGGGGCATTAGCTGTCCCTTGCCAATGGCTGGGTTTATATTGATTGGGGTGCTGGGAGCGCGGTGAAGGAAGTGGGACTGTCTGATAATTTGCCCACTGATGTTTTATTGGGGACTGATTTGGGGAGGATGGTTGCATACTACGTTCCTAACACCCCTACCCAATCTGCTAATAAGGGTAACGTTATCCCTGATGAGGATGATGATGATGGGAAATCGCATGTGTTACCTGACCATGCCTTATCTTGTAATGATGCATCTGATAACCATTTTTTCCCTAGGATTGGTGATGAAAATGTTGTAAATGTGCCAACTGAACCTGATAACCATTTTTATACAAAAGTTGATGTGTCCATAGGTACAGGAATGCTCAGCCCTGTTGCTCTGCAGAGTGATACGGCTGAGGAACCCCTAGCAGGGGCAAGTGTCGGTGCTATAGGAAATGGGGAGATGCTTGGGAATCATGAGGAAGGTGATGCCATGAAATTGACCAGTGCGTCCGAGGAAGGTAACTGGCCCATAAGTAGCACTGACCCTGAAGTGTTGGGGGTGGATGGGAGGTAGAGCCCATAGCAGCGCCGGCTGATGGGTCTGTGGAAATCCCCGGGAGACAGCCTAAGTAGCTGCTGTCACCCGCAATCAGAGTGCCCGGAACGCAGTTACCGTTCTGTTTTCTGGACCCTCAGCAGTCACAGGCGTGACTGAACCAGAGATGGACCCAGAGCAGGTCCCAGAGGGTTCCCGTGGGGAAGGGACCCAGAGCAGGTCCCAGAGGGTTCCTGTGGGGAAGGGACCCTGATGTTGCTTCTGGCTTCCCCTAGCCAGGAGTTTCAGGCCGCTCTATACACAGATGCGAGCCTGGAGAATTTGAGGTACCTCGCCGAGACGCCCACCTCCGTGACTGATATGGAGACGGTGTTCTGGGTAAGAGGGAGGTTGTACCGGGAGACAGTACCCAGAAAATCGCAAAAGGAGTGGTTGAGGGAGAGACAGCTGGTCGTCCCACAGCCATTCCGGAGTGAGTTGTTGCGGATTGCCCATGAGATCCCGCTCGCTGGACACTTGGGGATCAACAAAACTAAGGCCCGGCTGGCTCAACACTTCTATTGGCCTAAGATGGGGACAGATGTGTCAAACTACTGCCGCTCCTGTATCACCTGTCAAAGAGTGGGGAACGCGGGGCCTGCTCTTAAGGCTCCCCTGATCCCTTTGCCAGTGATCGAGGAGCCTTTCCAGAGAATCGCGGTGGACATTGTGGGCCCGCTGGCCGTCCCCAGCAGCTCTGGAAAGCAATATATCCTTACTGTGGATGACTACGCTACCCGGTACCCAGAGGCAGTAGCTCTGTTGTCAACTAGGGCAGACAAGGTGGCGGATGCCCTGTTGGCTATCTTTTCACATGTAGGATTTCCCAGGGAGATGCTGACCGATCAAGGGACCCAATTCATGTCTCGCCTAATGGAGGCTCTCTGTAAGAGAATGCAGGTGAAGCGTCTGGTATCGAGTGCGTATCACCCTCAGACCAATGGCTTGTGTGAGCGCTTCAATAGTACCCTCAAACAGATGTCACGCATGCTGGTTGAAACCGAAGGGCGCGACTGGAAGCAGTACCTCCCGCACCTGCTATTCGCTTACCGAGAGGTTCCGCAGGACTCGACGGGGTTCTCCCCCTTCGAGCTCCTGTACGGCAGGCGAGTCCGGGGACCCCTTGGGTTGGTAAGAGAATCTTGGGAAGAGGAGCCGAACCCTTCTGAAGTATCCATAGTGGATTATGTCATGCGCTTCCATGACAAGATGCAGACCTTGACGCAGTTGGTGCATGACAACATGACGCAGGCTCAGGCTGACCAGAAGCACTGGTACGACCAGAACGCCCGGGAGCGGACCTACCATGTGGGTCAAAAGGTGTGGGTGCTGGTCCCCGTACCAAAGGATAAGCTTCAGGCAGCCTGGGAAGGCTCGTACGTCATTCACCAACAGCTCAACCCTTTCACATACGTGGTCACGCTTGACCACGCTCGGATAGGCGAAAGGCCTTTCACGTCAACATGATAAAAGCTCATCACGAATGTGAACCTTTTGTCCTACCTATCTGCAGCCTACCCGAAGTCGGGGAGGAAGACACCCTCCTGGACATGCTGGCCCAAGCCAAGGCCGGTGGGTCCATTGAGGACGAGGAGGTAAGCGCCTCACTAACCGAACCCGAGTGGTTGCAGTTGCGAACCACGCTGGAATCCTTCTGGGCCGTGTTCTCCAACCGACCTGGAAGTACTTAGTTAGCAGTCCACGAGGTGGACACCGGGAATCATGCCCCACTACGGCGAACACCCTATCGAATCTCCGACCAGGTGCAGCAGGTTATGCGCCCGGAGATCGATGAGATGTTACAGCTGGGGGTAATTCGACGGTCAAAGAGTGCGTGAGCCTCACCTGTAGTTCTCGTGCCAAAGAAGGATCGGACCACACGGTTCTGCGTGGACTACAGGGGACTCCACGCCATCACAGCCTCTGACACGCACCCTATTCCACGCATCGAGCAGCTGCTTGAGAGGTTAGCTGGCGCAAACTACCTGACCATAATGGATCTGAGTCAAGAATACTAGCAGATTCCCCTGAGCGCCGAGGCGCAGGAGAAGTCCGCTTTTATCACACTATTCGGCCTGTACGAGTCCACGGTCATGCCCTTCGGCATGAAGAATGCCCCTGCCAATTTCCAGCGGATGGTCAACCTCCTGCTTCAGGGACTGGAGGAGTACGCGGTGGCATGCTTGGATGACATTGCCATCTTCAGTCCTTCCTGGGATGAACACCTGCAGGATCTCGAGGAGGTGCTCAGGCGAATTCACCGAGCCGGACTGACTATCAAGCCGGGAAAGTGCCAGATGGGCATGAGTGAGGTCCACTACCTGGGGCACCGAGTAGGCGGGGGCACCCTAAAGCCAGAGCCTGAGAAAGTGGGAGCGATCGTGAACTGGCCCACCCCCAGGACCAAGAAGCAGGTGATGTCCTTCCTGGCCACCGCAGGGTACTATAGGCGCTTTGCAAAGCACTATAGTAGCCTGAAGCTACCCCACATCGTCAACTGGACCGATGACTGTGAGGGGCCTTCCAGACATTTAAAACAGCACTGTGCAACGCCCCTGTGTTGAACGCAGTCGACCGTTCTTGGTGCAGACCGACGCCAGCGGTGCTGTGCTCAGCCAGGTTGACTCGGAGGACCGAGAGCACCCCGTGTTGTACCTGAGCCGGAAACTTCTGCCGAGTGAAGTGGCCTACTTTACCATCGAGAAGGAGTGCCTGACCATAGTCTGGGCCCTGCAGCGCTTGCAGCCCTACTTGTACGGTCGCACCTTCACTGTGGTGACCGACCACAACCCTCTGCGCTGGCTAAATGCGATGTGCGGATCCAATGGAAGGATGCTACGCTGGAGCCTTACCCTTCAGCAGTTCTACTTCACCATCGAACACAAAACGGGCAGGAAGCATGGCAATGCGGATGGATTGTCCCACCAGGGCGAACCTGCTGAGGTGTGCATGGCCGAGTACCGAGAGGTCCTGCCTCCGTAGCGGACACCAGAAAAGGGAGGTGTGATGATAATGTATAATATGATTTTTTAGTTGTCCTTGTTAGCACACATATTGTGGGCTCTGACCCTTCTTTTCTGTGTTTCTGCTGGCAGAGATGTTTATATGTGGATCCCAAATCCCTCATGGCCCCTCCCACAAGAATTTTTATTGCGCTTTAACTGCACAAATCTCCCTCCAGCTCCAGCTGAAACTGGTCTGATCTCTCTCAAAAGAGGAGGTTCTTTGTTCTATTATAGTAAGATATTGGGCCATCGATTTGGGCTAGAAAAGTAAGTATATATTGCTAACTTTCATCGGTAGATCTGTCAACCCCTGTAACCACTAGCAGCTAAATGCAACTTGTGAAAAGTACGGATTTCTCCAGAACCGTGTGGAACAACTAGGACGAATTTGGTATCAATGGAGAGCTAATTTTAATACAAGATGGATGAGGTGTGTGTTATGACTCTGCCCGATTCTCGAGCGAAGATATGAGAGTTATAAGAATTGTTGGAGAAAACTGTACAGCTGAGGAGAGGGGAAGGCGATGTTAACTCAACCCCTTTAGTGATGTCACAAGGCTGCAGTTATAAGTTTCTGTCCTTAACCCAGCATTGAGTCTTGCCTGAGGAGCCTTGCCTGAGGTCTTATCCAGACCTTTTGATGCACGTGGATATTTGGGGCTCCGCCTACCAGCATGTTTGCCTGAGATGATCTGAGCACATGTGAGTTTTATCTTTCTTCTTTAATCCATGTTATTTTATAAGTGCTTTGTACATACATACTTTGTCTCATATTGTAACATCTTTATATACCTTTTTATAAACACTGCCTGCTCTTTATGGAGTAAAATATTTAAAATACTAGCTTCGTTCTTCTGCTCTAAAACGTACCCTAAGTCTTCTGAAGGGAATTACCCTACTATTTTGGGTTAGCTTCGGACCCGTTAATCGAAGCTGGTGGCGGCATACCTTGTCCTGCGCCTTTGGGAGTCGTTGTAGTGATGGCGGCGTTGATAATTATTGTTCCTGCCTGAGTGGGAGTTGTTATAACGCCCTCGCTGCAGCGTGCCCAATAGCCAGTACAGAGCAGGCAGCCTTTCTGGTGACTAATTACCCTAGGTGCAGTACCTAATCTGACCTGAGGGTAAGGTGCGCCAGAGAGCTGCAAGTTTTCAAGCGGAACTGTAAAGCGGGATATACATAAATCCCTGCAGTTCGTGTTATATTGAAGAGCAGTGGGATAACTAAAATAAGCCCCTGCGGTAAATTGAGAGGTCAATAGCCTTGTTTGTGTTTTCATCACATTGGAGCAGTGGAGGGATGACTAAGTAACATAGTAACATAGTAACATAGTTAATAAGGCCGAAAAAAGACATTTGTCCATCCAGTTCAGCCTATATTCCATCATAATAAATACCCAGATCTACGTCCTTCTACAGAACCTAATAATTGTATGATACAATATTGTTCTGCTCCAGGAAGACATCCAGGCCTCTCTTGAACCCCTCGACTGAGTTCGCCATCACCACCTCCTCAGGCAAGCAATTCCAGATTCTCACTGCCCTAACAGTAAAGAATCCTCTTCTATGTTGGTGGAAAAACCTTCTCTCCTCCAGACGCAAAGAATGCCCCCTTGTGCCCGTCACCTTCCTTGGTATAAACAGATCCTCAGCGAGATATTTGTATTGTCCCCTTATATACTTATACATGGTTATTAGATCGCCCCTCAGTCGTCTTTTTTCTAGACTAAATAATCCTAATTTCGCTAATCTATCTGGGTATTGTAGTTCTCCCATCCCCTTTATTAATTTTGTTGCCCTCCTTTGTACTCTCTCTAGTTCCATTATATCCTTCCTGAGCACCGGTGCCCAAAACTGGACACAGTACTCCATGTGCGGTCTAACTAGGGATTTGTACAGAGGCAGTATAATGCTCTCATCATGTGTATCCAGACCTCTTTTAATGCACCCCATGATCCTGTTTGCCTTGGCAGCTGCTGCCTGGCACTGGCTGCTCCAGGTAAGTTTATCATTAACTAGGATCCCCAAGTCCTTCTCCCTGTCAGATTTACCCAGTGGTTTCCCGTTCAGTGTGTAATGGTGATATTGATTCCCTCTTCCCATGTGTATAACCTTACATTTATCATTGTTAAACCTCATCTGCCACCTTTCAGCCCAAGTTTCCAACTTATCCAGATCCATCTGTAGCAGAATACTATCTTCTCTTGTATTAACTGCTTTACATAGTTTTGTATCATCTGCAAATATCGATATTTTACTGTGTAAACCTTCTACCAGATCATTAATGAATATGTTGAAGAGAACAGGTCCCAATACTGACCCCTGCGGTACCCCACTGGTCACAGCGACCCAGTTAGAGACTATACCATTTATAACCACCCTCTGCTTTCTATCACTAAGCCAGTTACTAACCCATTTACACACATTTTCCCCCAGACCAAGCATTTTCATTTTGTGTACCAACCTCTTGTGCGGCACGGTATCAAACGCTTTGGAAAAATCGAGATATACCACGTCCAATGACTCACCGTGGTCCAGTCTATAGCTTACCTCTTCATAAAAACTGATTAGATTGGTTTGACAGGAGCGATTTCTCATAAACCCATGCTGATATGGAGTTAAACAGTTATTCTCATTGAGATAATCCAGAATAACATCCCTCAGAAACCCTTCAAATATTTTACCAACAATAGAGGTTAGACTTACTGGCCTATAATTTCCAGGTTCACTTTTAGAGCCCTTTTTGAATATTGGCACCACATTTGCTATGCGCCAGTCCTGCGGAACAGACCCTGTCGCTATAGAGTCACTAAAAATAAGAAATAATGGTTTATCTATTACATTACTTAGTTCTCTTAGTACTCGTGGGTGTATGCCATCCGGACCCGGAGATTTATCTATTTTAATCTTATTTAGCCGGTTTCGCACCTCTTCTTGGGTTAGATTGGTGACCCTTAATATAGGGTTTTCATTGTTTCTTGGGATTTCACCTAGCATTTCATTTTCCACCGTGAATACCGTGGAGAAGAAGGTGTTTAATATGTTAGCTTTTTCCTCGTCATCTACAACCATTCTTTCCTCACTATTTTTTAAGGGGCCTACATTTTCAGTTTTTATTCTTTTACTATTGATATAGTTGAAGAACAGTTTGGGATTAGTTTTACTCTCCTTAGCAATGTGCTTCTCTGTTTCCTTTTTGGCAGCTTTAATTAGTTTTTTAGATAAAGTATTTTTCTCCCTATAGTTTTTTAGAGCTTCAATGGTGCCATCCTGCTTTAGTAGTGCAAATGCTTTCTTTTTACTGTTAATTGCCTGTCTTACTTCTTTGTTTAGCCACATTGGGTTTTTCCTATTTCTAGTCCTTTTATTCCCACAAGGTATAAACCGCTTACACTGCCTATTTAGGATGTTCTTAAACATTTCCCATTTATTATCTGTATTCTCATTTCTTAGGATATTGTCCCAGTCTACCAGATTAAGGGCATCTCTAAGCTGTTCAAACTTTGCCTTCCTAAAGTTCAATGTTTTTGTGACTCCCTGACAAGTCCCCCTAGTGAAAGACAGGTGAAACTGTACAATATTGTGGTCGCTATTTCCAAGATGCCCGACCACCTGCAGATTTGTTATTCTGTCAGGTCTATTAGATAGTATTAGGTCTAAAAGTGCTGCTCCTCTGGTTGGATTCTGCACCAATTGTGAAAGATAATTTTTCTTGGTTATTAGCAGAAACCTGTTGCCTTTATGGGTTTCACAGGTTTCTGTTTCCCAGTTAATATCCGGGTAGTTAAAGTCCCCCATAACCAGGACCTCATTATGGGTTGCAGCTTCATCTATCTGCTTTAGAAGTAGACTTTCCATGCTTTCTGTTATATTTGGGGGTTTGTAACAGACCCCAATGAGAATTTTGTTACCATTTTTCCCTCCATGAATTTCAACCCATATGGACTCGACATCCTCATTCCCTTCGCTAATATCCTCCCTTAAAGTGGACTTTAGACAAGACTTTACATAGAGACAAACCCCTCCTCCTCTCCGATTTTTACGATCCTTTCTAAACAGACTGTAACCCTGTAAGTTAACTGCCCAGTCATAGCTTTCATCTAACCATGTCTCGGTTATTCCCACTATGTCAAAGTTACCTGTAGATATTTCTGCTTCTAGTTCTTCCATCTTGTTTGTCAGGCTTCTGGCGTTTGCGAGCATGCAGTTTAGAGGATTTTGTTTTGTTCCAATCTCCTCGCTGTGGATTGTTTTAGAAATGTTCTTACCTCCCTTCTGAGTATGTTTTCCTGGGTCGTCTTTGTTCGAGTCTAATGTTTTTCTTCCCGTCCCCTCTTCTTCTAGTTTAACGCCCTCTGCATATGTGATAGCCGTGGGCTGGCCAAAGGTCACCCCGATCGTGACGTACTGTTGACAGTCACGGTGTGAATCCGTGACATTGATGGCAGTGCGGTGGGATCATAGAGCATTAGTGATCTGGTTTGAGCAATCATTCCTCTCACTAAAACTTGCAAAGTTCTTGCGAGGACTCTGCGCAAATAAGTTTGGAGAGCGAACTCAGTGTTTAATAGTCCTGAGACAATTGTATGTACTGGTAATTATCCCCTCCCCTTCTCTTCGTTTTTCTTTTCTATCTTTTATTTGGCAACCATGGCTGCAATGGGAGAAGAGTGGTATAAGCAGCTTAAAAAAGACGCTCTAATTTCCCTCTGTGGAGTGTGGAGGATCAACGCCATGAACAAAAACAAGGGCCAACTGGTTGCGGCTCTGGTGCAATGGGAAAACGGCTAGAGCCCAGCGGGCGCAGATCCCGGCCCAAGCAGAGGTGGTGCTGCAGCAGAGTTCCAACCACTGAATGCCGGCCCTACTAGCAACCAGAGCGAATTGGACCCCCACCTGCTGGCGGCCTTGGAAAAAGCCTTGTTTGTGTTTTCATCACATTGGAGCAGTGGAGTGATAAATAAGATAAGCCCCCTGCACATGATAGCCGTGGGCTGGCAAAAGGTCACCCCGATCGTGACGTACTGTTGACAGTGATGGTGTGAATCCGTGACACCTGTGACTGAGGAGGGTCCAGAAGGCAGAATGTTTTCTGCGTTCCGTGCACTCTGACTGCGTGTGACAGCAGGTATGTAGGCTGTCTCCCCAGGGATTTCCATAGACCTATCATCCGCGGCTGTGTGACAGGCACAACATATGCATGGAGAGCCTATTTGTTGGGCTCTCCATGCATGTGTTGTGTCTGTCACACAGCCGCGCATATGCAGCTGCGGCGGCAGACAGCTGATCAGCCGGTGCGATGCAGGAAGCCGGGTTCCCTATGCAGCTAGTCGCAAGCGCTATAAGCTTGCCGACTAAGGAGGGAGTGATCATGTTCACTCAACTCTAGTCCTGAGTCCATGCACCACATCGCTATAACTGTCGTGTGGGTCATGTTGGAGGTTCCGGAACTTTCTATGGTAAACCTCAGGTGTAAGCTGGTACTTTGTTATCAGGGCCTGCTTGATGGCCTCATAGTCTGGTGGGAGAGAAGCAAATGCTTTCAGAGCTTTGCCTTTTAGTCCTGGAGTCAGGTATCGGGCCCATTGCTTATCCGGCAGCCGGTACTGTTGGCAGGCTTTCTCAAAGGCCCACAGAAAAGTGTCCAAGCCCTCGTCCTTTTCCATCACAGGAAAGTGCTCTGGCCAAAGTTTAGGGGTCTGAGCGCTGTAGGGCTCGCCGCTGGACTGGGACAACCTTGGCACCTGGAGTCGGGCTAACTCCAGCCGGTGCTCCCGCTCCACTTGCCGCTCAGCTCTCTCCACCTACCGCTCGGCTCTCTCCGCCTTCACTCTGGGCCTCCGCTTTCACTTGGTATTGCTGGATCAGCCTCAGACATCCATCACCGTCGTCGGCAGGAAGTTGTTCCAAGGCCACCGGCAGGTGGGGGTCCAATCCTCCCTGGTTGCAAGTAGAGCCGGCATTCAGTGGTTGGAACTCTGCGCTCTGAGTGCGGTCTTGAGCTGCTTCCCATTGCACCAGACCCACGACCAGTTGGTCTTTGTTTTTGCCCGCAGAGTCAATCTACTTCAATATGTGCAAGGCCGTAAGAGTGTCCTTGGTCTGTTTCTGATAAAAGGTTTCTCCCATCATAGCCATGGTTGCCAAATAAATGATAGGACAGAAAAACGAAGAGAAAGGAGGGGATAATCGCGAGTACACAATTGTCTCAGGACTAGTAAACACAGCTTGTTCTCCAAAACTTTTTTGCACCAAGTCTTCACAAGAACTGTGCAAGCTTTTTGTGAGACGAATGATTGCTCAAACCCATTCACTAATGCTCTATGATCCCACCACTCTGCCACCAATTTGTCACGGTTCACGGGGAGGATACCCTTATCTTCCCCACAACTCACACCAATTTGTCATGAACCGGGGTTGTTTGGTTGCCCCTGGTTCCTTTCTGAAGGGGATTTATCTATATCCCACTTCCCTGTTCCGGTTTGAAACTTGCAGCTCTATGGCGCCCCCTTACCGAGACAAGGAACAGACAGACAGGGTACTGCACCTAGGATAATTAGTCGCCAGAAAGGCTGCTTTACTTTGTACTGGCTAATGGGCACACTGCACCGAGGTCGATATAACTACTCCCACTCAGGCGGGAACAATAATTATCAATCCCGCCAGTCACTACAAAGCCTCCCTAACGCACAGGACAAATCCGCTGCCACCAGCTCCAATTTCTTAATTATTAACGGGTCCGGAGCCAGCCCAAATTAGTAGCATAATTCACTTCAGAGGATGTGAGAGTTCATTATAGAGCAAGGAGAGAGAAAGCTAGTAATTTTATATATTTTACTCCAAAAAAGGTAGGCAGTGTTTACAGAAGTATAAAAAGATATTATAAAGAAGACAAGTATCGTATGTACAGTACAATTACAAATAAATGGGATTAAAGTTGAAAAACACTTACATTTCATTCATATCATTTCATCTCATGGCTGACTGTGCTGTGGAGGAGGGCACACATCTAGATGCATCTAGATGCATATTACACATCTATCTCGCAGCTAGACCCAGGACAAAGATGAAGGAAGACTGCAGTCCCACTCACTTATCTCCCAACCTAAAACCAAGGCACTCCCCCTGTGGTGACCTCACTCAGATGCTGAATCCTCCCTTTTCTTAGTTTCTATACATAACTCGCTGTATGAACCTTGTACGAGAGCGGCACAATGATCAGGATGTTTACCACGTCAGAGAGGTTCTTTTAAGTATAAACATGGCGTAGATACATGACTCGCTTACGGAGATATCTGCTCCTTGCAACTCGTTGGGTTTAGCTCCTAACGATTTCAGTGAGCTATAGATCTCTGGATGGACATCCGGAATATATAATCCTTATATCTCTAGCTCAGATCAGTTCCAGTATACATATCTTTGAAAGAACAATAGAGTCCCATGCATTTTCTGTACCAGTTTTGGCTGGTATTAGGCGGGAGGGGGGAATGAGGGGTTTAAAGAGAGCCTGGCTCTCGCAACACAGAGCTATAAAGACTATTCAGTGAATGTGCTGGCTGGTCTCACATCACAAGGATATAGCAGGGAGAAGGGAGTTGCCTGCAGGCTAGGAGAGCAGAGCTTTCTAGGCAGAGTAAAGGGGGGGGGGGTGGATTGGAAAAGCCAACAGCGTGCATCTGAAAACCATGGACCTTTTAACTATATACTCACAACATGCCATATTTATATTATCGTGATAGGTGCATTGTGTGGGTGAGCAGAACAGTGACAGGCGCCTGTGTGGGTGTCACGATAATGTAAAATACCATAGCAGAGGGATTTTTGCACATGTGACCATGGTCCTGAAAGCACACAGCAGCTTTGACCCACTCTCTCCCCCCTGAATACAACAAACAAGCCATATGGCCAAGACACTGGGTAACTTGAAGCTAGTGTGTGAGCAGGGTGTGGCTTTAAACTGCAGGTGACCAATCCTGCAAAGCCACCTGTTGTCCCTCTGGTCTCACTCAGGAATTTCTTTTGTCTCCAGAGTCTAGAAATGTAAATATCTCTGAGATCAGTGAATATCATTAGCCAGCCCCTTTAGTGATGTCACAAGCTCAGAGGTGTAGGTTCCTGCACTGAGCCTGGCTTTCATTCTTGCCTGGGAGCTGAATCCATGAAGAGTCTTTGTCATGCGCTGTGATGTCTGGATCCTCAACCAGCATGGTTAGCCCGCAATGACTTAAGCAAAATATGAGTGTAATCTTCGATTTTAATCTTTATTTTATTTTGTAATCTGTAATGTATATACGAATCATCTCTTTTCTAATATCTTTTTATACTTTATAATCACTGCCTAATTTTTAATGGAGTAAAATATTTAATTGCTAGCTTGTCTCTTCTTCTCTATTACGAACTGTGCATCCTCTGAAGTGAATTGCGCTACTGATTTGGGTTGGCTCCGGACCAGTTTGATCGGAGCTGGTGGCAGCATACTTTGTTCTGTGCGGTTGGGAAACTGCATAGCGACGGCAGCATTGTTAATTTTTGTTCCCGCCTGAGTGGGAGTAGTTAATGGCCCTCGCTGCAGTGAGCCCAATAGCCAGTACGTAGCGGGCAGCCTTTCTGGCGACTGATTACCCTAGGTGCAGTACCTAGTCTGCCCTGAGGGTAAGGGGGCGCCAGAGAGCTGCAAGTTCCAAACTGGAACTGGGAAGTGGGATATAGATAAATCCCCTTCAGAAGGAACCAGGGGCAACCAAACAACCCCGGTTCGTGACAAATTGGTGTGAGTGGTGGGGATGATAAAGATATCCTCCCCGGGATCGCTGACACATTGCTGGGATCCGTGACATATTGTTGGCAGTCACGGTGTGAATCGTGACAGTGGGTGAGCAGAGTGATGACAGGCGCCTGTGTGGGGGAGCAGAGCAGTGACAGGCGCATTGTGTGGGTGAGCAGAGCTATGACAGGCGCATTGTGTGGGTGAGCAGAGCAGTGACAGGTGCATTGTATGCGTGAGCAGAGCGGTGACAGGCGCATTGTGTGGGTGAGCAGAGCAGTGACAGGCGCCTGTGTGGGGGTGAGCAGAGCAGTGACAGGCGCCTGTGTGGGTGAAAGAACACTCAACAAGGCACAGATATCACTTATTTATATTAAAAAGGATTTGAGTATGTGTGTATATATATATATATATATATATATATATATATATATATATATATAATCAGAGAAACAAATAAGAAATGGAGCGCACTCGCTGGAAATCCGATGCAGGTAACTTTATTAGCGCAAGGTAAAAGACATCTTCACGACCGGGGGTGCTGTACAAAGAAAAGCGGCGAGGCTAGACGACGGCCGTTTCGCGCCTGGCTGGCGCTTCAACGGGTCACCCGTTGAAGCGCCAGCCAGGCGCGAAACGGCCGTCGTCTAGCCTCGCCGCTTTTCTTTGTACAGCACCCCCGGTCGTGAAGATGTCTTTTACCTTGCGCTAATAAAGTTACCTGCATCGGATTTCCAGCGAGTGCGCTCCATTTCTTATTTGTTTCTCTGGTATCTACACGTGGACTGTTTCCAGCGGAGCTTTGCACCTAGGACCGGTTACAGTGGCCTGTAAGACACAGGTGAGCGGCTCCCACTATATGCTTTGGTCGTAGTGCTGTCCGGCTGTCTCATTTGTTGCATATATATATATATATATATATATATATATATAACATATACATACATAGATACATACACATGTATATATTCGCATATATCTCTTCTATTGTGCCAAAGAGAGAAAAAGAAAGAAGTGGAGCCCACTCAACATATATGAATAACACCAAAATGTGAGCAATGGATAAACAAGGGACCAGTCAAGCAAATAGGTGATGTTTAAAAATTTAACGTTTTATTTTAATGAAACATGGTAAGCAATACTCCACAAGAATAAAAAATATAATACTAATATAAATATATACCACATATATAATACACAAACTACGCACGTATGCTGGACCGAAAAAAACCGTGCCAACTACATCAGTATATATAGGCAGAATTAATACAGAAAAACCCCTGAAGGAAAAAATAATAGATATAATATAGTTCATAAAAAATTCATATACTGTGTAAAAACGAAGGATGGAGGAGGACAAGGTAAAAAAGGTGTATAAAAGGAATTATTTCCACATATACGAAGGTGAGGGCTAAAAAATATATATGAATAAAAACACATAAGCCTCACAAAGTGCACAGTGTCAAATACAGTATTTAACAGATATTGCAATATAGAGTGAAGGTCCGCTGACCCAAAACGGGGTGAGGGGCATTACACCTCAGAAGCAAATAAAGTGAACAAGTGCATATAATGAAAACAACAAGGATCCTTTACACATTAAATAAGGTATACCTTTCAGGGGTTAATAGGTCCAGTAGTACGTGCGCCCCGACGCGCGTTTCGGAACGAGTCCTTCGTCAGGGGGTACGTATACTGTCCTAGATAGCCATCTTTATACTAATACTAATTAACGCCAATGTCCAGCGTCCGGGTGTATGCGGCGTATCCGCCGCCAGGAGGTCCCGGAAGTCTGTGACATCCACGTCATGTGATCGGACGCACGGCATTGTGGTCCGGCGTTGCCTAGATCACACAGACGCGGGGAGTCAGGACTGCGAGACACAAGCAGCACATGCGCACCACCAAGTGTGGGTGAGCAGAGTGGTGACAGGCGCATTGTTTGGGTGAGCAGAGCAGGGACAGGCGTATTGTGTGGGTGAGCAGAGCAGTGACAGGCACAGTGTATGGGTGAGCAGAGCAGTGACAGGCACAGTGTATGGGTGAGCAGAGCGTTGACAGGCGCCATGTGTGGGTGAGGAGAACGGTGTCAGGTGCTCCATGTGGGTGAGCAGAGTAGTGACAGGCTCCTGTGTGGATGAGTAGAGGGGTCACAGGCGCCCTGTGTGGGTGAGCAGAGCAGTGACAGGCGCCTGTGTGGATGAGTAGAGGGGTCACAGGCGCATTGTGTGGGTGAGCAGTGCAGTGACAGGCGCCGTGTGTGGGTGAGCAGAGCAGTGATAGGTGCCCGTGTGGATGAGTAGAGGTGACAGGCGCATTGTGTGGGTGAGTAGAGTGGTGACAGGCGCATTTTGTGAGTGAGCAGAGCGGTGACAAGTGCCCTGTGTGGATGAGTAGAGCGGTGACAGGCGCATTGTGTGGGTGAGTAGAGTGGTGACAGGCGCATTGTGTGCATGAGCAGAGTGGTGACAGGCACATTGTGTGGGTGAGCAGAGCTGTGACAGGTGCATTGTGTGGATGAGTAGAGCAGTGACAGGCGCATTGTATGGATGAGTAGAGCGGTGACAGGCGCATTGTATGGATGAGTAGAGCAGTGACAGGGGCATTGTATGGATGAGTAGGGCGGTGACAAGTGCATTGTATGGATGAGTAGAGCGGTGACAAGCGCATTGTGTGGATGAGCAGAGCGGTGACAGGCGCATTGTATGGATGAGTAGAGCAGTGACAAGCGCATTGTATGGATGAGTAGAGCGGTGACAGGCGCATTGTGTGGATGAGTAGAGCGGAGACAGGAGCATTGTGTGGATGAGTAGAGCGGTGACAAGCGCATTGTGTGGATGAGTAGAGCAGTGAAAGGCGCATTGTGTGGATGAGTAGAGCGGTGACAAGCGCATTGTGTGGATGAGTAGAGCGGTGACAGGCGCATTGTGTGGGTGAGTAGAGTGGTGACAGGCGCATTTTGTGAGTGAGCAGAGCGGTGACAAGTGCCCTGTGTGGATGAGTAGAGCGGTGACAGGCGCATTGTATGGATGAGTAGAGCAGTGACAGGCGCATTGTATGGATGAGTAGGGCGGTGACAAGTGCATTGTATGGATGAGTAGAGCAGTGACAAGCGCATTGTATGGATGAGTAGAGCGGTGACAGGCGCATTGTGTGGATGAGTAGAGCGGAGACAGGAGCATTGTGTGGATGAGTAGAGCGGTGACAAGCGCATTGTGTGGATGAGTAGAGCAGTGAAAGGCGCATTGTGTGGATGAGTAGAGCGGTGACAAGCGCATTGTGTGGATGAGTAGAGCGGTGACAGGCGCATTGTGTGGGTGAGTAGAGTGGTGACAGGTGCATTTTGTGAGTGAGCAGAGCGGTGACAAGTGCCCTGTGTGGATGAGTAGAGCGGAGACAGGAGCATTGTGTGGATGAGTAGAGCGGTGACAAGCGCATTGTGTGGATGAGTAGAGCGGTGACAGGCGCATTGTGTGGATGAGTAGAGCGGTGACAGGCGCATTGTATGGATGAGTAGAGCGGTGACGAGCGCATTGTGTGGATGAGTAGAGCGGTGACAGGCGCATTGTATGGATGAGTAGAGCGGTGACAGGCGCATTGTGTGGATGAGTAGAGCGGTGACAGGCGCGTTGTGTGGATGAGCAGAGCGGTGACAGGTGCGTTGTGTGGGTGAGCAGAGCGGTGACAGGCGCATTGTGTGAATGAGCAGATCGGTGACAGGCGCATTGTATGGATGAGTAGAGCGGTGACAGGCGCATTGTGTGGATGAGTAGAGCGGTGACAGGCGCATTGTATGGATGAGTAGAGCGGTGACAGGCGCATTGTGTGGATGAGTAGAGCGGTGACAGGCGCATTGTATGGATGAGTAGAGCGGTGACAGGCGCATTGTGTGGATGAGTAGAGCGGTGACAGGCGCATTGTATGGATGAGCAGAGCGGTGACAGGTGCGTTGTGTGGGTGAGCAGAGTGGTGACAGGCGCATTGTGTGAATGAGCAGATCGGTGACAGGCGCATTGTGTGAATGAGCAGATCGGTGACAGGCGCATTGTATGGATGAGTAGAGCGGTGACAGGCGCATTGTGTGGATGAGTAGAGCGGTGACAGGCGCATTGTGTGGATGAGTAGAGCATTGACGGGCACCTAGTGTGTGTGTGAGCCGAGAGCGGTGACAGTCGCCCTATGTCTGTGAGTAATGTGGTGACTGTCGCCCCCGTGGGTGTGTGAAGCTGTGTTTGGTCCTACGTAATGGACGTCACTGCTGGAAGATGTGCACTAGTCACGAGGTCACATTTGTCTGATCGGGGCACATTACTATGAACAGGGCACAGGTCACATGACTGCCGACTGTCGTCACTGGTCTCATGTTCTGATTTTATCTTTATTGTTTCGACTACAGGAAGGAGATGGAGACGGAGGATCTCTCGCCCCCTGTCATCATCATCCTCCTACTGCTCAGAGGATGGAGATGAGACTCAGGAGGACCGTCTGTGGGATGAGGGTCTCCCCGAGTCCTCCATTCAATATTGCCCTGTACTGACTGACCCTCATCTGCAGACACCATTAGCCACCAATAAAGATTCTCAGGGGCACCATATTGTACCTCCTCCACTCCCAACATCAGGTGAGTTCCACTGCTCTGATCATACAATACAATGTGGACCCTTTAGGATGGGAGGGAATTGAAAACCTCATGTATGGAGCTGACAGGAAAAGATGGCAGAAGTAAAGGTAGCATCTCAGTACCACTAGTCTGATAACACTGTCAAGGGCCAAAGAGAGTGGATGGTAGGGCATGGCTGATGAGAATCCGAGAGAGCTGATGAGGACCGGAGAGAGGATGAAGATTGCTAGAAGGAGTCTCTAATAAGGACCATAGAGAAGACAACGAGTACCTGAAAAAGTCCCTGACAAGGATCGTAGAGAGGATGGCGAGTGCCTTAAAGATTCGGTGATGAGGACCAGAGAGATGATGATGAGTAGCTGAAAGATTCGGTGATGAAGACCGTAGAGAGGATGGCGAGTGCCTTAAAGTGCCCATGTCAGCAGGATTGTGCACAACAACCTTAAGATAGTGTCAGGACGGCACCGTTATACTGATTACACAGAATCCGTCTTGTGGTTGTTTTTTAATCTTTATTTTCAGTTTTGAGTTTATCATATGTTAATGATATGTACGATTGCCGAGAGCTGTTACCGTGCAGGCGCGCGCGGTGCCATCTTGGAGGAGGAAACATTTTTTCTTCTCCAACAAGATGGTACTGCTGGCGCAATAGTAGCTTTTGGATCTCCATACACAACAATAGCTGCTACTGCGCAGGCGCCATTTTTAAATTGATTTTTTTTTTGCACTTGCTCAATAACATCAAGAATACTTATTAACTGGACACTAAACATGCGATATTGCTGCAGCGCAGGGGCCACGGCCAGCACCTGCCTGCAGAAGCGTTCTTTAATTTTTTTTCTTCAGTATGTACAGGTATTCATTATGTAAACTAGAGGGCAGGTCAGTGAGGGATCAGTGACCTGTCAGCAGTGTGCATTATGAATACCTAATCAAAGCACCACCTGAAGACCCCCCTACAGTCCGCCCTCGGGACACAGGCAAATCATTAACTAAAATCTGAAAATACAGATTATACAACCACAAGATGGATTTTATCACCAGGTATCAGTGTAATCAGTATAACGGTGCCGACCTGACACTGTGTGTAGGTTACTGTGCACAATCCTGCTGACAAGTCACTTTAAAACTTGTGAGGACTAGGGAGATGATGACGAGTACCTGAAACATTCGGTGATGAGGACCGGAGAGAGGATGCCGAGTGCCTGAAAGCGTCGGTGATGAAGATCGGAGAGAGGATGCCGAGTGCCTGAAAGCATCGGTGATGAAGATCGGAGAGAGGATGCCGAGTGCCTGAAAGCATCGGTGATAAAGATCGGAGAGAGGATGCCGAGTGCCTGAAAGCATCGGTGATGAAGATTGGAGAGAGGATGCCGAGTGCCTGAAAGCGTCGGTGATGAAGATCGGAGAGAGGATGCCGAGTGCCTGAAAGCGTCGGTGATGAAGATCGGAGAGAGGATGCCGAGTGCCTGAAAGCGTCGGTGATAAAGATCGGAGAGAGGATGCCGAGTGCCTGAAAGCGTCGGTGATGAAGATCGGAGAGAGGATGCCAAGTGCCTGAAAGCGTCGGTGATGAAGATCGGAGAGAGGATGCTGGATGCCTGAAAGCGTCGGTGATGAAGATCGGGGAGAGGATACCGAGTGCCTGAAAGCGTCAGTGATAAAGATCGGAGAGAGGATGCCGAGTGCCTGAAAGCGTCGGTGATGAAGATCGGAGAGAGGATGCCGAGTGCCTGAAAGAGTCAGTGATGAAGACCAGACAGAGGATGCCGAGTGCCTGAAAGCATCGGTGATGAAGATCGGAGAGAGGATGCCGAGTGCCTGAAAGCGTCGGTGATGAAGATCGGAGAGAGGATGCCGAGTGCCTGAAAGAGTCAGTGATGAAGACAAGACAGAGGATGCCGAGTGCCTGAAAGCATCGGTGATGAAGATCGGAGAGAGGATGCCGAGTGCCTGAAAGCGTCGGTGATGAAGATCGGAGAGAGGATGCCAAGTGCCTGAAAGCGTCGGTGATGAAGATCGGAGAGAGGATGCCGAGTGCCTGAAAGAGTCAGTGATGAAGACCAGACAGAGAATGCCGAGTGCCTGAAAGCGTCGGTGATGAAGATCGGAGAGAGGATGCCGGGTGCCTGAAAGCGTCGGTGATGAAGATCGGAGAGAGGATGCCGAGTGCCTGAAAGCGTCGGTGATGATGGCCAGAGAGAGGACAACGAGTGCCTGAAAGAGTCAGTGATGAAGACCAGACAGAGGATGCCGAGTGCCTGAAAGCATCGGTGATGAAGATCGGAGAGAGGATGCCGAGTGCCTGAAAGCGTCGGTGATGAAGATCGGAGAGAGAGGATGCCGAGTGCCTGAAAGCGTCGGTGATGAAGATCGGAGAGAGGATGCCGAGTGCCTGAAAGCGTCGGTGATGAAGATCTGAGAGAGGATGCCGAGTGCCTGAAAGCGTCGGTGATGAAGATCGGAGAGAGGATGCCAAGTGCCTGAAAGCGTCGGTGATGAAGATCGGAGAGAGGATGCCAAGTGCCTGAAAGCGTCGGTGATGAAGATCGGAGAGAGGATGCCGAGTGCCTGAAAGCGTCGGTGATGAAGATCGGAGAGAGGATGCCGAGTGCCTGAAAGAGTCAGTGATGAAGACCAGACAGAGGATGCCGAGTGCCTGAAAGCGTCGGTGATGAAGATTGGAGAGAGGATGCCAAGTGCCTGAAAGCGTCGGTGATGAAGATCGGAGAGAGGATGCCGAGTGCCTGAAAGAGTCAGTGATGAAGACCAGACAGAGAATGCCGAGTGCCTGAAAGCGTCGGTGATGAAGATCGGAGAGAGGATGCCGGGTGCCTGAAAGCGTCGGTGATGAAGATCGGAGAGAGGATGCCGAGTGCCTGAAAGCGTCGGTGATGATGGCCAGAGAGAGGACAACGAGTGCCTGAAAGAGTCAGTGATGAAGACCAGACAGAGGATGCCGAGTGCCTGAAAGCGTCGGTGATGAAGATCGGGGAGAGGATACCGAGTGCCTGAAAGCGTCGGTGATAAAGATCGGAGAGAGGATGCCGAGTGCCTGAAAGCGTCGGTGATGAAGATCGGAGAGAGGATGCCAAGTGCCTGAAAGCGTCGGTGATGAAGATCGGAGAGAGGATGCCGAGTGCCTGAAAGAGTCAGTGATGAAGACCAGACAGAGAATGCCGAGTGCCTGAAAGCGTCGGTGATGAAGATCGGAGAGAGGATGCCGGGTGCCTGAAAGCGTCGGTGATGAAGATCGGAGAGAGGATGCCGAGTGCCTGAAAGCGTCGGTGATGATGGCCAGAGAGAGGACAACGAGTGCCTGAAAGAGTCAGTGATGAAGACCAGACAGAGGATGCCGAGTGCCTGAAAGCATCGGTGATGAAGATCGGAGAGAGGATGCCGAGTGCCTGAAAGCGTCGGTGATGAAGATCGGAGAGAGAGGATGCCGAGTGCCTGAAAGCGTCGGTGATGAAGATCGGAGAGAGGATGCCGAGTGCCTGAAAGCGTCGGTGATGAAGATCTGAGAGAGGATGCCGAGTGCCTGAAAGCGTCGGTGATGAAGATCGGAGAGAGGATGCCAAGTGCCTGAAAGCGTCGGTGATGAAGATCGGAGAGAGGATGCCAAGTGCCTGAAAGCGTCGGTGATGAAGATCGGAGAGAGGATGCCGAGTGCCTGAAAGCGTCGGTGATGAAGATCGGAGAGAGGATGCCAAGTGCCTGAAAGCGTCGGTGATGAAGATCGGAGAGAGGATGCCGAGTGCCTGAAAGCGTCGGTGATGAAGATCGGAGAGAGGATGCCGAGTGCCTGAAAGCGTCGGTGATAAAGATCGGAGAGAGGATGCCGAGTGCCTGAAAGCATCGGTGATGAAGATCGGAGAGAGGATGCCGAGTGCTTGAAAGCGTCCGTGATGAAGATCGGAGAGAGGATGCCGAGTGCCTGAAAGCGTCGGTGATGAAGATCGGAGAGAGGATGCCGAGTGCCTGAAAGCGTCGGTGATAAAGATCGGAGAGAGGATGCCGAGTGCCTGAAAGCGTCGGTGATGAAGATCGGAGAGAGGATGCCAAGTGCCTGAAAGCGTCGGTGATAAAGATCGGAGAGAGGATGCCGAGTGCCTGAAAGAGTCAGTGATGAAGATCGGAGAGAGGATGCCGGGTGCCTGAAAGCGTCGGTGATGAAGATCGGAGAGAGGATGCCGGGTGCCTGAAAGCGTCGGTGATGAAGATCGGAGAGAGGATGCCGGGTGCCTGAAAGCGTCGGTGATAAAGATCGGAGAGAGGATGCCGAGTGCCTGAAAGCGTCGGTGATGATGGCCAGAGAGAGGACAACAAGTGCCTGAAAGAGTCAGTGATGAAGACCAGACAGAGGATGCCGAGTGCCTGAAAGCGTCGGTGATGAAGATCGGAGAGAGGATGCCGGGTGCCTGAAAGCGTCGGTGATGAAGATCGGAGAGAGGATGTCGGGTGCCTGAAAGCGTCGGTGATGAAGATCGGAGAGAGGATGCCGGGTGCCTGAAAGCGTCGGTGATGAAGATCGGAGAGAGGATGCCGAGTGCCTGAAAGCGTCGGTGATGATGGCCAGAGAGAGGACAACGAGTGCCTGAAAGAGTCAGTGATGAAGACCAGACAGAGGATGCCGAGTGCCTGAAAGCATCGGTGATGAGGACCGGAGAGAGGATGCCGAGTGCCTGAAAGAGTCTGTGATGAAGACCAGAGAGTGGATGCCAAGTGCCTGAAAGCGTCGGTGATGATGACCAGAGGACAACGAGTGCCTGAAAGAGTCAGTGATGAAGACCAGAGAGAGGATGATGAGTGCCTGAAAGAGTCGGTGATGATGACTGCAGAGAGAATGACGAGTGCCTGAAAGAGTCGGTGATGATGGGCAGAGAGAGGATTACGAGTGCCTGAAAGAGTCAGTGATGATTACCACAGAGAGGATGAAGAATGCCTGAAAGCGTCAGTGATGATGGCCAGAGAGAGGACAACGAGTGCCTGAAAGAGTCAGTGATGAAGACCAGACAGAGGATGCCGAGTGCCTGAAAGCATCGGTGATGAGGACCGGAGAGAGGATGATGAGTGCCTGAAAGAGTCGGTGATGAGGACCAGAGAGGATGACGAGTGCCTGAAAGAGTCGGTGATGATGACTGCAGAGAGAATGACGAGTGCCTGAAAGAGTCAGTGATGATTACCACAGAGAGGATGAAGAATGCATGAAAGAGTTGGTGATGAGGACCAGAGAGAGGATGATGAATGCCTGAAAGAGCCGGTGATGAGGACCAGAGAGGATGACGAATGCCTAAAGGAGTCGGTGATGATGACCACAGAGAGGATGTCGAGTGCCCGAAAGAGTCCCTGATGAGGACCAGAGAGATGATGACGAATGCCTGAAAAAGTTGGTGGTGAAGACAGCAGATAGGATGTTGAGTGCCTGAAAGAGTCTGTGATGATGACTGCAGAGAGGATGACAGGTCCTCAGGTTGGAGGTGACATTTTCTGACACCTGTGTATGTTGGACACAAATCAAAGGTCCTCAGGATGGAGGTGACATCTGTCGCTGATGTATGATGGACACACATCCGAGATCTTCATGATAGAGGTGACATCTTCTGACACTGGTGTATGATGGACATACATTGGAGGTCATCATGATGGAGGTGACTTCTTATGTCACTGGTGTATGATGGACACATATTTGAGGTCGTCAGGGAGGAGGATTTGATATTGGTATATGGTTCTTCTCAGAGGAGATGTGGTGGCAGCGTAGGCCCAGGTGGTGGATGGAGGAACAGAGTGGTTTGCAGGGATTCCCAGACCTCAGAAGAAAGATCTCCACTAGTAGAGACTTCTCCACCATTCTGCCTAGCTCTACACAAGAATGGTAAATGTGCCATCCACCCTGAGTTTGTGTTACCTGAAGAACTCATCCCAGTCACTGGGTTTGGGGGTGTTCACCGTCCCTTACCAATGGCCCGGTTTTCCTGGACGGGGGTGCAGGGAGGGGTTTAAGGGAATTGGGGGTGTCTAAGCACCTCACAAATGTTATATTGGGAACTGAACAGAAAGGTAGGTTGCTCAATACATTCCAGACAACCCTCCCGGATCCGGTATGTCATGTGTCACCAATGTTGATAATGTGAGTGTCGAAGTGATGCATAATGATAATGTATCTTATGGTACAGGAGAACTCAGCCATGTCACGTTGCAGGGTGATATTGCTGAGGATTCCCTAAAAGGAGCAAGCATGAGTGCTAATGGCGTTGGGACCAGGCATGGGGATCGTGAAGCGGGTAGTCTCGTACAGCTGACTAATGTCACGATGGACTGTTACATGGCCTGTAGTAGCTTGCTCATGAGTAGTGATTCTCCTTAGGTATTAGTGGAGGATAGGGAGAATCGGAGGGGATCATAAGGAAGCTGACCAGTGTCACGGCGGACGGTGACATGGCTTGTGGAAGCTTTCTCATGATTAGCACTGCTCCTGAGGTATCACAGGAGACGCACTGGGATTATAATGATGGTGGTCACGTGCAGCCGATCAGTTTTACGACGGTCTGTGACAGGGCTGGTGATAGCTGCCCCATGATTAGCACTGCTCCTGAGGTAACAGGTTAGATGCGGAAAGTTTCACCTCCAGCTTGTCTAGATGGGAGAAAGTTTGTCCCAGAGCCGTTCAGGGTGGGAGAAAAGTGTTACCTACAGTCTGTCAGGATGATGGGAAAGCGATACCCATAACCTGTCAGGATGGTAGTAAAGTTATGCCCCCAGCATGTCAGGATCGTGGGAAAGCCTGTCCAACCGACGGTCAGGGTGAGGGAAAAGTGTGTCTGTCCCACAGCCTGTCAGGGAGGTGTGATAGTAGGGTCCCCAGTCTATCAGGGTTGTAGAAATGTAGCATCTTCAGTCCGTCAGGTTGCGGGGAAAGTTGTGTCCGCAGCTTGTCAGACTAATGGGAAGGCATTCTTATCCCCTAGGGAGACAACTTACATAGCCGCTGTCAGATATGAATATTGTTTGTTTTTATCCAATATTTATGAGATAGATTTTCTATGTTGTAGAGAAAGGACGGATGTGAGGCTTTGACTTATTATTTGCCGTGGGGCCACTAGGAAACCTCCAATTGAATAGCGGCCTGATAGATGATACTATACCTTCTGCGGCGAAGATATCTTACAAGTTGGGGATTTCACCAAAATTCTAATATAGCCAGGACATCCCACAATCCGACTCACGTGAGGTCATCAAGGGGAGGTGTGTGGGTGTAACGTGGGGGCTAATAAAAAGCAGAATCTGGGTCTGCATCAATGGTCCGTTCAGGAAGGTGCAGCTCGCTGTGGTTCTGTCCGTTTCCTCCCTCCACTAAGCTCTGAGCCATTTCCGGGACTCAGATTTAGTAAGTTTATTTTGTTAGAAAAGAACTGAAACCGCGCATAAGGAAATGAAAAGCTAAAAAACACGTAAAATATGTTAAAATGCCAAAATACGTGATAAAATGTGGTTTGTATAAAGACACCCCTAGAAGCAATATAGGCCACTGTGCTGCAGTATTTCCGGATTTGCCTGCCCGCTATCTTATTCATACACCAGACGCCGGGCACTCTACTGCAGGACCTCACGCTCAGCTCCGTACCCGGTAACGCTGCGGGGGCCTCTTGCACTATTGCTCGTCACACACTAATGTGCATTATTACTTCAAATAGGCTGCTTTGCACCACTACTCACCGGTTGAAAGTGGTTATATTGCTATGTCATCATCTCACGAGACCGCAATGCACTCTTGAGACCGGAGCGCGCAAGGAGCGTCGGTATCCGCTTCGCTTGGATCCGGGGCCTCCAGAAGGTGAGTATATAACTATTTTTTATTTAAATTTTTTTTTTAACAGGGATATGATGCCCACATTGCTATATACTACGTGGGCTGAGCAATATACTACATGGGCAGTGCAATATACTACGTGGGCTGTGCAACGTGGCTGGGCAATATACTATGTGGGCTGTCCTATATACTACATGGGCTGTGCTATATACTACGTGGGCTGTGCAATATACCACGTGGCTGGACAATATACTACGTGACTGGGCAATATACTACGTGACTGGGCAATATACTACGTGGCTGGGCAATATACTACATACTACTTGGCTGGGCAATATACTACGTGACTGGGCAATATACTACGTGGCTGTGCTATATACTATGTGGACATGCATATTCTAGAATACCCGATGCGTTCGAATCGGGCCACCATCTAGTACTTTTATTAATCAAATGAGTTGCCAAATTAATGTAAAATCTAGTCCACACGTTGACAAGGATCGAAAAAAAGATTTTTTTATTTGAAATAATAATTTTCTCCTTCAAACTTTGCTTTCGTCACAGAATGCTCCTTTGCAGCAGTTCCAGCATTTCAGACCTTTAGCATTCTAGCAGGTAATTTGCGGTGGTAATCTGGAGAAGTTCCCCCCATGCTTCCAGAAGCCCCTCCACAAGTTGATTTGGCTGATGGGCACTTTTTTGGTACCATACGGACAAGCTGCTCCCACAACAGCTCAATGGGGCTGAGATCTGGTGACTGTGCTGGCCGCTCCATTACAGATAGATACCAGCTGCCGCCTTCTTCCCTAAATAGTTCTTTCATAATTTGGAGGTGGCTTTCGGTCATTGTCCTGTTTGTAGGATGAAACTGGCTCCAATCAAGCGCTGTCCACAGGGTATGGCATGGCGTCGCCAAATCGAGTGATAGCCTTCCTTATTCAAAATCCCTTTTACCTTGTACAAATCTCCCACTTTACCAGCACCAAAGCAGCCCCAGACCATCACATTGCCTCCACCATGCTTGACAGATGGCGTCACACACTCTTCCAGCATCTTTATAGTTGTTCTGCGTCTCACAAATGTTCTGTGTGATCCAAACACCTCAAACTTGGATTCATCTGTCCATAACACTTTTTTCCAATCTTTCTCTATCCAATGTCTGTGTTCTTTTGCCCATATTAATATTTTCCTTTTATTAGCCAGTCTCAGATATGGCTTTTTTCTTTGCCACTCTGCCCTGAAGGCCAGCATCCCGGAGTCGCCTCTTCACTGTAAATGCTGACACTGGCGTTTTGCGTGTACTATTTAATGAAGCTGCCGGTTGAGGACCTGTGAGGCGTCGATTTCTCACTACAGACTCTAATGTACTTGTCTTGTTGCTCAGTTCTGCAGTGCAGTCTCCCACTTCTCTTTCTACTCTGGTTAGAGCCTGTTTGTGCTCGCCTCTGAAGAGAGTAGTACACACCGTTGTAGGAAATCTTCAGTTTCTTGGCAATTTCTCGTATGGAATAGCCTTCATTTCTAAGAACAAGAATAGACTGTCGAATTTCACATGAAAGTTCTTCATTTCTGGCCATTTTGAGAGTTTAATGGAACCAACAAATGTAATGCTCCAGATTGTCAACTAGCTCAAAGGAAGGTCAGGTTTATGGGTTCTCTAATCAGCCAAACTGTTTTCAGCGGTGCTAACATACTTGCACAAGGGTTTTCAAGGGTATTCTAACCATCCGTTAGCTTTCTTACACAGTCAGCAAACACAAAGTACCATAAGAACACTGGAGTGATGGTTGTTGGAAATGGGCCTCTATACACCTATGAAGATATTGCATTACAAACCAGACGTTTGCAGCTAGAATAGTCATTTACCACATTAACAATGTATAGAGTGTATTTCTGAATCATTTAATGTTAGCTTCATTGGAAAAAACTGTGCTTTTCTTAAAAAAATAAGGAAATTTCTAAGTGACACTAAACTTTTGAACGGTAGTGTGTATATTCCATGCGTTGTAGTCGGTTGTGTATATGTTATAAACTCACTGTGAGTTCACCAATAATTGTCCTAATAGTGGAAGCAGCTGCAGCCTCACTTGTTAATCGTCGGTCAATTGTGTAATCGTCCTAACAATAGGGGGCAGTGGAGTGCTGTTCCCCTGACAAAAAGGTAACGGAGGATCTGCAACCCCTCCGGCTGTGATCCTTGACAATAAGTAAACTACTCAGATACCTGCACAGACGCCATTTTGCATCCTTTGATAATTTTCTCCTGACTTTTCGCTATGGTTGTGCTATTATTGTGAGTGGGAGTTGTAGAATAGTTTGTGTCTTATATTTGCTGCACTTTCTCTCTATTTAAGTCTATGCACCATTGAAAATTACAGTCACCATGATCAATGACCAACACGCAGAACAAGGATGCCCATTGTCATACAGTATCTGGTCACGGAAAATTATTCTGCAGCATAATTGTTGGTATGTGAAAGTACATGCCCCTGCCCCACCCCATGCAGACATTTCACCTTGTACATGTGACCCTATGATGGACCTGAACTGAGAAATGCTTATAGGGCATTCAGACACAGGTAATGATGTGAGAAGTAAGACCCTGTGTCCTGTATCACATGCAGAGCTCTCTAGATGTTATAATATCTCAAATGCATTATGTTACATGACCTCTTCTCAGGGTGTCTGGCGTTAACAGATTAATGGTCGCCTGATCGGGATGTCACTGTTATGATCGGGATGATGGTGTGGTGATCAGGACGATGGTGTGGTGATCGGGACGATGTTGTGGTGATCAGGATGATGGTGTGGTGATCGGGACAATGGTGTGGTTAACGGGACGATGGTGTCATGTTCGGGATGATGCTGCTTTGATCCAGATGATGGTATTATGATCAGACCTATGGTGTTATGATCTGGTGCCATGATCGGGATGATGGTTCTACGACAGAGGTGATGGTTCTACGATAGGGGTGATTTTTTTTTCCATCCTGACAATTTCCTCATATGATTCATTCCCAGGTCTGTGGATGATAAAATCAGAGGCGGACAGTGAAGAAGATGAAGAAGGTGAGGAATAACAATGGTGTTGTGATCGGGGACGATGGTGTTGTGATCGGGGACGATGGTGCTGCGCTCGGGACGATGGTGCTGCGCTCGGGACGATGGTGCTGCGCTCGGGACGGTGGTGCTGCGCTCGGGACGGTGGTGCTGCGCTCGGGACGGTGGTGCTGCGCTCGGGACGGTGGTGCTGCGCTCGGGACGGTGGTGCTGCGCTCGGGACGGTGGTGCTGCGCTTGGGATGGTGGTGCTGTGATGGGGCGATACTGCTGTGATGGGGGCGATGCTGCTGTGAAGGGGGCGATGGTGATACAATCTGCCGCTACAGTTAGGGCAATAATGCTACAATCGGGGCGATGGTACTATTTGAGGACACAGCATTGTATCTTAATTAAAGTTGAGCAAATTTGTTCGGAATCGGTCACTGAATCTGAATTTGCCATATTCATGCCATATTTGTACCCCAATCGTGCCAAATGTATGTTTGATGATCGGTTCCGAACATATTCGGTAATTTCTACTCCCATTGACTCTAATGACGTTTGGCTGTGTTTGACAAATATTCAATGGCGATTATATTCGTAAACGAATCCGAACAAACTCGCTCAACTCTAATCTTAATTAACCAGACGTCTATTTTCAGCAAGCCAACAAGAATAGACTGTTATCTATATGTTGATTTGTGAGTTTGTGTTTCTTTCTGGTTGGTAAAGAAAACAGACTTTTACTTGTGTAAGCCTGTAATATTGACAATTTGTTGTGACACATTGTGCTCTTATCCTGGATGACTAGTGATGTTTGATGATATGCTGATTACATAATGTCCAGGATAGCTAGTTTGTTGAGTTTGTTGACTTTTAAAACAGAGGAGGAAAAACTATGCAAATAGATCACCATTTTTCCCCTTTATCTGTGAATTCTGGTTTGAAGGACACTTGTTAAGTTTAAAAAGAGGTTATTTGACTCTGTATGGAGAGACAGAGTTTCAGCCAAGACATCCAAAAATCCAAAGGACCAGAGACGGGACAGCAGCCAAGACATCATGGCTCCATCACGAGAGACACGGATTTTTCATTCTACAGGATGCCAGCTTGGGGCACTTCGCCCCCGGCTGGGAGAATACAGATCTGCTCCATTGACCATAGCAAATCCATGGATACGTTTGGAGAAAGCCTGGATTGGGACCCGTCGGTCGCCTGGCTCAATGGAGATATTCAGAGAAGCCAGGTTGTGACCCTCGGGTCAACTGGCCTTCTACCTGAATGGATTGTCATCTTCCTATGCTTGTCGTTACCTCTTCTCTGTGTGCGTGCCACAGGTGGGGTAATAAACCCTGTAAGCTAAAGCCAGGTTGTGACCCTCCGGTCAACTGGCCTTGTACCTGAATGGACTATCATCTTCCTACACTTGTCGTTACCTTCTCTCTGTGTGCCACAGGTGGGGTAGTCGGCCCTGGAAGATGAAGCCAGATTGTGACCCTCCTGCCAACTAGTCTTGTAATTGAATGGACTGTCATCTTTCTACGCTTGTCTTTACATTCTCTCTGTGTGCGTGACACAGGTGGGGTAATCGGCCCTGGAAGCTGAAGCCAGGTTGTGACCCTCCGGTCAACTGGCCTTGTACCTGAATGGACTGTCATCTTCCAAAACCTGTCGTTACCTTCTCTCTGTGCGTGCCACAGGTGAGGTATTCAGCCCTGGAAGATGAAGCCAGGTTGTGACCCTCCGGTCAACTGGCTTTGTACCTGAAGCACAGTCATCTTCCCAAGCTTGTCGTTTCCTTTCCTCTGTGCGTGCCACAGGTGGAGTATTTGGCCCTGGAAGCTCTGAAATAACAGCTGCCATTATCCCGGTGAGTCAGCGGAAGGGTGATACTCTGTAATGTGCACCATCTTGGGTAATGTGCTGGGACTGTTCTTCATATTATCTGCCTGTTTTGTGGTTCAATAAAGCATTGCCACACTGTTTTACCCTGTTGATTAGCTTTACGCCCGTGTCTCCATATGCTACAATCGGGGTGATGTTTTTGTGTTTTCTCCTGACAATTTCCACATGTGATTCATTCCCAGGTCTGCGGATGATAAAATCTGAAGCGGACAGTGAAGAAGATGAAGGAGGTGAGGAGTGACAATGGTGTTATGATCTGAAGGAAAGTGCTGTGATGCGGGCGACGGTGCTGTGATGCGGGCGACGGTGCTGTGATGTGGGCGACGGTGCTGTGATGCGGGCGACGGTGCTGTGATGCGGGCAACGGTGCTGTGATGCGGGCGACGGTGCTGTGATGCGGCGACGGTGCTGTGATGAGGGCGACGGTGCTGTGATGCGGGCGACGGTGCTGTGATGAGGGCGACGGTGCTGTGATGCGGGCGACGGTGCTGTGATGCGGGCGACGGTGCTGTGATGCGGGCGACGGTGCTGTGATGCGGCGACGGTGCTGTGATGAGGGCGACGGTGCTGTGATGCGGGCGACGGTGCTGTGATGCGGGCGACGGTACTACAATCTGGGTGATGTTTTTTTTTTCACCTCACAATTTCATCATGTGATTCATTCCCAGGTCTGCGGACGATAAAATCAGAGCCGGACAGTGAAGAAGATGAAGGAGGTGAGGAATGTTTCTCATACATGAGATTTTTACATTTTCTGTTTCCTTACAGCATCAGTCAGATGGAAACTGCGATAGTATAATGAACCCTTAGAACAAGACGGCTGCCATTCTTTTATTTGGTACTAAGAGGATCTGTTGTAGTCAGTGAAACCTGTTCTTAGATTCTTCCAGGAAAGATCCTCCTAGTGGACAATTCTTAATATCCTGAGAAATCTCTGTTTATATTTGGCCCAAATCCTAGAAATCTCTGAGAACGCGAAGGATCTCATAGTCTCTGTCCAGTTTGCTGCTCAGTTATTGAATTGTCATGATGGAAGGGGTAACTTCAGATAACAATCTGTCGCTCACCACCACTGCGGCCATTTCATATGTTGTCCTCACGCTCTCAGGAATGTTTTTGGATATTGCCACTACCTCCACTTAGTATCACCTACTTCCCCTCAGATCCTGAACTTTCTTACATATTTCTGAATATCTGGACTTTTCTCTTAGGAGGAAGTTGCAGTAATGACATTCCCTCCCCGCAGTCAGTGATGTCCGGCCAAAATCACAGGAGGAAAGGGAGTCAAAGGAAGGGCACCGAGCAGCCATCTTCTAATTCTGAATCCCCAGAAGATTCGTACCCCTGGATGGAGCCCCTTGCTGAGGGTGAGAATCTGACGTCCTCTACAGCTTTGTGATGAAATTCTAAACAGGCTTAGAGATGGTGGCTCCTGGGACCATATATACAGCAGGCTTGCGGGTAGTCATCCCCTTGCTCCAAGTTGCAGAGGTTGTGAGAAAGCATGGTGCCATCCTATCTTTGCACAGCCCCGTTGTATTGTTGAGGTCTCCGGGGATCCATCCATTGCACTAGACATTAGCTCTTCGTAACTCTCCACAGGTCCCACTGTGGTCAAGCTGGAGTCTGATCTTCTATCATCAGGTCCTTGCATCCTGGAGTCAGAGACCTGTTCGGAGCAGGAAGGTGAGCGGAGTGCTTTGTATTGTCCTGTAATAAGTCCCTGCCAGCAACACCGATGCCTAATCACTTCTCTTCTGACAGACTCCCCTGGAGCAAGATCCATCAGGAGGTCCCCAAACTTCTCTGCAGCGGAGCTGGAGTATTTTGTGGCGCTAATGGATCACTTCCTGCCAGATAATCTCATTCGAGCTGGGGCTATTCCCATCAGGCAGCGTAAATCTATCCTTCAGGAGATCGCCAGACGCTTGGAGCCTCTGTCTGGCTGTTTGCGCACCCCCCGCCAGCTCCGACATCGCTGGACCGACTTCAACAACAGAGACCCAGACCGACTGGAAAAGATACGAAGCCGGATAAGGAGAGGTAACTGGAGGGATAAACAATAAAAATGTATATTCAGACCAAGTGGCGCTTAGAGCCGAAAAATTGTAGCCGCAGTGGTCCCCGTATAACTGTTAGAGAGCAGCGTGTGGCAGTAGTATTGATTGTGCTCTACGGTAGTGACGTGGGATCAGGTTGGGTGCAGAGAGGTGTAAGGCTATGTGCACACGTAGAAATGGTCCAATGTGGATTTTTCCGCAACGGATTTGATAAATCCGCAGGCCAATAACACTGCGGTTTTCCTGTGGATTTATCGCGGATTTACCGCGGTTTTTGTGTGGATTCCACTGCGGTTTTACGCCGGCGGTTTTCTATTATGGAGCAGGTGCAAAACCGCTGCGGATTCCGCACAAATACTTGACATGCTGCGGAATGTAAACCACTGCGTTTCCGTGCGTTTTTTCCGCAGCATGTGCACTGTGGATTGCATTTTCCCATAGGTTTACATTGTACTGTAAACGCATTGGGAAACCGCTTTGGATCCGCTCAAAATTCGCAGCGTGTGAACATGGCCTGACAGTATCCGCCTGTGCTACAAGCCGTAATATACAGCGGTATTACCTGTACTGCGGCCGAATGGTGAGAGAATAGGATGCGTCTTATAAACGCAATGTCCCCTTACAGTAGCTTCAGATCAGCTTGTGCTAATTGTCGTGCCCGTGCAAAAATTCTGAGGCAAAAGGGGGGTAGGTAGCATTAATAAGAACGTGGTATCATGTAGAGTACAGAGTATTATTGCAGTCTTGTTCTGTGCCACAAATAGTGATATGTATAAAGTTACCTGTCTGGTTACTAGATAGCGGAAGAGCAGGATGCCATTGTAGTAATCGGCACAGAGATGAAAGATGTGCCGTTTAGTATGGATCCTGGTGTGAAGCGGCCATTGATGCATGCGTTATAGGTGAGTATATCCAAGTCCTAGTGTACTGTGCAGAAGCCGTCGTGGAACAGCAGGCACGGAGACACTGGCACGGTACCGTGAGTCCTGCTGGAGCCTGGCGTCGGAGGTGGATGGCACTTGCGGTTGCTGTGGTGAGTGGATCGTGGGTGAGGCGGCTGCTGGACCACGGGACGTTGGAGATGTGGCAAGGAGCCACGTAACAAAGTTCATTGGGGCTGCTAGCCAGTGGTTCCAAGTTACGAACGCTGCCCCGGCCGGCGGCAAGTGCAGAGGGAATCACTGCCGGATGACCCGAGCGGGGAATCGGGGTAGTGACATCACTCCTGTACCTATGGTCGGGTAGATGAAAGTTGGCAGCCTACAATTCTAATCCAACACGTTTCAGGAGCTTGCGGCTTCCTTCGTCAGAGATATTACAACTCCAGTGTAGTGAACTTTTAAATGCCAGTTTCCATTAGTCTAAATGGGCATGTGACCACCACTGGACGCGGGCAACGCCACAGAAGAGATGGGACTGGTTGTCATAGTGCAGGATATGTTAAGAGGTGAGAGACTGACCAGCGATGGTCACCAGCAGGAGCATGAAGGAGATCAATGCCGATAAAAACTCCGGATCTCAAAACTAGATTTATTCAAGGAGGAATAAAAATGTTCAGAATTGAGGGAAAGTTTAGATAAAATGAGAATATTGATATTTTTGAGAGAACATATGCAAAGTGTGTTACAACATGTTCTCGATGCATGAATCTTTATTTGATTTCATTAATCATGGATATATGAACAATACCTGTTCATGAATATACTGTAACGGTTAGTTAACATGTTAATAAAAATGATATTTGTGGGGGAAATGATTTTTTGGGGGGATGATTTTTTATTAATTTAGTTTAAAGAAAATTTGTAATAAAAATTATTTTTGAAAGTATTTGTTTTTCATAAATTTGCTATTCTAATATATGGAGAAAACACGAGATTACTGCGATGAATGCAACTTTATTCAGGTAACAGTCAGAGGCGTTAGGAGATCACAGAAACCCGAAACGCTCCACCTCATTGTTCAGACCATGCGGTTTTAAGGTATTGAAGACGAAGATCCATTCTGTCTCTTTACGAGACATTATTTTTCTGCAGTTACCACCCCTCCAATCCTCAACAACTTGTACCCCCAGAATTGTGTCCCCATCAGGTTGCCCCCATGTTTCTCAATGTAGTGTTCGGATAGGGGATGATCCTGTATTTTTTAGAGATGTTGTTAATGTGTTCACCAATTGTTTTGGAGAGTTTTCTTTTAGTGCGCCCCACATATTTTTTATTACATGGCATTGAATGCCTCCTTTAGTGTGACAGGAGATGAAGTCTTATGTTATATATCTCATTACCCTGTGTAAAGGTCGTGTGTTTACAAGGGGTTAATGTGCAGCACAGTTTACACAGAAATAAACCTATGAGGTTGAGGTGTGGGGTCATTAGGTGACCACTACCGTGTACAGTCTCTTGCACAGTCGGAGCTGCCAGGTTATTCTGTGTCCTCCTGTAAATGAATTGTGGTTGGTTCGGTAATCGTTCACCCAGAATCTTGTCCTCTCGTAATTAGTGATGAGCGATTATATTCGTTACTCGAGATTTCCTGAGCATGCTCGGGGGTCCTCCAAGTATTTGTTAGTGCTCGGAGATTTAGTTTTCCTCACGTCATCTGAATGGCTATTAGCCTGCTTGATTACATGTGGGGATTCCCTAGCAACCAGGCAACCCCCACATGTACTCAGGCTGGCTAATAGCTGTAAATCATTCAGCTGTGGCGATGAAAACTAAATCTCCGAAACACAAACAAATACTCGGAGGACCCCCGAGCGTGCTCAGAAGAACCCGAGCAACGAGTATACTCGCTCATCACTACTCGTAATCTGTTCCAGAGTTTAGTGATGTTTCTCAGAAAGTAGTTTTGGGATTATGTTGTAAGATTATGGGGATATTGAGAGGATCTTGTTGCTTTTGGTTATTAGTTATGTTATGGGAGATCAATAAATCTCTTGGTATTTTGGTTACTGTGTCTCTAAGGTAACGTTCACACTAGCGTTATGCTAGTGTGCGTTGGGTTAGCGTCGGGCGACGCAGCGGCGACGCACGCGTCATGCGCCCCTATACTTAACATGGGGGACGCATGCGTTTTTGTTAGTTGCGTTGTGCGACGCATGCGTCTTTTTTGCCGCAAGCGTCGGACCAAGAAAACGCAACAAGTTGCATTTTTCTTGCGTCCGATTTTCGGCAAAAAACGACGCATGCGTCGCAAAACGCAGCGTTTTTGCGTGCGTTTTGCCGCGTTTTTGCGTGCGTTGCGTCGCCGACGCAGCGGCGCACAACGCTAGTGTGAACGTAGCCTAAGAAGTCCTTATTCTATCCTCTCTCTATAAATGTGTCCATAAGGTTGTTGGCTTTCTGTTCAGAATCCATATTCTCCATACAATTTCTGTGGAGGCGAATAAATTGTCCTCCAGGAATATTGAGTAACCAATGCGGCACATGTCAGCGGTGTAAGGCAATGTGACTATTGCTGTCAGTCGGTTTGGTAAAAGTGCCAGTGCAAACTTTATATTCGTGGATAAAAATAGTTAAGTCTAAAAAAGTCAGGGATTCCCTGCTAGTGGTAGATGTGAATTGTAGACGATAGAATCTAAAAACTGGGATAAACTTAGGGAATCCCCTGACCAGACAAAGAACACAGTCTATAAAGTGTTTCCGTAGGACCAGGTTGGCGCACAGTTCGCCCTGAGGGTATATAAGCTGGTGTTCCCACAGGCCAACATAAAGGCTAGCGTAACTGGCACAAACCTGGTCCCCATGGCCGTGCCCTGCTGCTGCTGGAGATAATGATCATTGCTGGATTTAAGAATATGATGACTATAAAATTCATACAATCTCCAGTGAACTGGACTTGTCAGTGGGGATCTGTGTAAACGTATTCAAGAAAAACATTGAAGCTTCGCACCCTTCTGATGTTCCGTTACCGCGTACAGTGGGGTGACGTCTGGGGTCCCCATAATGTAGTTCTCCTTCCATGTTAGGCCGTTTACAAGCTGTAAGATGTGTTTTGTGTCCCTGAGATAAAGATGCAAATAAGGAACACACGCTTGCAACTGGTGGTCTACAAACCTTGACAAATTAGAGGCACCCCACTCCTGAGACGATGGCTGTGCCTGGAGGGTTCAATATAGAATATTAATACATCGAGCTTCATCCTTATTAATAAATCCTTTATGGTGCTCAGGATCTCATCTGTAGGGTCACTGATTTTTTTACCATATGTTTCTTCATCACCTAGATTCTCATTGCCTCGGAATGATATTGATCGTAGTCTAAGATGACTATACTCCCTTCTTTGTCAGCCGGGCGGATTACAATTTGATTTTTATTTTGAAGAGTTCTTAGGGCGTTCTTTTCCTAAGGGGTAAGCTTGTAATGTATACTTTTATTTGTACATGTTGGGTTAATTTGACGTAGATCTTCAGTAACTCCTTTCAGAAACATCTTCATTGAGTTAGAATATTCATGGATTGGGTGGAAATTAGATTTATTTTTGAGATCGGTAGATGTGGTGTCTTGAATGATCGGTTTGAATGATAAATTGTACATATACACATGGAACTTGTTAAACTTATTAGTTGGAGCAAACTTTAAACCTTTCTGGAGGGATCACATCTTGTGCCTCGATGATTTACGTCTATCGATTGTTTCCCGCTATCATTTATGAGGCATTCAGACTTTGTATCAGTGTTGGCCAATAATGGGAATTTCCTCCATTCTGCCGGCATTCTGAGCGTCCACATTAGTGTAGATGGAGCAACTTGTGGAGGCCCTGTACACAGTTCAGGCCGGGTCTAGGTCCGGTTGTGAGAAGCGACTGATCTTGGGATTGTCCGGTTCCTGCAGTGATTCCTGCTCTGTATCTCTGATTTGCAGCTGCCCGGCTGGAATCCTGTAAGAAGCTCAGTAAAGCAGCAGAGTCGGCATCCGGAGCAGGTAACCTCACCCGTCTCACTTATTAGCCTTGTCCCCCACTGATGCACGGTCTGTGTGTGGATTCCACGCTGATAATATAGAGTGCTCCAGACTGAATTCTGGGGGCAGACATGTTGTCTGATCATGATGGGTGCCATTCATTATCTGCACCACTGTCATATTGCACAAATGTTGGTATTTTCCATATTAATGTTTAGAATAAAAAAAAATCCTGAAATGTTGCAGTTTTCAGTTTGGCCACTAATCCCGGATACCGCTCACTCGATCTCTCACTGTTGATCCACTGTGATTGTCCCATAGATGGCAGATCACTCGATCTCTCACTGTTGATCCGCTGTGATTGGTCCCATAGATGGCAGATCACTCGATCTCTCACTGTTGATCCGCTGTGATTGGTCCCATAGATGGCAGATCACTCGATCTCTCACTGTTGATCCGCTGTGATTGGTCCCATAGATGGCAGATCACTCGATCTCTCACTGTTGATCCGCTGTGATTGGTCCCATAGATGGCAGATTACTCGATCTCTCCTTATTGATCCACCATGATGATTCCCACAGATGGCAGATCCCTTGATTTCTCATTGTTAATCCACCATCACCGTCCTCACAGATGGCATTTCCCTCCATCTCTCACTGGTGATCTGCTGTGATGGTTCCCACATACGGCAGATCGTTCGATATCTCTCTGTTGATCTGCTCTGGTGAGATTAGGATCCTGCATTTTTTATGTGTTCATTTATTTTCTCAGGGAAGAAATGGAGACTGCGACGTCATCCTCTCCAGCGAGACATCATGCAGGAGGAGCAGACCCCAGTGCAGATGACGTTGGACACCTCTGAGGAGCATTTACCCAGAATACCTTGGCACCAGTCTGGGCTTCCAAAACCTAGAAACACCTTCTCTATGGCACGATTAAAAAAAAATCGTCACCTGTCGCTTCACATCTTACGTATAGAATCATCCAGCAGCAGCTCCTACAGAGGGCAGGCAAGCATGACTGTGCTGAGCTGAAGACATGGCAGCAAGGGATGTTAGACCACCATCCTGGCAGTTCTGATTCTCCTGTAGAAGAAGGTTTAATGTTCTGTTCCTTCTATCGCCACCATCATTGACGTCACAAAGAATCCAGCAACCTCTGCTCTACTGCAGTGAATCTGTACAGGAGGGTGATATGGCTGAAGAGTCTGCTTGTGAATGTTTTGGGCCCCGGCAGTATACAAGGGGGGAGTCCAAAAACTATCCGCTTACTGGCTGTAGAAGTTATTTTAAGGCAGCACTCCAGCATTTTTTTTAGCTTTACCACTGGAGTGGTGCTAATAATGTAAGTTCCCTGCACCTTGTATCATACTTACCAGCTGCCATCTTCTACTGTTATCGTCACCACCCTGGTCAGTCTTCTTACGGTTCTACAATGTTTGCCGGGAGAGCCAGAACAACTCTATGTAAGTCTATGAGAAGCTGAACAAGGGTCTCCTAGAATATCATTGAGAGCTTGTGATGGCAGTGCGGGACCAGAGTGGTGCCAGGAAGAGCTGAAGATGGCAGCTAGTGAGTAAAATACTATGATCGGGTAACTTACAGTTGTAGTGGCAACACTCCAGGGTTGAAATAATAATAAAAAAGCTGAGGAATGGTGCTTTAAAGGAAACCTGACGCCAAAAAAACGCTATTAACCTGCAGATATGGGGTTACCAACCTGCCTGGCTCCTGTACTTAGCGGAATATTGCGGGGAGAAAATGAGCATTATTCTCCCTAGTAGAAGTCGGGTTTCAGTCACCGGGGTGGCGCTGGTTCAGTCACATACAGAATGGCAGCTGTAACCGCGCTCCTGACACTGGCTCTACATTGTAGCCGGGTGTCATTCAGGGCCGACGGTGCAGTTACAGCCGCTGCTCTATATACTCAGACCAGAACGCTGCCGAGGGAATAAAGTCTATTTTCTTCCCGCAGGGTTTCGCTACGTCCAGGCATCAGGCAGGATAGTAACGCTATTAACCTGCAGATTTACTCCATATCACCAGGTCAATGGCGTTTTTTCTGGTGGAAGGATCCTTTAATCAACTTTCAGAAAAGACGATGCAGAATTTTCTTCATAATCTCCTTGATTTTCGATCACATTTTGTCCACCAACAAGCGTTGCTATTCCCTCATTAAAAACTATTTCCGGCTGAGCTGGGATCACTTCATTGGATGTGAATTGTCATCCTCGTAAAACTTCTTCCAGGGCCCCCATCATGATAATCCACTGGAGCCACTTCCAACAGAAGGAGTTCACGCTCAATATTGTCATCAGTCGTGGACGGGCATCCGGCTTCATTCTCATGGCAGACATTGTGAAACCGTCCTGCACGTCTCTATCCCGTCACAAACATTTCTTCTTGACCAAACGCTTTCTCTGTACTGTGCACAAAGTCTTCAATCAATCTGGCCACCCGACACACTCCCGAACCAGAAGAAACAGATCACTGCACTGCTCTAAGGCTGCCGTCACACTATCAGTATGTGGTCAGTATTTTACATCAGTATTTGTAGCCAAAACCAGGAGTGGAACAATTAGAGGAAAAGTATAATAGAACCATCTGCACCACTTCTGCATTTATCACCCACTCCTGGTTTTGGCTACAAATACTGATGTAAAATACTGACCAAATACTGAGCGTGTGACAGCAGCCTAATTCTGTGCAGATCACAAGTGGTGCAGCAGCCATTGTATCTTGCACCGCAGTCTCAAAAGAAGTGATGTAACCTGTCCAAGAACGCACAGCAGTGACGGGAGATGGTCACCATGCCCTCAAAGTGCTGATAGCACCGTTCATGTAACCAGGGTGCAGAAAATAATTTTGACTCACCCTCGTGTGTATGTCTATATACAGTAGTTTTCAGAATACCAGCCGTGTAATATAACTAACCAGATTAATCGCTGTTTTTGGTATAAATTCTATCACCACACGTCACACAATTTACCAGTCGGTGCAGTAGATAAGAGAACCCCCAGACTCCGCATCCATGATCTGCAGGTATCGGAGTCTGTGTATCAGAATAATTCACAGGGGGTGATCACAATAATACCAGTGTGGAGATCAATCAGTGCGGTCAATCATTCTGTGAAGAGATGGGTGTGAGTCCGGTGGCCGTTATCTAATGGTGAAGCCAGGACGTGTACATGCATTCCTCCTGGAAAGCCTGAGATATATGGGGCGTTTGTCACATTGTTCAGAAGAACAGCGGACTCTGATTATAAGATTACTTAATAAGATCCTATATCAATCAGTGAAACTTCCTAATCACACAAAACCACAGCGGAACTCTGATTATAGTTTATTGGAGAAAGTAAAACTTTTATAAAGAAGTGCAGACAATGATCGGCGGATCAGCTACAATAATCTCTATGCTTCATAATGGAAACCAAACCAGAGAGACAAGGAAGAAAACAGAAGACGACCATCAAATGGATGAAAGAATAACCAGAATGGCAGAGACTCAGCCAGTGATCGGCTCCAGGATGATCACAGACAGTCTCACGTTACCAATGATCGGCTCCAGGATGATCACAGTCTCACGTTACCAATGATCGGCTCCAGGATGATCACAGTCTCAGGTTACCAATGATCGGCTCCAGGATGATCACAGACAATCTCACGTTATCAGTGATCGGCTCCAGGATGATCACAGTCTCACGTTACCAATGATCGGCTCCAGGATGATCACAGACAGTCTCACGTTAACAATGATCGGCTCCAGGATGATCACAGTCTCACGTTACCAATGATCGGCTCCAGGATGATCACAGTCTCACGTTACCAATGATCGGCTCCAGGATGGTCACAGTCTCACGTTACCAATGATCGGCTCCAGGATGATCACAGTCTCACGTTACCAATGATCGGCTCCAGGATGATCACAGACAGTCTCACGTTACCAATGATCGGCTCCAGGATGATCACAGTCTCACGTTACCAATGATCGGCTCCAGGATGATCACAGACAGTCTCACGTTACCAATGATCGGCTCCAGGATGATCACAGACAGTCTCACGTTACCAATGATCGGCTCCAGGATGATCACAGACAGTCTCACGTTACCAATGATCGGCTCCAGGATGATCACAGTCTCACGTTACCAATGATCGGCTCCAGGATGGTCACAGTCTCACGTTACCAATGATCGGCTCCAGGATGATCACAGACAGTCTCACGTTACCAATGATCGGCTCCAGGATGATCACAGTCTCACGATACCAATGATTGGCTCCAGAATGATCACAGACAGTCTCACGTTACCAATGATCGGCTCCAGGATGATCACAGACAGTCTCACGTTACCAATGATCGGCTCCAGGATGATCACAGTCTCACGTTACCAATGATCGGCTCCAGGATGGTCACAGTCTCACGTTACCAATGATCGGCTCCAGGATGATCACAGACAGTCTCACGTTACCAATGATCGGCTCCAGGATGATCACAGTCTCACGATACCAATGATTGGCTCCAGAATGATCACAGACAGTCTCACGTTACCAATGATCGGCTCCAGGATGATCACAGACAGTCTCACGTTACCAATGATCGGCTCCAGGATGATCACAGACAGTCTCACGTTACCAATGATCGGCTCCAGGATGATCACAGTCTCACGTTACCAATGATCGGCTCCAGGATGATCACAGTCTCACGTTACCAATGATCGGCTCCAGGATGATCACAGTCTCACGTTACCAATCATCGGCTCCAGGATGGTCACAGTCTCACGTTACCAATGATCGGCTCCAGGATGATCACAGTCTCACGTTACCAATGATCGGCTCCAGGATGGTCACAGTCTCACGTTACCAATGATCGGCTCCAGGATGATCACAGACAGTCTCAAGTTACCAATGATCGGCTCCAGGATGATCACAGTCTCACGATACCAATGATCGGCTCCAGAATGATCACAGACAGTCTCACGTTACCAATGATCGGCTCCAGGATGATCACAGTCTCACGTTACCAATGATCGGCTCCAGGATGATCACAGACAGTCTCATGTTACCAATGATCGGCTCCAGGATGATCACAGTCTCACGTTACCAATGATCGGCTCCAGGATGATCACAGTCTCACGTTACCAGTGATCGGCTCCAGGATGATCACAGACATTCTCAAATTACCTGTGAGGACCGTGACAGAAGACGCCTGTGTAACGCTAATCTCCTACCAAGAAGTCCCCACAAAGTCCCACTGATAAAAAAAAAAGACATGTACTAAATAAAGCAGATACAATGTGCCAAAAGAACACATCAATTGGCCTAAAGAGAAATGGAGAAACATTTTGTGAACCGATGAATTAAAATTGTTCTTTTTGGGTCCCAGGGCCACAGACAGTTCATCAGACGACCCCCAAACTCTGTGGCCACAGTGCCCTCTGAAGACAGTGAAACATGGTGGTGAAGCATCATGATATGGGAATGTTTCTCTTACTATGGTGCCAGACCTATTTACTGCATACCAAGGATCATGGACCAGATCATATATTACAATACGCTGAAGAGGTCATGTTGCCTTACGCTGAAGAGGACATGTCCTTGAAATGGGGGTTTCAACAAGACAACGACCCTAAACACACCAGGAAACCAGCAAAATCTTGGTCCATCAAAATTGAGGTTATGCAATGACCAGCCCAATCCCCGGACCTTAATCTGATAGAGCACTTGTGGGGTGACATCAAAAATGCCGTTTCTGAGGCAAAGCCAACAAATGCCAAAAAATAGTGGGATGTAGTCCAAGCATCCTGGGCTGGAACAATAGGTGACAGTGGCCAGAAGTTGGTGACTCTATCTATGCAACATAGATGTGAGGCCGGTCTAAAAAACTGAGTAACAACTAAATATCAGGTCAGTGATTCCCAGGAATGCGAAATCCACAAAATAATAGATATTGTGAGTTTGCGAAGACAAATGCAGACGCTGCTGGTTATTAGAACAGAACAATGCTCATTAATTGTTATTTTCTGTAAAGTAGTTCTAAATGATCTACATAACAGTGAGCAATAGTCCCAATGCTGGAAATAACTAGGAGAGAGATTGCGTGAGCACTCATGTTTCTGATCACACGGCTGTTATTTTGAACACTACTGTATGTACATAATATATTGGGGAGATATGCTATGTAGGGATGCCACATTGATGTTTAGAACACTTATGAAGTCTATGGAGAAAAATTCTTCAGCATCGGCTTTTTAATGGGTGTGTGCCATGATATTGGTGAAATGTTGAACCTCAAAGGCCACAGAGACCTTTGGGACTTTGGCTCATCTTCTGCCTGTCTTGTGTTACGATACGTTTAGGCCAGTAATATTTAATTTCAAACAATGTGATGAAGGTATTAGATTGTGATCTTCTGGGGACAGGGATCATGGGAGAGTTGTGACACGGTGTGGGCGAGAGCGCTCCATCACCTTTAATGCCTATCATCAAGTATCCTCTGAACATCTTGTGTGTCTTCACCCGCCACCATGACCCCTCCAGCAGCAGATTATAATTACACCTTAGTTCACCTCTAATAAATGATTTATTCTGTGATTGGAGCCGGAGTCACCAGATGATCTCACAAACAGCTGTTTGCTCTGTATCACTGCAACGTCTATCAGAGTCGACTGTTTCATCTTATCTTGCAGTAAGGGGGTCTTGGGTTTGGATTGGACCTGAGGACACGTCTTATTCTGGGGTGTTGCCATTGGCTCCAGTGGGTGAAGTCATCATCCGAGCCAGTAAACACACAGGCTAGAAATAATTCTGGCGCCTCACAGGCCAGTTTCAATCCATGTTCACAAGGCAGCAATCAGAGGATGGATACAGAATTTGTGTCCAACCAATGTAAGGAGCATGGGCTTATCACACTGCTGACTCTTTAAGTTACAGCTCAGCTCATTTATTGACAGATTGCTATCAGGCCCAAGCCACATCCATCACATGGCTAAGTTGATCTCAACTTCTTCATGACAAGTTCTGTGGAGCAGAAATGCCACTATATTTTGTGGCCTTTTCAAAAACCTGTTTTCATAAGGTCAAGAAACTGATTAATAAATGTCACCTAAAAAGAAACTATTGTGGAATAAAATGCACCAGAAAGGCATGGATATAATTAAATGTGGGTCTTGAGATCTTCAAGCCAAGGTTTTGATGGGGTAGAGGATCCTGATGTCACTGAACATGGCTGTTTGAAATCCATGGTGAAGGATTCACCATCACAGTAAAGTTTAGTGGATGAGACATTCATATCATTGGCTGCTGAACATATTCAAGTGTAATCGGAGAGCTACCTTTAGGTCCAGAAATATTTAAGCAGTGACACAAGTTTTACCATTTTATATGTTTGCCACAACATATTCAAGATCCAGTTCTATAACCAATTTAGGCTTAAAATGCTAACTCTAAGCTTTAATTTGAGTAGATTCACATCTTACTTGGAGGAAGGGTTTAGGAGTTATAGCTAAAAGGGACCATAATAATTAGACAATTATCTCAAAAACTCTTTAATGAGCTGCATGGGCTTTTATCTTGTTAATTCATGATTAGTTAAGCATGTAAGAGGTCTGGAGTTGATTCCAGGTGTAGTATTTGCATTTGGAAGCGGTTGCTGTGAACCCACAACATACGGGCAAAGGAGCTCTCGATAAGAGAAACAGATCATCATTAGAAGAAATCCATCAAAACAGAAATGTTAGTAGCTGCCAAATCAGTGGTTTGATACATTCTGCAAAAAAAAGTGCACTGGTGAGCTTGGGAACTTAAAAAGGCCTTGACGTCCACGAAAGACAGCAGTGGTGTGTAATCGTAGTATTCATCAAATGGTGAAGAAAAACCCCTTCACAACATCCACCCAAGTAAAGAACAATCTCCAGGAAGTCGATGTCTCAGTATCTAAGTTTACCATAAAGAGATTTCATGAGAGCAAATGCAGAGGGATTGCCCCAAGTTGCAAACTATTAATCATCTGGAAGATAGAAAGGGAAGATTAGACTTTGTTTTTCTTTCGCAGAACTAGGCATTTGGCAAAGAGCAACCTGTACAAGAATGATGGTAAGAAGAAAGTCTGGAGTAAGTTTGGAGCGGCTCCTGATCCTCTGCACATCCTATGTAACACATGGCGGAGGTGGTGTGATGACCCGGGAATGCAGGCATCACGTGGCCCCGGGTCACTAGTGGTTATTGATGATGTGACTGAAGATAAAAGCAGCGGGATGAATTCTGAAATGGCAGGGTGATTACTTTCTGCTCAGATTCACCCAAATAGAGCAAGGTTGATTGGACAACGCTTCACAGGACAGATAATGATCCAAAACATCCTGCGAAAGGAAAGATTCTGATATGGCAGAGTCATCACCAGATCTTAGCCCATCTAGCTGCAGAATTGACGCAAACAAGCAACATCTAAAGTCACTGCAGTAAAGGCGGCAAAGCCTCACACCGGAGGAAACCAGCGATGGTGGCCTCCAGGCTGTCAGTGCTGCAAAGCCTCACGCAGAACTCTAGAGATGATGACGTCCGTGGCCTCTAGACTTAAGGTTCAATTGCTGCAAAGCAGTGGAGTGTGAATCAGTGTCCATTTTGGTGCAGTCAGAATAAAATAGACCGACTCTTAAAATATATAATAAATTGGGTACAGTATTTAAATTCAGTATGTGCTGAATATTTTTTCCTAATTTGGGAAAGTTATGAAATGTCCCATAAATTTCTGTTCCTGATCTCAGGATCTCTGCTTTTAGTTGAGATGAATCTGTGCTGCACTTTATGTCCATGTTCAGTAGTGAAGCTCCTCATCTACAGATCAGAACAAAAAGCCACTGATAAGGAATGCCTGCAGCCCTGCTCTCATCTCAAGAACTGCTAGTGTGAACAGGATTAAGGCAAGTACTTATTAAATATATCTAAACTTGCAATAAACTGCAAAAATCTATAGTCCAGTGTATGTTTCTCTTCATGTTTTAGTTTGCTTTTCGTCGGAGATCATGTTCGGAGAGGTTAGTTGATCTGATGCTCTTCATGATAGCTCTGCTAGCAGGTTCAGTTTCTTTCTGGGCTTGAGCAGTCATAAATACCTGGAGGTCAGCCGAGCGTGCTCAGGAAAACCCCGAGCAACGAGCACACTCGCTCATCACTAAAAATAACCAATAAATTGGGCGTGGCCAGCAGCTGAGGGAGCAGGACGTGCTTTCTTGAGGCTCCTCTGCTGACCACCATAATCCAACTAAATTAGAGACTTATACAGCCCATCCATCCCCCGGGAAGGCACATTTAACTAAACCTTCCTTCAGAAAGTGTTTCTGAACTTTTTGGAGTGCGACTCCGTGCTGGGTTCACAAGGGAACCTCGTCACCCACGGAGGGCACTGGTGCCGCTGAAGGCACATCTCACCCAACTGTTGCTGCTGAGATTGGAGCAGGAACTGTGTTAACCCCTTAGTGACCGAGCCAAATTTTTGAAATCTGACCAGTGTCACTTTATGTGGTAATAACTCTGCAACGCTTCAACAAATCCCAGTGATTTTGAGATTGTTTTTTCATGACACATTATACTTTATGATAATGGTAAATTTTGTTCAACATTTTTTGTGTTTATTTATAAAAAATATCAAAAATTTGAGAAAAATGTTAAAAAATTAGCAATTTTCTAAATTTGAATGATTATCCCTTTAATCCAGATAGTCATACCACAGCAAACCATTAATAAATAACATTCCCCACATGTCAGCTTTACATCAGCACCATTTGTAAAATGTTATTTTATTTTGTTAGCAGTTTAGGAGGTTTAAAAATGTAGCAGCAATTTTTCATTTTTTCAAAGAAATTTACAAAATTTATTTTTTTAGGGACTTATCCATGTTTGAAGTGACTTTAGGGGTCTCATATATTGGGAAACCCACAAACGTGATACCATTTTAAAAACAGCACCCCTAAACATATTGAAAACTGCTGTCAGGTAGTTTATTAACCCTTCAGGTGCTTTACAGGAATTAATGCAAAGTGGTATGACCGAAATGAAAATGTGTATTTTTACCACCTAAATGCCACTAACTTCTGAACAGATTACTACAGCCGACAGACTCTAAGACCACTATTTGGCCATGAATTGCCGGCAAACATCGAGACCACAAAATCATGATATGAGGGCACCAATTGGGACAAAGAAGAAGCCCCCCACACTCTGTTAACCATTTATAATGATGTAGTCACTATTGACAGCAGCATCTAAGGGGTTAAACAGATTTAGATGGTGCAAATACTGATCGTGGCTGATACAGCAAGTTATCAGCTATAGTGCACAACTGACAGATGCTGGATTGTCATCTGTATGGGGAGGCTAGTCTCTTATATCTCAGGTCAGTTAAAAGATGTATTGGCGGTCATTAAGGGGTTAAACATCTCGCGAAGGAGATCCCCCCCACGTCCCTGGAGACCGAGGACCCATCCGGTTGAGCAGCCGTGCCCTGGATGCTGCCTCTCCTGCTACCCACCTGGGGAGTGAGAGGTCGAGACGGTAAAGCGCCATCTTGCTGCCGCTGCGAGGTGAGAGGAACCGCTACGCAGAGAACGTACCATAGGGTGCCGCCGCTTCGTCCTCCCTGGCCTGGACAGGCTGCGTCTGGAGGTCCCTGCGCGCGTTCCAGCGCCGGTCTCGCGGGTGCGCCCGCCGGAGCACCTCGCGGTCTTCCCTGCTTGCTGCCGCGGTCCCCTTGTGTCGGAGGCTCCCGCGGTCCACGTCCACTTCGAGCGGGAGCTGAGGACTCGCTGTTGCGGTGTGCCCAGCTCTCCCAGGTTTGGTGCCAGATCATAACGACCGACAGCCTGACGGTGAGGGGAAACACCTTTTTCCCCTCTGTCACCTCTTTTCCCGCCACAAGCCGCCATCTTGGTCCCTCCTGAGCAAACCCTGCTCCAGCTCCATAAGTGTGTGCTGATACCTCCCACGGATTGCCTGCCATCTGCTGCTCCACACTAACCTAAATTCAGCATCTTACATGATGTACATTGCCTGATCTATAATATACTACCCCCAGCTTAACACCTACACGTGCAAGTTCTTTTTTCTTTTTTTTTTCTTTTCTCTGCACAGCTATAGAAGGCTATCCTAACCTAAGGTAGAAGTGACACCCTCTGCCTGATTTGATATACATCATTTCATTTACTGGTAATGTTAGAAAATCTCTTCCAGGAGCACAGCCTCTAATAGCCAGCAATAGAAGAGACTTCTGTTGTGCTACCCTGCCATCTAGTGGCAACATAAAAGACCTACATCCTATCTCTTTAACTGGCCATCATAGAATTTTTGGTGTTATTAATCCTTCCTACTCAAATGGCGCCAATATCTAGCTTCTTTCAACTGTAAACATGGATATGAAGAACTAAAAGTGCTGCTGGCGCACAGGCGGTATTCTTGAGAGCAAGCGCTATATCTAGATAGAATGGTAAAAATTCATAAAGAGCGCTGGAAACCCTCTATATCTGCTACACAACAAGACAAAGTGCCATGGAGAAATATTTGAAACATAAATCTTCGTCAGCCCGATCTGCCCGCAAGATCTCCCACCCTAACATGAAAATAGACGACCCTGCAGATGACCTAGATTCCAGTGAGGAAGCTTCAGGAAGTGACACTACACAAATAGACTCTGGAAGTATCTCAAAATCCTTCCTTAAAAAAGCTCTAATTCAAGCAATGAAACCACTGATCGCGGAAGTCTCAGGCCTACGACAAGATATTCAACAAATTGGCAATAGGGTAGAATCTCTAGAAGCCACTCAGTCCTCCCTCATAAGTCATTCTAATAAATTAATGATCACTTAGACTTCCACAAGTCTCAAACACGGTGGCTCTGAATATAGAGGACCAGGAAAACAGGAGCCGCAGGAAGAATGTCAGAATTAAAGGAATCCCTGAGAGTGTCTCTAATGAGATACTTGAAAAGTCAGCCAAGGAAATATTTTCTTCTCTATTGCCTCAGGAACGATGCGATCAAATGGTCATTGAGAGGATACATTGCTCGCTCAGACCTAAACCTAAACTCACGGACCCCCCAAGAGACGTGATATGTGGTCTTCTGAACTATCTAGATACTTCGGCCATTTTAAATGCTTCCAGAGACAACAAAAATTTATCCTACGAAGGATCTTCCATTCAACTGTATCAAGACTTGGCACCTTCGACGCTTGCTAAACGAAGGGTCCTGAAGCCCCTGCTGGATGTTCTACGTACAAACAAGATACTATACAAGTGTTTATTTCCCTTCGGTTTGGCTATATATGGAGGAAGTAAGCAAGTCATAATCCGCCATCCAGATGACCTCACCAAAGTTTGGTCCACGTTCAACATCGAGGCAGTTGCTGTCCCCTCTTGGCTGCCTATGGACATGGTGCTAGATGTCCCTCCTAATCTCCGCCCTTTGTTGGACCAGGGAGAGTGGTCTCCAGCCAAGTCTCCGAAACAGCAAGGTTGGACCTAAGAAGAAACTCCCTCCTTGAGAAGATAGTGTAACATTTTTGCCCCTTATTTTGGTTTGCTGAGTAAATCCGATCTCTTTACCATGTTTTAGATCGGAGATAGATCCAAAAAGTATAAATAGGTCGATAAAGTTTTTTTTTTTTTTTTCTCTCCACATGGCCTTTACTATAGATTTTACTTTAGAATTTGTTAACAGGTAAAATTAATATACCGTTTGCTGCTTGTGCGCCTGCAATGGACTGTCCTGTCTGGTTTTTTTTAGGAGGATGTTTCGTGCCCCGGCCTCCGCCATAGACGGGATCTGTATTGGTTATATGTTATACTCTTTTCCCCAGGTTTTTCTTGCTGTTGTTATACTTAAACTGTTTGCTCATCACACGTGTATAGATGTCACTTTACTTCATTTTATAACTCATGACCGGTAGTGTTCCAAATGCAGCCACCTTGGTGTTGGCTTCCTACAATGTGAAGGGCATGCGCTCCCCAAGGAAAAGAGGGCAACTGTTGAGATTTCTGCAATCTAAAAATTCTAGCATCGCATTTTTCCAAGAAACTCTCATTTTAAAAAAGGTAGGACCCCAGATATGTCAATAACCCAATTCCCCACATGGTATCATAATACTGGATCCACTGCTTCAAGAGGAGTTAGTATAGCATTCAAAAGAAATGTTCCCTTCACCTTGATAGACACTCTGTCGGATGCTGATGGGAGATATATGTTAAAAGGTTTATTAGCAAACACAAAAGTCACCCTTTGCAACATCTACGCCCCGAATCAGAACCAAATTGGTTGGTTGTGTCATGTTTTGAACACCCTTAAACTATTTAAAGAAGGGATTATAATTCTGGGGGGCGACTTCAATATCACTTTCAATCCATTGATAGATTCTTCATCAGGAAAATCCTCTATTTCACAAAAAGCACTTAGGAAACTTCATATCAATCTACAATCTTTAAATTTAATTGACCCGTGGAGAACGCTACACCCAACAACTAAAGATTTCACTTTCTTCTCCCCACCCCATAACAATTACCATAGATTAGACTATTTTCTAATTCAATCCTGCTACCTCCAGTTGGTGAAATCTACAAAAATAGACGTCATATCCCTTTCAGACCATGCTCCGATCCTTTTAGAAATATATATTAAATCCCTTCCCCCTACTTCTTTTACTTGGACACTAAATGAAACTCTACTGGGATCTAATTCTTATGTGACTAAGTTCTCCACCTCGATCAATCTTTTCTTCAAAGAGAACTGTCTTCCGGGCACTCCCATGTCTCTGGTTTGGGAGACTCATAAGGCGGTATTGAGAGGAGAATTTATAGCTCTGGGCTCATATTTGAAAAAAGAAAGGTCCAAAGAGGTAATGGCTATTTTACACCAGATTGGCTCTGTGGAAAAGTTACACAAACGTTCTCAAACAGATAAATATCAGACGGAGCTCGTCTCACTCAGAAGATCACTGAAAGATCTTTTGAACATACATTCAGCTAAGGCTTATATGAGAAGTCAACAGCAGTTTTACCTTCACGGCAATAGAGGAAGCGAACTTATGACTTCTCTTCTGAGAAAACGCAGGGGACGTACTTTCATCACACAGCTGAAAGGTTCAAATGGCCTGGTTATCTCCGAGACCAAAGACATTGCTAATGAATTCAAATGCTTCTATGAGAATTTTTACAATTTAGATACACCTGAGGACATGGGAGATCCCGGTACAGCTCTGGAAACAATAGACACCTTCCTATCATCCTTGAAACTCCCCTCCTTGTCCCTGGAGGACTCTTCTTCTCTAATTGCTCCAGTCACTCCTGAAGAGGTACTGGAGATTCTTTCCAGTATTCCTAATGGGAAAGCCCCGGGCCCCGATGGCCTCACTATCATTTATAAGAAATTAATAAAAGCCCTTCTACCCCATATAGTAACATTATTTAATTCTTTCCTAGCAGAGCAACCACTCCCAAAACAAGCCTTAGAAGCTTTTATTACAGTGTTACCAAAAGAAGGGAAAGACCCTAATTCCTGCTCTAGCTATAGGCCTATATCACTCCTCAACACGGATACGAAGCTATGGGCAAAACTCTTAGCGACTAGGTTAGGTAACATACTCCCCAGATTGATTCGCTCGGACCAGGCGGGTTTTGTGCGGGATAGAGAAGGAAGGGACAATTCAACTAAAGTCCTTCAATCTATAATGTACGTTAAAAAGAGGAATTTACCACTGACCCTTCTATCTACTGACGCCGAGAAGGCGTTTGACAGAGTAAGCTGGAGATATATGGAGAGGGTCTTACATAGGTTTGGCTTCCCTCCCCAGTATGTCACAGCGGTCTTGTCCCTTTACTCTCTCCCCACTGCCAGAGTCCGAGTGAACGGTGTTCTATCAGACGCCTTTACCATCAGTAACGGCACCAGGCAGGGTTGTCCCTTATCCCCTTCCTTATTTATACTAGTGATAGAAACGCTAATACAGAGAATTAGGCAAGACAATCAAGTTCAGGGACTACGGATAGGTAGATTGGAATTAAAAACACTAGCATTCGCGGATGACCTGCTTTTTCTTATTTCCAACCCGCTAGAAGCATTTCCCATCATCATCAATATACTAAATTATTTTGGCAAATTATCAAACTTCAAAATTAATAACACTAAATCAGAAGCACTCAACATCACCCTACCGGACTCCCAGCTAACAAATTTGCGTAAACTAACCCCCTTCTCCTGGTCCACGTCATCAATTAAATATTTGGGCGTCCATATCACCAGAGACCCCATAAACCTATTCGACTCCAATTTTTCACCCTTACTTAAGAAAATAGAAATGCAGATGAAATTATACAACTTGCCCACATTATCGTGGATAGGACGTGTCAATGTATTTAAAGCCTATCTTATGCCTCTGATATTGTATTTTATGAACATGGTACCCATTCGTCTTCCTCTCATTTTCTTTAAAAATATAAAGACCTTAATATCCAAATTCATATGGAGAAATAAACCAGCCAGGCTACCTTTTAAATTATTGTCATACCCCATCTCATGTGGTGGTTTGGGACTACCTGACCCTCACGTCTACTACAAGGCCATACATTTAAGCAGATGGCTGAGATTGGCAGTTAGCCTAGAGAAAGACATAATTGACACGGTAGACGCTGCTTTACTGGACAGGAGGGGAATCCCATTCGTGTGGTCGCGCTCAAAGCCAGCGTCTTTTTTAGGTTTAGATGAAATAACTTTAGCAACCCTACATATTAGACGCTCTTATGAACGATTTGCCTCCAGAATCATTCCCATCATCCTTAACCCCTATCGCTACCATTCCATATTTAATTGATCCTAATTTTGTGGACTCTTATAATCTGTGGTCGAAGCTCCCTATGGAATCTCTCTCTAGCTTCTACGATGCTAAAATCCTCCAAAACAACACCTGGCCTAGCAATACCTTGGCATCTCCGAGAAACTTTTTACAAGAACATCACATCAAATGTACACTTATTCAATTCAGAGATCGGTTCCCACACAAGTCCAACTGGTCGTGGCTGGACCTTATGTTTAAGACAAGTTCAGCCAGATATAAAGTCATATCGCGCATGTACTCCCGACTCATTACTCCTTCTCTACCATTTAAACCCTCTTTCATATACTCTTGGGAATCTGAGCTGAACTTCACGTTCTCGGACGACCAGGTTTCTAAGATGTTGAGGTTTGCCCGAGGTTTCTCTCGTTGCATTCTGCTTCAGGAGAACTCATAAGATACTAACCAGATGGCACATGACGCCGGTCAAGCTTCTTCATCTTGGTTTGTCTGACTCCGACTTATGCTGGAGGTGTCGGGTTGTCCAAGGAAGCCATTCACACATATTCTGGGAATGTCCTATCATTAGAAAGTTCTGGGAGGGAGTTGATTCAACACTTAAAAAAATTAAAACTTACTAAAACTAATCTTATGGCTGTTGAGGCTATTCTCTCGTGCCCGACAAATAATTTTAGACCATCTAGACATGGCATCCTCTCCCTAATGCTTAGTGCAGCAAAGCTTTTAATAACCACTCGGTGGAAGAGTGAATAACCCCCTACACTAGGAGAATGGTTCAACTAAATTTTCTCAGGTCCTAATGCGCAGGCGCCGCCCCTTCAGACTGACATGGGAGCTGTGCGCGTGCGCGATCTGGCGTCTTGGATACACAATGGCGGCGCCCAACTATAATCATGCGGCCAGGAGCGTTCTCTGGGATTGGGGTCCGGTGCGGTATGATCTCTATTGTTTACATAATTAATGATCTGTTTTTGTGGCTGGGGGGCGGGAACCCCATACTATAATGGACATATGTTTATCCGATGGTCCGTATCCATGGACTTGGATTAAACACACCCGGTGTCTCCGGACTCTGGGAGGAGGAAGGGGCTGTCCCTTGCTGATTGGTCAGCAGGTGACATATCCTACTATATAAATCTCCTTCCTCTAGGATCTAGTCAGGTCTGCCTGGACATCAGGGCACCTGCATCTATGACCTCCGGTTTATCATCTCTGCCCCCTGAGGAACCGTATGACGGGGAAATGCGTCGGGGCGCTATACAGACAGCTAAGTGTCTATTTTTGGGTTAACACCCCTTCCACTGGCTGCTGTTGAAATTATCCATTTTTGGCGGTTTGACTATGCATGTGTATAGGTACCTACTACTGGTCACTATAGCCCACTGGATGTTGTGTAGCTCACCTAGTGTGTAGCTCATAATATTCCTTTGGGATTTTTCTCTACCAATATAGCACTATGCTGTAATTATATTGAGATGTGTTGCATTGTTCTACATTCTGAAATACACTGACCGTTTTTGCCAAGGGGGTACTGCCATGCATTTTGTCTAACGTAGACTTAACCGGGTCTTTTGTCATTTGTATACCGGCCTTCCCACTGTCATCTCACCACCTATGCACATAGTCATGTCCCGTGCTGATGTACAATGGGACCGTTACATTGTAACGCTGTGAGCATACTGTTATTTATATTTCTGTCTCGTGTCTTGTGATGCAATATGGGATGGCACTGAGGGAGGACGGTATATAGGTTTTGTGTGCACCTTAGTTTTTCTCTACCCTACATCTTCCTTCATTTCTTTTTATTGCTCATTGTTTTCCCTCCTATAGCTGACTAGTTACATTAATAGGGATAGCAGGTGTCAGCCGTCGCGGAGTGGGGGCGCCAAAAATCTATCAGGGTGCCAACCTCCACTGCTAGGAAGGGATAGCAGGCGAGTGTAGGGCATTTGTGAGGAAAGGTGCACTATTAGATTCGTTTTGTGTATTTCATTTTTTCTGTATTCACTGGGAAGTGGTACTTTTTAGATTATCTCTAAATAAAATATATATGTTTTAAAGGGAGTATATGTTACACGGTTTTTGATTTTCCCTTTTGTCCATTTTTTTCGGATGTTTTCTCTTCAACAAAATTGACCATATTTATAGACTGGAGGAACTCTCAAGCTGGGAAGCGCATGCCCATGAACGCTTTACCTCGAATTGGCTCCCCTGGAAAATGTTTAGATCCGGGGTGCCCTAAGGTTGCTGCATAACTGCATTGTTTCTTGCTTCTTTGAAAGGCTAAACTACTGTATTGTATATTATTGGACGTTAACAGATCATGCACACGTGAACTTATGTTATTTGTTCTCCCACTTCCCCCTTTTCCCAATTTTCCCTCTCCTTGTCATTTCCTCCCAGGCCCTTTTCCCTTTCCTTCATCCTTCCTTTCCCCTCCCCCTTTTTACCTTCTCCTTTCCTTCCTTTCCCCACTGTTGTCAGTCTGGGCTTACATTATGCCATTATTGAATCGGTAACACTTTTATTTACTCTTTCATAAACTGTATGTAATGTTCCCAGTCTTTACTCTAAAGAATTTACAAAAAAAAAAAAAAAATAACCAATAAATTTCGTTCAACTTCACAATTGTGTTCCACTTGTTGTTGATTCTTCACCAAAAATTTACATTTGGTATCTTTATATTTGAAGCATCATATGTGTGAAAAGGTTGAAAAGTTCCAGGGGGCCAAATACTTTCGCAAGGCACTGTATAAACATTACTCACAATCTGTCTTCCCCTGACGATCTGTACTTTGGGAGAATGGTGTTGAAAGCGGTAAACTCTTCCCAAGGTGTTATTAGTCTATCTAAATCTCTCAGGTGATGCTGTCATGGGAGAAAGGGAAAAATCTTTGTTACTTACCGGTTATGGGATTTATACAGTGCCCATGACAGCACCCTTATATTCCCTCCCTTCTTATCAATAGTTGGTGTGCACTTTAAGAGAGTGAAAAAAAAAGTTTATTGGTGATGGTTGTTTTTACTAGCTGTCTGGAGGTCGCATGCTCTGAAACCCAACTGATGCGGAGGTACCGCCTTTTTATTCAGTAGATTTCCTGCCCTTGATGGGCAGATCCCCTCTCTCAGGTGGTACCATAGTAACATAGTAACATAGTAAGGCCGAAAAAAGACATTTGTCCATCCAGTTCAGCCTATATTCCATCATAATGAATACCCAGATCTACGTCCTTCTACAGAACCTAATAATTGTATGATACAATATTGTTCTGCTCCAGGAAGACATCCAGGCCTCTCTTGAACCCCTCGACTGAGTTCGCCATCACCACCTCCTCAGGCAAGCAATTCCAGATTCTCACTGCCCTAACAGTAAAGAATCCTCTTCTATGTTGGTGGAAAAACCTTCTCTCCTCCAGACGCAAAGAATGCCCCCTTGTGCCCGTCACCCTCCTTGGTATAAACAGATCCTCAGCGAGATATTTGTATTGTCCCCTTATATACTTATACATGGTTATTAGATCGCCCCTCAGTCGTCTTTTTTCTAGACTAAATAATCCTAATTTCGCTAATCTATCTGGGTATTGTAGTTCTCCCATCCCCTTTATTAATTTTGTTGCCCTCCTTTGTACTCTCTCTAGTTCCATTATATCCTTCCTGAGCACCGGTGCCCAAAACTGGACACAGTACTCCATGTGCGGTCTAACTAGGGATTTGTACAGAGGCAGTATAATGCTCTCATCATGTGTATCCAGACCTCTTTTAATGCACCCCATGATCCTGTTTGCCTTGGCAGCTGCTGCCTGGCACTGGCTGCTCCAGGTAAGATTATCATTAACTAGGATCCCCAAGTCCTTCTCCCTGTCAGATTTACCCAGTGGTTTCCCGTTCAGTGTGTAATGGTGATATTGATTCCCTCTTCCCATGTGTATAACCTTACATTTATCATTGTTAAACCTCATCTGCCACCTTTCAGCCCAAGTTTCCAACTTATCCAGATCCATCTGTAGCAGAATACTATCTTCTCTTGTATTAACTGCTTTACATAGTTTTGTATCATCTGCAAATATCGATATTTTACTGTGTAAACCTTCTACTAGATCATTAATGAATATGTTGAAGAGAACAGGTCCCAATACTGACCCCTGCGGTACCCCACTGGTCACAGCGACACAGTTAGAGACTATACCATTTATAACCACCCTCTGCTTTCTATCACTAAGCCAGTTACTAACCCATTTACACACATTTTCCCCCAGACCAAGCATTCTCATTTTGTGTACCAACCTCTTGTGCGGCACGGTATCAAACGCTTTGGAAAAATCGAGATATACCACGTCCAATGACTCACCGTGGTCCAGTCTATAGCTTACCTCTTCATAAAAACTGATTAGATTGGTTTGACAGGAGCGATTTCTCATAAACCCATGCTGATATGGAGTTAAACAGTTATTCTCATTGAGATAATCCAGAATAACATCCCTCAGAAACCCTTCAAATATTTTACCAACAATAGAGGTTAGACTTACTGGCCTATAATTTCCAGGTTCACTTTTAGAGCCCTTTTTGAATATTGGCACCACATTTGCTATGCGCCAGTCCTGCGGAACAGACCCTGTCGCTATAGAGTCACTAAAAATAAGAAATAATGGTTTATCTATTACATTACTTAGTTCTCTTAGTACTCGTGGGTGTATGCCATCCGGACCCGGAGATTTATCTATTTTAATCTTATTTAGCCGGTTTCGCACCTCTTCTTGGGTTAGATTGGTGACCCTTAATATAGGGTTTTCATTGTTTCTTGGGATTTCACCTAGCATTTCATTTTCCACCGTGAATACCGTGGAGAAGAAGGTGTTTAATATGTTAGCTTTTTCCACGTCATCTACAACCATTGTTTCCTCACTATTTTTTAAGGGGCCTACATTTTCAGTTTTTATTCTTTTACTATTGATATAGTTGAAGAACAGTTTGGGATTAGTTTTACTCTCCTTAGCAATGTGCTTCTCTGTTTCCTTTTTGGCAGCTTTAATTAGTTTTTTAGATAAAGTATTTTTCTCCCTATAGTTTTTTAGAGCTTCAATGGTGCCATCCTGCTTTAGTAGTGCAAATGCTTTCTTTTTACTGTTAATTGCCTGTCTTACTTCTTTGTTTAGCCACATTGGGTTTTTCCTATTTCTAGTCCTTTTATTCCCACAAGGTATAAACCGCTTACACTGCCTATTTAGGATGTTCTTAAACATTTCCCATTTATTATCTGTATTCTTATTTCTGAGGATATTGTCCCAGTCTACCAGATTAAGAGCATCTCTAAGCTGGTCAAACTTTGCCTTCCTAAAGTTCAATGTTTTTGTGACTCCCTGACAAGTCCCCTTAGTGAAAGACAGGTGAAACTGCACAATATTGTGGTCGCTATTTCCTAAATGCCCAACCACCTGCAGATTTGTTATTCTGTCAGGTCTATTAGATAGTATTAGGTCTAAAAGTGCTGCTCCTCTGGTTGGATTCTGCACCAATTGTGAAAGATAATTTTTCTTGGTTATTAGCAGAAACCTGTTGCCTTTATGGGTTTCACAGGTTTCTGTTTCCCAGTTAATATCCGGGTAGTTAAAGTCCCCCATAACCAGGACCTCATTATGGGTTGCAGCTTCATCTATCTGCTTTAGAAGTAGACTTTCCATGCTTTCTGTTATATTTGGGGGTTTGTAACAGACCCCAATGAGAATTTTGTTACCATTTTTCCCTCCATGAATTTCAACCCATATGGACTCGACATCCTCATTCCCTTCGCTAATATCCTCCCTTAAAGTGGACTTTAGACAAGACTTTACATAGAGACAAACCCCTCCTCCTCTCCGATTTTTACGATCCTTTCTAAACAGACTGTAACCCTGTAAGTTAACTGCCCAGTCATAGCTTTCATCTAACCATGTCTCGGTTATTCCCACTATGTCAAAGTTACCTGTAGATATTTCTGCTTCTAGTTCTTCCATCTTGTTTGTCAGGCTTCTGGCGTTTGCAAGCATGCAGTTTAGAGGATTTTGTTTTGTTCCAATCTCCTCACTGTGGATTGTTTTAGAAATGTTCTTACCTCCCTTCTGAGTATGTTTTCCTGGGTCGTCTTTGTTCGAGTCTAATGTTTTTCTTCCCGTCCCCTCTTCTTCTAGTTTAACGCCCTCCTGATGAGTGTAGCGAGTCTTCTGGCGAATGTGTGTTTCCCAGGTTTGTTGAGGTGTAGTCCGTCTCTGGCGAGGAGTCCATCATACCAGTAATTCACACCGTGGTCCAGGAATCCAAATCCTTGTTGTCTGCACCATCGTCTTAGCCAGTTGTTTGCATCAAGGATCCTGTTCCATCTCCTGGTGCCATGCCCGTCTACTGGAAGGATAGAAGAAAAAACTACCTGTGCATCCAGTTCCTTTACTTTCTTCCCCAACTCTTCAAAGTCCTTGCAGATTGTCGGTAGGTCCTTCCTTGCCGTGTCATTGGTGCCAACATGTATCAGAAGAAATGGGTGGACGTCCTTGGAGCTGAAGAGCTTTGGTATCCTATCGGTCACATCCTTGATCATCGCACCTGGAAGGCAGCATACTTCTCTTGCAGTTATGTCCGGTCTGCAGATGGCTGCATCGGTGCCTCTCAGTAGTGAGTCTCCCACCACCACCACTCTTCGTTGCTTCTTGGCTGTACTTTTTGCTGTCACTTGTTGCTGTGTGCCCTTTTCTTTTTTGCTTGCTGGTATTGCTTCATTCTTAGGTGTGCCATCTTCATCCTCTACAAAGATTTGATATCGGTTCTTCAGTTGTGTGGTTGGTGATTTCTTCATGGTCTTCTTGCTTCTTTTGGTCACATGCTTCCACTCATCTGCTTTTGGAGGTTCTCTGACACTTTTTGCACCTTCTGTGACCAGTAGAGATGCTTCTGTTCTGTCTAGAAAGTCTTCATTCTCTTTGATGAGTTTCAAAGTTGCTATTCTTTCTTCCAGACCCCGCACCTTTTCTTCTAAAAGGGCCACTAGTCTACACTTCTGACAGGTGAAATTGGATTCTTCTTCTGGTCGATCTGTGAACATGTAGCACATGCTGCAGCTCACCATGTAGGTTGTCACATCTGCCATGTTGCTCCTAGATCCTGCTGACTTGCTGTGTGTTTTCCTTCTTGTGTAATCTACTCAGCCAAGCTCTCTTGCAATACTGTCCTACAGGCAAAAATTGGTTTGGTGATGCTTTCGAAGCAGCTGGTCCTGGCTGTACCCAACGATCTTCTAGCTTAGGGAGACTTCGCTTCTCCCAGAAGGCACCTGGAATATGCAAATTAGCCTCCTGAAGCTTGAATCCCTGGTTTGGTGATGCTTTCGAAGCAGCTGGTCCCGGCTGTACCCAACGATCTTCTAGCTTAGGGAGACTTCGCTTCTCCCAGAAGGCACCTGGAATATGCAAATTAGCCTCCTGAAGCTTGAATCCCTGGTTTGGTGATGCTTTCGAAGCAGCTGGTCCCGGCTGTACCCAACGATCTTCTAGCTTAGGGAGACTTCGCTTCTCCCAGAAGGCACCTGGAATATGCAAATTAGCCTCCTGAAGCTTGAATCCCTGGTTTGGTGATGCTTTCGAAGCAGCTGGTCCCGGCTGTACCCAACGATCTTCTAGCTTAGGGAGACTTCGCTTCTCCCAGAAGGCACCTGGAATATGCAAATTAGCCTCCTGAAGCTTGAATCCCTGGTGGTGATGTCATGGGATCTGAATAAACCCATTGCCAGTAAGTAACATTTTTAACTGTGGATGAGGCCTGTATACAATCGAATATATACCCAAAACAATTTCAAACTCAGATCTAGCCTGCTGTATCATGCTTGTAACAGAAAATATATATTTTTTTTAACGTGCTTGTAGTCTGCAGACAGCTGAATTTCACTGCCACAAAATTACAACTTGGGATGTGGTGGGCTGTATCACATTTAGCAACAGAAATTTTTTTTTCAATGTGCATGAGCTCTGTGGACTGGCTATATCATGGTAGCAACAGCCAAAATATTTTCTTTTTACTGGGCAACAGCTCAAATCACAGCAATGTCACCACAGCATTAAATGACAAAGCCTGGGATATTGCGGGTTGTTTCACATTTAGCTAGTGATTAATTAATTAGAATGCTATAGTCGTGCATGGAGCACAATAGAAGCGGAGCACAGCACACTTGTAGGACATGCGCCCTGATGGCTTTGTCTGTGGACCTCCGCAATGGCCAAAAAAAAGTGCTGGAAGGTAAATTTTACAGCCACACTGGACAATAGATAGCTACACTACCTGACTGACATACAACCGCCTAACTAGCTAAAATCTTGCTGCTAATAGTGCCAGCATCAGGAGCAGCCTCTCTGCACAGTGTCAAAATGGCGCTAAAACAAGATGTCCGCTCTTTGTATGGAGAAGGACATGTGATTTCAGCAGCCAATGACACAAGCCGTTGTGTCAGGGAATTGTGGGTGTTTCCTGCGCTAGCTGCAATGTGCGCACACAAAGTTAGGGGGGAAAAAATGACTGGTTACAAGAACGCGGCGCCGCTGAGCTCTGCAAACCCCGTCCCCCCCATCAAACACTCATCATACACCACCATTATTCCAGCTGAAAATTCTTTCGTGGCACAGCAAATATTGTCTCGCACTTTTACCAAATGTTATCGATTTTTCACGATTTGATAACAATTTGCTCGTGTTTCAGATCACGGATCCGAATGTGCCATATTTGTGCTGAATTTATGTTCGGTGTTCGTTTTCCGAACAAATTCGCTCATCACTTATTATAACCATGTCACGATTCCCCTGACCGCTGTCACCAATTGGTCAAGATTCACACCGTGACCGTCACCCCTACGTCACGGATTGAGGTGCTTTAGGCCAACAGACGGCTATCACATGTGGGGGGCTTATCTTAGTTATCCCTCCACTCCACGATGTGATGAAAGAAACACACACAGGCTATTGACCTCTTAGTTTACAGCAGGGGCTTATTCTAGGTATCCCACTGCTTTCAATATACCACAAACTGCAGGGATTTATGTATATCCCGCTTACAGTTCCACTTAACACTTGCAGCTCTCTGGCGCCCCCCTTACTCTCAGGTCAGATTAGGTACTGCACCCTGGGTAATTAGTTGCCAGAAAGGCTGCCTGCTATGTACTGGCTATTGGGCACGCTGCAGCGACGCGATAACTACTCCCACTCAGGCAGGAACAATAATTATTAACGCCGCAATCACTACAGCATCCCTCAACAGTCGGCACACATATCGCTGCCACCAGCTTCGATTAAACGGGTCCGAAGCTAACCCAACACAACAGTAACAGTAGCGTATTTCCCTTCAGGAGACTTAGGGTACGGTTTAGAACAGGAGAACGGACTAATATATAATATTATATCCCATAAAGAATTAGGCAGTGCTCTATCAAAAATATTTTATAAAGAAGTTACAAATGAGACAATTGCAAATCTGTACATGGGTAATTATAACATAAAGGGAATAAATGAGAAAAGATAACACTCACATGTTAAAAGCATTGCAGGCAATCAGGCTAGGGCAGTTTCCATATATCCCAGTCCATGGGATGCTGCTGGCTTCAGGAGAAGACATGTCAGGAAGAAATCTAGCCGAGAGAGTCAGCTGGGGATGTGTGCAGCCAGTTATACTTTCAAGGCTGTGACATCACAGAAGGGCTGGTTTATCCAGACCCTCCTCTCTCTACATTCTGAGTACTTCAATCTTAAATTTATCTACTTGCTATAACTTTGCTACAAAACATGACAGAGTCAGACTCAACCTATCATTCATCTCGGATTAACGTGAGCATTCTAATGAGATCAAATATGTCCTAACTGGGATACATATTTACAGAGAAAACCCTACTTCTTTACCAGATGGAGTTAGAAGCCCGAGTTTCATGGGATGTGTAGATACACCGAGTGAGGATAAGAATATATATTTTCGTATTTCTAGCTTAAATCGTTTGCCTAATATCTAACAAAAACTAAACAAAGAATCTTTCGTGAATTTTTGGAGCCACTTTTCCTTATAGCTGAACAAGAGCTTACACAGGAAATGCCAGTCGTAAATTCCATTCGGCAATAAAACCTCTCTTCCCCCATACTCTCAGAGAAGGAAAGCCAAGAATTTGCAGCTACAAACTGTTACTCCAAGAAGGGGGGCTTAGCCCACGCAGGCTAGCAAGAGAACTAGTTATGATATTTCATACCATATTGTGACACCTCCCCCTTTTGGTGTGCGCTAGGGAGGTAGAACCCGACGGTATGCCTCCATGGGCACCTCAGTAGGTTCACCCTGGCGGGAGAGTCCATCTGCATTCCCATGCTCCCTGCCCGTTTTGTGTTCAATGGTGAAGTCAAACTGCTGAAGGGCAAGGCTCCAGCGTAGCAACCTGCCGTTGGTTCCACACATGGCGTTTAGCCAACGCAGAGGGTTGTGGTCGGTCACCACAGTGAAAGTGTGACCGTACAAGTAGGGCTGCAAGCGCTGCAGGGCCCAGACTATGGACAGGCACTCCTTCTCGATTGTGGAGTAGGCCACTTCCCTCGGCAAAAGTTTCCAGCTCAGGAATAACACGGGGTGCTCTTGGTCCTCCGAGTCAACCTGGCTGAGCACAGCACCAAGGCCAAACTCGCTGGCGTCGGTCTGCACCAAGAACGGTCGACTGCTTTCAACACAGGGGCGTTGCACAGTGCGGTTTTCAATGCCTGGAAGGCCCCCTCACGGCCATCTGTCCAGTTGACGATGTGGGGTAGCTTCTTCCTGGTGAGGTCCGTCAAAGGTTTTGCCAGGCTACTATAGTGCTGTACGAAGCGCCTATAGTGCCCTGCAGTGCCCAAGAAGGACATCACCTGTTTCTTGGTCACGGGAGTGGGCCAGTTCACGATCACTCCCACTTTGTCAGGCTCTGGCTTCAGGGTGTTCCCGCCTACCCGGTGCCCCAGGTAGTGAACCTCCCTCATGCCCATCTGGCACTTCCCCGGCTTGATAGTCAGTCCTGCTTGGTGAATTCGCCTGAGCACCTCCTCGAGATGCTGCAGGTGTTCCTTCCAGGAGGGACTGAAGATGGCAATGTCATCCAAGTACGCCACGGCGTACGTCTCCAGTCCCTGAAGCAGGAGGTTGACCATCCGCTGGAAAGTGGCAGGGGCATTCTTCATGCCGAAGGGCCTGACCGTGGACTCGTACAGTCCGAAGGGCGTGATAAAGGCGGACTTCTCCTGCGCCTCGGGGCTCAGGGGAATCTGCCAGTATCCTCTACTCAAATCCATTATTGTCAGGTATTTTGCGCCAGCTAACTTCTCAAGCAGCTCCTCAATGCGCGGCATGGGGTGCGCGTCAGAGGCTGTGATGGCGTTGAGCCCCCTGTAGTCCACGCAGAACCGGGTGGTCGGGTCCTTCTTTGGCACGAGAACTACAGGTGAGGCCCACGCACTCTTTGACCGTCGAATCACCCCCAGCTGTAACATCTCATCGATCTCTTGGCGCATAATCTGCTGCACCTGGTCAGAGATTCGATAGGGTGTTCGCCGTAGTGGGGCGTGATTCCCGGTGTCCACCTCGTGGACTGCTAACTCAGTCCTCCAAGGTCGGTTGGAGAACACGACCCGGAAAGGTTCCAGTGTGGTTTGCAACTGCACCCGCTGGGGTTCAGTTAACGAGGCGCTTACCTCCACATCCTCGATGGACCCATTGGCCTTGGCTTGGGCCAGCAAGTCCAGGAGGGTGTCTTCCGCACCGTCTTCAGGCAAGCTGCAGACCGGCAGGACGAAAGGTTCACGTTCGTGATGAGCCTTCATCATGTTGACGTGAAAGGCCTTTCGCCTACCCCGAGCGTGGTCAAGCGTGACCACATAAGTGACCGGGTTGAGCTGTTGGTGGACGACGTACGGGCCCTCCCAGGCGGCCTGAAGCTTATCCGTTGGTACGGGGACCAGCACCCACACCTTTTGACCCACGTGGTAGGTCCGCTCCCGGGCGTTCTGGTCGTACCAGTGCTTCTGATCAGCCTGAGCCTGCGTCATGTCATGCACCAACTGCGTCAAGGTCTGCATCTTGTCACGGAAGCGCATGACATACTCCACTATGGACACTTCAGAAGGGTTCGGCTCCTCTTCCCAGGACTCTCTTACCAACCCCAGGGGTCCCCGGACTCGCCTGCCGTACAGGAGCTCGAAGGGGGAGAACCCCGTCGAGGCCTGCGGAACGTCTCGGTAAGCGAACAGCAGGTGTGGGAGGTACCGCTCCCAGTCGCGCCCTTGAGTCTCAACCAGCATGCGTAGCATCTGTTTGAGGGTACCATTGAAGCGTTCACACAAGCCATTGGTCTGTGGGTGATACGCACTCGATACCAGGTGCTTCACCTGCATTCTCTTACAGAGAGCCTCCATTAGGCGAGACATAAATTGGGTCCCTTGATCAGTAAGCATTTCCCTGGGAAACCCTACACATGAAAAGATGGCCAACAGGGCATCCGCCACCTTATCTGCCCTAGTTGACGACAGAGCTACTGCCTCTGGGTACCGGGTAGCATAGTCTACCACAGTAAGGATATATTGCTTTCCAGAGCTGCTGGGGACGGCCAGCGGTCCCACAATGTCCACCGCGATCCTCTGGAAAGGCTCCTCTATCACTGGCAAAGGGATCAGGGGAGCCTTAAGAGCAGGCCCCGCCTTCCCCACTCTTTGACAAGTGATACAGGAGCGGCAGTAGTTTGACACATCTGTCCCCATCTTAGGCCAATAGAAGTGTTGAGACAGCCGGGCCTTAGTTTTGCTGATCCCCAAGTGTCCAGCTAGCGGGATCTCATGGGCAATCCGCAACAACTCACCCCGGAATTGCTGCGGGACGACCAGCTGTCTTTCCCTCAACCACTCCTTTTGTGATTCTCCGGGTACTATCTCCCGGTACAACCTTCCTCGTTCCCAGAACACCTTCTCCTTATCAGTCTCGGAGAAGAGCGTCCCGGCAAGTTGTCTCAAACTCTCTAGGCTCGCATCTGTGTGCAGAGCGGCCTGAAACTCCTGGCTAGGGGAAGCCAAAAGCGACGTCAGGGCCCCTTCCCCACGGGAACCCTCTTGGACCTGCTCTGGGTCCACCTCTGGTTCAGTCACAGTAATGACTGAGGAGGGTCCGGAAGGCAGACAGTTATCTGCGTTCCGGGCACTCTGACTGCGGGTGACAGCAGCTACGTAGGCTGTCTCCCCGGGGGTTTCTATAGACCCATCAGCCGGCGCTGCTATGGGCTCTACCTCCCCATCCACCCCCAACACTCCAGGGGCAGTGCTACTTATGGGCCAGTTACCTTCCTCGGTGGCACTGGTCACTTTCATGGCATCACCTTCCTCACGGTTCCCATGCATCTCCCCATTTCCTGTAGCACCGACACTTGCCCCTGTTAGGGGTTCCTCAGCCGTCTCACTCCGCAGAGCGACGTGGCTGGGCACGCCTGTACCTATGGACACATTAACCTTCACAGAAAAATCATTATCAGGTTCAGCTGGCACAGGTACAACATTTTCACCATCAATCCTAGGGAAAAAATGGTTATTAGATGCATCATTACAAGATAAAGCATGGTCAGGTAACACATGCGATTTCCCATCATCATCATCATCAGGGTTAACTTTACCCTCATTAGTAGATTGGGGAGGGGTGTCAGGGACGTAGTATGCAACCATCCTCCCCAAATCAGTCCCCAACAAAACATCAGTGGGCAAATTATCAGACAGCCCCACTTCCTTCACCCCGCTCCCAGCACCCCAATCAATAAAAACCCGGGCCATCGGTAAGGGACAGCTGATGCCCCCAATCCCAGTGACAGTTAGGGTTTTCCCCGGAATGATTTCTTCAGGGGCCGCCAGTTCGGGTCGGATGAGGGTTCGTTCAGCCCCGGTGTCCTTGAGGCCTGTCGCAACATGGCCTCCCACAGTGACGTGCTGTACATTGTCACACACCCTCCCAACCACACCACCCACCAAAAGAACTGCTGCATTAGGCCCTGGGGCCTTGGCTGGGGTGTTCTTCTGCTTGGCTGGGCAGTAGGTACTGATATGACCAGTCTGATTGCAGGTGAAACACTTGCGCGGTTCGGTGGTAGGTCTGGTGTTGTTGGCCACAGGGCCAGGACCTCTGGTGTGTTGGCTGGCAGGGGTACTGGCGTTGGTTGCAGGCTTACCCCCTCTCCAGCTGGTGGTGACTGGCTTCCGCACTTCCGATCTACGGTTGGCCTCATAGGCATCGGCAATCTGCGCTGCTTTCGTCACGTCTTTGGGTTTTCTGTCCATCACGAACTGTCGCACCTCAGCTGGGCAAAGATGAAAGAACTGGTCTTTGATCATCAGGTCTCGCAGCTGTGCAAAGGTGGTCACTGACAGTCCTTGGGTCCACTGGTCAAAGTGGGTCCCCAGTCCATGCGCCACATCACTGTAACTGTCGTGTGGGCCACGTTGGAGGGTCCGAAACTTTCTACGGTACACCTTGGGTGTAAGCTGGTACTTGGCTATCAGAGCCTGCTTGATGGCCTCATAGTCACCATCTTGTTATTGAGGGAGGGCAGCAAACGCCTCCAGAGCTTTACCTCTCAGCCCTGGTGTCAGGTATCGTGCCCATTCATCTGTAGGCAGCCGGTACTGTCTGCAGGCTTTCTCAAAGGCCCGCAGAAAAGCGTCCAAGTCTCCGTCCTTCTCCATAACAGGGAAGTGATCGGGCCGGGGCTTCGGTATCTGAGTGCTGCTGAGCTCACTTCTCTGGGCGGTGGAGGGCATCCTCCCCTGCCGGAGCATCTCCAGTTCATGTTCTCGCTGGGCTTGGCGCTCGGCCTCTCGTTCGGCTCAGGCCTCCTGCCGATACTGCTGAATCAGCCGTAGGCGTCCCTCATGGTCATCAGTGGGGAGTTCTTCCAAGGCCGCCTGCAGGTGGGGGTCCAATTCGCCCAGATTGCTAACAGGGCCGGCATTCAGTGGTTGGACCTCTGCTGCAGCACCATGTTCGCTGGTGCTGGCTTCTGCGGCCTCTGTGACCTGGCTTGGTCGGCTTCAAATTGCACCAGTTCAGCGACCATTTGGATCTTGGTCTTACCCTGGGGGTTCAGGCCATGGTACGTGCATATCCCAGCAAGAATGTCCTTCTTCTGCTGGTTGTACCAGGCTTCCCCTTTCGCAGCCATGGTTGCCAAATAAAAGATAGGATAGAAAAACGAAGAGAAAGGGAAGGGATAATTACCAGTACGCAATTGTCTCACAACTAAAAAGCACGGAGTTCGTTCTCCAAACTTATTTGCGCAGAGTCCTCGCAAGAACTTTCTGCAAGTTTTTAGTGAGAGGAATGATTGCTCAAACCAAATCACTAATGCTCTAAGATATCCCACCGCCTTGCCACCAATTGTCACGATTCCCCTGACCGCTGTCACCAATTGGTCAAGATTCACACCGTGACCGTCACCCCTACGTCACGGATTGAGGTGCTTTAGGCCAACAGACGGCTATCACATGTGCAGGGGGGCTTATCTTAGTTATCCCTCCACTCCACGATGTGATGAAAGAAACACACACAGGCTATTGACCTCTTAGTTTACAGCAGGGGCTTATTCTAGGTATCCCACTGCTTTCAATATACCACAAACTGCAGGGATTTATGTATATCCCGCTTACAGTTCCACTTAACACTTGCAGCTCTCTGGCGCCCCCCTTACTCTCAGGTCAGATTAGGTACTGCACCCTGGGTAATTAGTTGCCAGAAAGGCTGCCTGCTATGTACTGGCTATTGGGCACGCTGCAGCGATGCGATAACTACTCCCACTCAGGCAGGAACAATAATTATTAACGCCGCAATCACTACAGCATCCCTCAACAGTCGGCACACATATCGCTGCCACCAGCTTCGATTAAACGGGTCCGAAGCTAACCCAACACAACAGTAACAGTAGCGTATTTCCCTTCAGGAGACTTAGGGTACGGTTTAGAACAGGAGAACGGACTAATATATAATATTATATCCCATAAAGAATTAGGCAGTGCTCTATCAAAAATATTTTATAAAGAAGTTACAAATGAGACAATTGCAAATCTGTACATGGGTAATTATAACATAAAGGGAATAAATGAGAAAAGATAACACTCACATGTTAAAAGCATTGCAGGCAATCAGGCTAGGGCAGTTTCCATATATCCCAGTCCATGGGATGCTGCTGGCTTCAGGAGAAGACAAGAAGTCAGGAAGAAATCTAGCCGAGAGAGTCAGCTGGGGATGTGTGCAGCCAGTTATACTTTCAAGGCTGTGACATCACAGAAGGGCTGGTTTATCCAGACCCTCCTCTCTCTACATTCTGAGTACTTCAATCTTAAATTTATCTACTTGCTATAACTTTGCTACAAAACATGACAGAGTCAGACTCAACCTATCATTCATCTCGGATTAACGTGAGCATTCTAATGAGATCAAATATGTCCTAACTGGGATACATATTTACAGAGAAAACCCTACTTCTTTACCAGATGGAGTTAGAAGCCCGAGTTTCATGGGATGTGTAGATACACCGAGTGAGGATAAGAATATATATTTTCGTATTTCTAGCTTAAATCGTTTGCCTAATATCTAACAAAAACTAAACAAAGAATCTTTCGTGAATTTTTGGAGCCACTTTTCCTTATAGCTGAACAAGAGCTTACACAGGAAATGCCAGTCGTAAATTCCATTCGGCAATAAAACCTCTCTTCCCCCATACTCTCAGAGAAGGAAAGCCAGGAATTTGCAGCTACAAACTGTTACTCCAAGAAGGGGGGCTTAGCCCACGCAGGCTAGCAAGAGAACTAGTTATGATATTTCATACCATATCGTGACAAACCACATAAAATGACAGTGGTCATAATTGCCCAGTCATTAATGTGCAAACCACCTTCGGGGATAATGGGGTTTAACCCCTTTCTGCCATATGAAGTACTATCCCGTCGAAGGTGACCTGGGACTTAATTCCCAGGGATGGGATAGTAAGTCTTTGGTGATCAGCCACGCTCACGGGGGAGCGCGTCCGATTGCAGCCGGGTGTCAGCTGATTATTACAGCTGACGTCCGCCACTATGTGCCAGGAGCGGCCACGGACCGCCCCCGGTACATTAACCCCCAGAACACTGTGATCAAACAGGATCGCAGCGTTCCGGTGGCCAAAATGGCTGCGGGGCTCATTCCGGGTCCTGCAGGGAGGTGGCTTACTAGCGCCTGTTGAGAGCAGGCGCCGGCAAGCCTGCAGCACTGCCTGTCAGATCGCTGATCTGACACAGTGCTTTGCAAAGTGTCAGATCAGCGATCTGACACTATATAGTCATGACTTCCCCGGGACAAAGTAAAAAAAATAAATATTTGCATGTGTAAAAAAAAAAAATCCTAAAATAAAGAAAAAAAATATTGTTCCCATAAACACATTTCTTTAAATAAATAAAACAAACAATAAAAGTACACATATTTAGTATCACCGCGTCTGTAACGACCCGACCTATAAAACTATATCACTAGTTAACCCCTTCAGTGAACACCGTAAAAAAAAGAGGCAAAAAACAACGCTTTATTATCATACCGCCGAACAAAAGGTGGAATAACACGCGTTCAAAAACATGGATAAAAACATGGTGCCGCTGAAAGCGTCATCTTGTCCCACAAAAAACGAGCCACCATACAGCATCATCAGCGAAAAAATAAAAAAGTTATAGCCCTCAGAATAAAGCGATGCAAAAATAATTGTTTTATATAAAAGTTTTTATCGTATAAAAGCGCCAAAACATAAAAAAATGATATGAGGTATCTCTGTAATCGTACTGACCCGAAGAATAAAACTGCTTTATCCATTTTACCAAATGTGGAATGGTATAAACGCCTCCCCTACAAAAATCGGAATAAAAAGCAATCAAAAAATGTCACGTGCCTGAAAATGTTACCAATAAAAACGTCAACTCGTCCTGCAAAAAACAAGACCTCACATGACTCTGTGGACCAAAATATGGAAAAATTATAGCTCTCAAAATGTGGAGACGCAAAACTATTTTTTGCAATAAAAAGCATCTTTCAGTGTATGACAGCTGCCAATCATAAAAATCCGCTAAAAACCCCACTATAAAAGTAAATCAAACCCCCCTTCATCACCCCCTTAGTAAGGGAAAAATAATAAAATTAAAAAATGTATTTATTTCCATTTTCCCATTAGGGTTAGAGTTGGGGTTAAAGTTAGGGCTAAAGTTAGGGCTAGGGTTAGGGCTGGTGCAAATGTTAGGATTACATTTAAGGTTTGGGATTAGGGTCACGGGTGTGTCAGGGTTAGGGGTGTGGCTAGGGTTATGGTTGGGATTAGGGTTTCAGTTAGAATTGGGGGGTTTCCACTGTTTAGGCACATCAGGGGCTCTCCAAATGCGACATGGCAGAATCACCAGGATCCGTTGAAGCGTTCCAGAGTTATAAAGGGACAGTGGTCAGAATTGTAAAAATTGGCCCGGTCCATAACGTGCAAACCACCCTTGGGGGTAAAGGGTTAAAAAAAAAAGGTTTTAGGAATATAAAAAATTATAATCACCCCTGGTTTTTCTCAAGAGTAAAAGATATACCGAAAATTATTTAACCTGTAAACACTATAAAAAATATATCAAACCGCCAGAAGTCGGTCAGTCACCGCTGAAAACGAATACAATAAAAAGTGATCAAAATATCGTGTGTAGCCCAAAATGATGTCAGTAAACACCTTCAGCCGAAGCTATAACATAACCAGCCCTCACAGCTCAAACTAAGGGACAATTAAGTTACAGCCCTCAGAAGATTTATTTTTTTTAATTTCTTACAAATTTCTAAGAAATTTTTGGGGTAAAATAAAATGAATACAGATTTGGCATTGCCAAAATCCTACTGACCTGGACACCAGAATGCCAGGAAATTGTTACTGCACATGCAAAAGAGGATAGGGACGCGCATGAGCCGGACCAGTGGAGTTATAGACTATGGGTGAAGATGTGTAGCCACTAACCTTAACCCCTTAATCCCATATGACGTACTATCCCGTCGAGGTGACCAGGGACTTAATTCCCAGTGACGGGATAGTACGTGATATGCGATCGGCCGCGCTCACGGGGGTGTCATCCGGCACTATGTGCCAGGAGAAGTCACGGACCGCCCCCGGCACATTAACCCCCAGCACACTGCGATTAAACATGATAGCAGCGTTCCGGGGGCATAGGGAAGCATCGCGCAGGGAGGGGGCTCTCCCAGAGACCCTCGGTAAAAGGCGATGTGCTCACCTTGTACCGAGCGTCTACTCCCTGCAGGCCCTGGATCCAAAATGGCTACGGGGCTACATCCGGGTCCTGCAGGGAGGTGGCTTACCAGCGCCTGCTCAGAGCCAGCGCTTGCAAGCGTCCCTGCAGTGCCTGTGTGATCGCTGATCTGACACAGTGCTCTGCAAAGTGTCAGATCCGCGATCTGTCACTATATAGTGATGTCCGCCCGGGACAATGTAAAAATATATATATATTTAGAAGTGCCAAAAAAATATATATATATATATTGTTCCCATAAATACATTTCTTTATCTAAGTAATAAAAAAACAATAAAAGTACACATATTTAGTATCACCGCATCCGTAACAACCCGACCTATAAAACTGTCCCGCTAGTTAACCCCTTCAGTGAACACCGTAAAAAAAAAAAGCTTTATTACCATACCGACAAACAAAAAGTGAAGTAACACGCCATCAAAAAGACAGATATAAATAACCATGGTACCGCTGAAAACGTCATCTTGTCCCGCAAAAAACGAGCCGCCATGCAGCATCATCAGCAAAAAAATAAAAAAGTTATAGTCCTCAGAATAAAGCGATGCAAAAATAATTATTTTCTATAAAAGTTTTTATCGTATAAAAGCGCCAAAACATATATAAAAATGATATAAATGAGATATCACTGTAAACGTACTGACCCGAAGAATAAAACTGCTTTATCAATTTTACCAAATGTGGAACGGTATAATTAATTACAGATTAATTACAATGAGAGGATTCCTCTTTATGTCCAGGCAACTGAAGAGGATGTCTATTGTCTAATGAGCGAGACAGGAAAGGTCTTATTAGATTTTGAGTGGATCAAAGAAGATCTGACACCTTTACAAATAGCCACGGTCACTGCAGTTACAATAAGTCAGCTCAGACAGTACATCTCTGCGAGAAAATATAGAATATTGGATTTTCTATCTATCCGATATTAATGACACGTACACTTTCTGCACTAGGCAAAAATACACATTTTCTTATAATTATAACCCCCACCAAAAGGCATCAAATCCATAGGGGCCATGCTAGGCCATGTCTGGTCTCTGAGCATAGATAAAATCCTGATACCACAGATGACATCAGTCATCAGTCTTCTGTGATCGCTCTATGAGGAGTTATTGCAGAAATTTGGGATTTTCTAAAATCATTAAGAGCTGAGTCCGGCCCACAGCTGGGACCTTGTGAGGTCATCACAGGGGGGTCTTGGTGGGACTCAGCATCTGATAAAAGATCAATCCCAATTATGATCAGTGTTCGTGCAGAGTTACATGTCATGTATGCAGGGACCCTGTTTATCGACAGCCAAATCGAAGCGCTCTCCTTCAACTAAACTGAATTGCCTCTGCAATCGGTGTAATAAATTCTTCTGTTAATCCCTTTCATTCTATGTAAGGCCAGGTTCACATTGTGCTAAAGCAGCCCGTTCAACGCATAGCGTTGCCGGGCTGTATTAACGCTATAGCATACACGCCATCGCGTTATGCTATACCGCTAGCGCAGATCATTCATCTGTGCTAGCGGTGATGGAGCCTCAGACGCTGCAGCCCGCGCCCGAGACTCCGTCACTGAATGACGGCACATCGCTAGCGCATGACGATTATGGCATGTGTTGGTGATGCGCCCGATAGTAGGGGTTAATGGCAGCGTTAACGGACTGCATTAGCGCAATATGAACCCAGCCTAACGATTTATGCTGTGTTGTTTTGTCCCCCTTGTAAAATCTTTTGTATATTTTTCATAAACACTGCCCCCCTTTGGATTATATATAAAATTTAAAAGTTCTGTAAACTACGCTTCGAAAGCATAAGCTGCCGTAGGTGTCTTATCAACCGAGACGAATGGTGGTAACAGCGAGTAATCTGGGGTTATCGGAGAGTTAGTGGTGACCTTGCCAGGACGTATACACATATTCCATGTGTTGGAATCCGGAGGTGTATATACCAAACGCTCCCTGTTAGTTTACCGATAGCCAGCCTAGTGGTGTGAACAGGCTGCGGCCTTCTCCGTTGATCGTTGGCCAGAAATCACAGCGGGTGGTACTCGTGACCTTCCCGGCCTGTGGTATCAGGGATTTGTGGGATTAAGTCCTGACAAATTGATATCCTTGACAGTTTCATTGAAAATTAGAAATAGTCTCTCAAAGTACAATCCACCATACGGCTATAACAGAAAAATAATAACTGTCCATGAAATTAAGGAGTTAATGTCTATGGATGTAGAATGGGAGATCCAAAAATATCTAGCAGGTGGAATGTGGATGGGGTCACATACCGTAATTGTCTACATCATTTCCATTTTAAATCATCTTTTTTGGCTTTTAGTAGTGTTTGACATTTTTTGGCCAAATTCTTCAACATTTGGCTGTTCATGAATTTTTGCACACAATAAAAAATGCTCTTTATTTCTGTCTTTATACGTTTTCGTTCCTTTTTAACGCATGAAGTCACGTGCTCCACTAGAATGCTGCAAAATATGCAGCAGAAATTCAGACGTGCAAAAAAATCTCTTTAGGATGATTGGAGACAGTTTTGCAATTTCTTTCACACTTTTTAAAAAGTTGCAATTGATGAATCAGTCGAAAACACCTGGAAACCCCAAAATCGCCCACAACATGAAAAATTACAAAAATAGGTGCACACTAAATAAACTAAAAAAAAAAACTATTAAAAGAATGAGGAGCAAGAGAAAAACAGCAAAAAAAAAAACAGACAAAAAAAGGCAATAATAGTCCAGAGTGCGTAGATTGTGGATCAATTAATCCTTGGAAGACAAAGATCTAAACTGAAGTCCTGACTGTAACCGGAGAACGAGAAGATAAACAATTCTGGACGTAAATTAGTACACCCCCCTTGTTGCTGCTTCTCCTGTACTAACACCGAGATCTGAGCAGACCTGGACACAGCAGAATCCCAATCTCAGAAATACATACATAATGTGATTATATTCCAGCAAGGACACAAGAATACAAACTACCAGTACGGAAACCCAATATATGCTTCTCATACTGGGGAACAGCAGCAAAATATCATCACAGAGGCGGTGGTAGCAGCACGCCATGTCTTCAGAGCCCAGATGCACTGCTCCTCAGGTCAGGATGGCAGAATGTCCCTGCGGCCATACAGATATCAACAGGACTTAGCCAATAGAGCAGATGTCCCTGCGGCCATACACGGACCATACAGACATCACCAGGACTTAGCCAATAGAGAGGATGTCTCTGCAGCCATACAGACCTCACCGAGACTTAGCCTATAGAGAGGATGTCCCAGAAGTCATACACGGGCCATACAGACATCACCGGGACTTAGCCAATACAGAGGATGTCCCAGGGGCCATACATGGACCACACAGACATCACGAGGGACTTAGCCAATAGAGAGGGTGGGCCTGGTCTGTTCCAGTCTTTATCTGCACACTGGTGGAATTCACTCTGGAAATGCTCTAGTCGATTCCCACCATTTAGGTCAATTCCCACCATATATTTTACATAAACAAGGGAAAGTAACCAAAAAGCCCAAGGAACAGAGTACATGATGCGCACCAAATTTATTGTGTTTTGAACACTCTTTTCTCAAGAGTCGCTAAATGCAAATTCTATTAATTTATGGATCTTATTGATAAATCACAGAGTCTGAGAATTTCACTAGGACTTTGCCGGTATAAACCAGGAGCTTGATGCAGGACACACATGAGGTTCACAGCTCATGTGATTGTAGGAGGGCTGGGAGACTATACCACCGATGTCACTCCGGGAGCATCATATTGCACTTACGGCTCTGGCACCAATCGTCTGCAGTTATGGTCCATTAACTGGTCATGCTCATGGAAGACCTTACTGTGATTTTGGCAGACCATCATAGTATAGAGCCTGGCATAGCTTAGTATGCTATAAAATAAAAGATAAGTTTAGCAAATGAGAAGATGTACTGGACAAGGAAGATCATGCCATCAAACTCGAATCGAGCAAAGGCAGTCCAACGATTGCGGTGAAGATTCAACCAAGCAACATTGCTATCTTTACAGTGTGTTCCTCCTTGGTTTAGCAAGACTTACAGGTTCAGATTTTTGCAGATGAACCTGCTAGCCTAGGCTTCGTGTGCCTCTGTATGTTAGTCTCTCCACTAGTAAGTTCTACTGTGGGATTTCTCATGCTTAACAAGGGTTGAGCTTCGACTGAACCTCTTCCCACACTCAAAACATGAGTACGGCTTCTCACCACTGTGGATGCGCATGTGAATAGAAAGATGCGAGTGCTGTATGAAGCTTTTGCCACATTCTCGGCAGGTGTACGGCTTCTCTTTTGTGTGGGTTCTACAGTGGGTCACCAGGTAAGTGCTCCGGCTGAAGCTCTTCCCGCACTCTGCACAGGTGTAGGGTTTCTCTCCTGTGTGAGACCGTATATGGTTATTATAATCAGACACCTGAATAAAGCTCTTGCCACAGTCGGAGCAGGCGTAGGGCTTCTCCCCGGTGTGAATCCTCTGGTGTCGGATGAAAGCTGATTTGCATGGACAGCTCTTTCCACAGTAACTGCAGATGAACAAGGATTCTTTATGGGGTTTCTCTAAAGTGTTGATAATAGACATATTGTCAGAGGCCGTGAACACGTTATTGTACGTCGATTCCACAATGTCATTAGGATATTCTATCTCCTCAAACTTGGTGACCTTTCCATTTACAACAGAGTAATGATCTTCAGAGTCATCTAATTGAGTGTCCCTCACATGGTCGGGCTGCGGTGATGGACATGATCCCTCTGGGTTCAGGTTCTCACTGTTCTCACTCATCTGGTTTACTTCTTGAGAAGGTGAATAGTTATACTCAATTTTTGGACTTTTAACCCTTCTCATTTCAATGCCAGTTTCAGGCACACCATTGTCTGATGCCTCCATTTTTCCTACATCAGGCCCCTCTTCATTGTCCTTGCCCGATTGCTGGGACTTCTTTTTCCATATAAATTTCTTATGGTGCAGCAATAGTGGATGATGATCTTCTCCTGCTGTCACGTCAGTGATCAGGTATTTTTCTAACGTGATTCGTATGGGTTTGTGGACAGTTTTCTTACTGTCCTTGTGAGGTTTTCTACAATTTGCTGCCAGTTGACCACACCCTGCTGCATCATCTGTTTCAGATTTGACATGTGGCGTTTCCGCTCTAGGTGGGGATTCGGGTGGTTCATCCTGGTCTGGGACTGTTCCCCAAGTGGGTGGGTTGTTATGGGTGAATTTTTGAGGAATATCTTCCTTTTTTTTCTTACTGAAGTGAAGCGTTTTCCTCCTGTGGGACTTCTTATGTTTTACGAGGGTTGAACTCCGGCTGAAGCTGTTGCCACATTCAATACAGATGTAGGGCTTCTCTCCACTGTGGATGCGCAGATGCAGCGAGAGATGGGAGTGCTGGATGAAGCTTTTATTGCATACACTGCAGGTGTACGGCTTCTCTTTTGTGTGGATTCTCGAGTGTGTCACCAAGTAAGTGCTCCGGCTGAAGCTCTTCCCGCACTCTGCACAGGTGTAGGGTTTCTCTCCTGTATGAGACCGGACATGGTTGTTGTAATCAGATACCTGAATAAAGCTCTTGCCGCAATCGGAGCAGGCATAGGGCTTCTCCCCGGTGTGAATCCTCTGGTGCCGGACATATGCAGACTGACAAGGACAGGTTTTACCACATTCTGAGCAGATGTAAATCTTAGTGTTCAATTTCTTTTTGAAGTCTGATCCCATATTTCCAAATTGATAGTGCTTGTCGACAACTTCATCATAGAGATCTGCCTTGAGATTCGTCTGATTGTCACTACTGTCTCTTAGGCCAGAAGCTGCAGACCCCACATTTCGTTGGCTGAATAAACTATCAGAGGTACCGGAACTTTCGGCCTCTGCACTTGGTTTTGACAGAGATTTCTCTGTTTCAGCTTTGGAACAATTATTTGAGGTTTCAGTTGCAAGACTCCGAAGATGTGCGATGATGCTGGTGATGTCACTAGGACTGCGTTCCTCCTGGGTGGCTTTATCCATAGAGCTGCTTGGGGGAGTTTGAGGAAAATTACTGGAGTTGCAAACACCCCAGGATGAATCTCTAGGAAAGCCCAGGGAGACGTCGTTGTTCGTAATTGGAGCTGTATGGGACATTAACGGAGAGGGTCCCAAACCATGCTGAGCAGAGGTTGTGGAGGTGCCCCCTGAAAGAGAGAACGAGACATTGCTAAGTAACGTCAGAGCAAAAATGTAACCCCACTCCTGATGTAATGTAGTGCTGCAACACCTACACACTGTAGATAGGAACACGACACGTACAAAGCCACAGGCCCCGAGACTGAACAGTCTTTAAGGTTTAACTCCTGACACACAAGTTATTTTTTTCCCTTTGACCCAGTCGTGAGACATCTTGTCTTTCTATCAATAGTTGTAGTTTTGACTTCCACCGTATGATGGGAAACATCCCAACCAGGGTAAAATGGTGGAAAGCAAGGTCATCCCACAAATGTGGTTTGTTTTGCTTTTTTATTTGTTCATTGTGTGGCAAAAGTGACCTGATGCGATTTCTGCAGCTCAGTGCGATTAGACCAAAATCTCCAACAGTTTTATATTTTAGTGGCTTAAAAAAATTTCTAATATTTGGAAAAATTATATTTTGTGTTGCCATTTTTTATATATAGGCCTGGGTAAGGGCTTGTTTTTCGGGGTGCATACGACATTTACATTGCTTTTGTGTGTGGGGCAGGTCTGTGCGGTGACTGTAAAGCATCAATTCTAATTTTTCTTTGCAACGTTTATCATATGGGTTGATTAATTTTATTTCTGAAGATCGGATTTTTACAGACCCAGCAGTATCGAATGTGAATTTTTTTTGTATTTTGTTTGTTCATTTACCAATTTTAAAATAAATACAATTTAAATATTAAGGTGTCTGACTCATCTAATTTATTTTGTATTACTTTTCAGTTATTCTCCCAGACTTGAAGTACATCCTGCATTAGGTGTTATTACTATACCAAATCTTGGCATCGGGGGTCTTCATTAGTAGCTTGGTTACCATGATGACCCATTACTACCTTACAGTCACACTGTGGGGGGGGTGGGATGACCACTGGAATAGACATCTACTTTGATCAAAACACTAAAATTCTCTCGAAGATTGACTGCGGCACTGATTTGGTTTAATCAGCTGGTGCTTTATAAACTACTAAGTGACTAGGTTAACCCTAAAATTCGTACACGCCGAGACGCCAGTCACTTCCGCATCTGGGCACTGAAGGCATTGTTGATGCCGAGATTACAGTCTTCTCCAAATCTGGAGGCAGAACGCGTTGTGCACACCAAGAAGCTAGTCACATCCGGATCTGGTGTTGCATGTCATGCACACCGAGACGCCAGTCACATCCAGATCTGGGGACAGAAAGTGGCATGCACACCGAGACGCCAGTCACATAGGGATCTAGGGACGGAAGGCGGCATGTCCACGAGATACCAGGCACATCCTGATCTTTGGACAGAATGTGGTGTGGCCTCAAACATGGGAATGGCACACAGATGACCTCGGTTTTGTTAAAAACATTAAGACCATGACATCTACAAGGAATACATGTCCATTAAGGGGGTCACCTACTCACCAGGGAGTCCATGTACAGCAGGTCCACCGGCCATCTGCATGTTGCTGGCACAGGACACAACTCCCTTTTCTAACATGGAGGCTGGAGGCATCTCCGGGTGTACGGCTGAAGCCTCTGTGCCTGGAGAAAGAATCAACACTCAAAGGCTTCGAAACGTGCAATGTAATGGACCTCCACAAAGGAAAACACGTCTCCCATCACATACAGCATTAGTGCAACATTACCAACGTACCGAAGAAGGAGAACAAACCAAGGTCGAACATGCCATCATCCGGTCCCTGAAGAACGCCCTCGGCCATCGTTCATAGCATCCATGCAAACTCTACTGAGGTTCTCACAGAGCTACAAGAGTCCTGCGGGCAATTAATGATCAGTAATCAGACTAATGGTAACTCACAGCACAAAACAGTCAATCATTGTGGACCTCACCAAGTTGCATGGTAGAGTTGTCAGCATGTCCTCAGACCTGTTTGAGGGGGGGGGGGGCACATGACAGAAAATACTGCATCATAGCAGCCATACACCACATGGCCTCCCACTGACCAACTATACGTGGCCGGGAAGAGGCCGGCACTCATCATAAGGAAGCCTCAGACAAAGAGGAGCCAGTTACAATGCAGGGCAGTTGTAGTCAGTCACCACCATGAGATACTAAGGTCTGGTCTTCTGGGTTCAATGGAGCATCACAAGATAGCATGGCTGGGGGCTATCTAACCCTTTATCCTAAGTAATATCATGGTATGAACCCCACATTTCTGTTCTGCTACCGGGACAAGGAAAAAAAGATTTTCTCTTGTTCATATCTAGTCTATAAGCTGATCAATACTTTGATAACACCCTTTGACAAGGGACAAGCACCACCAATTGTCAAAGATCACAGCCGGGGAACGAACTCAACACCCACACTGTTATTTTTGTGTCACAAACAGCTCTCTGCTGCCCCCTATTGTCCGGACAGTTACGCGATTGACAGAATATTAACGGAGAAGGCCACAGGCTGTTTCCACTACTAGGCCGGTTATTGGGAAACTAACAGCACGCGTATGCTATATACCTCAGATTCCAACTTGTGTGAGTGGGTATAAATAATATGTATATTATATTATATATATATACACATATATACATACACACACACACACACACACATGCACTGCTCAAAGAAATAAAGGGAACACTAAAATCCCACATCCTAGATATCACTGAATGCAAATCTTTATTCATAAGATAGTGGAATGCGTTGAGAACAATGAAACCTAAAATGATGAATGTAAATCACAACTAATATCCCACAGAGGTCTGGAGTTAGAATGATGCTCAAAATCAAAGTGAAAAATCAAATTGAAGGCTGATCCAACTTCAGTGGAAATGCCGCAAGACAAGGAAATGATGCTCAGTAGTGTGTGGCCTTCATGTAACATACATAGTAACATAGTAACATAGTTAGTAAGGCCGAAAAAAGACATTTGTCCATCCAGTTCAGCCTATATTCCATCATAATAAATACCCAGATCTACGTCCTTCTACAGAACCTAATAATTGTATGATACAATATTGTTATGCTCCAGGAAGACATCCAGGCCTCTCTTGAACCCCTCGACTGAGTTCGCCATCACCACCTCCTCAGGCAAGCAATTCCAGATTCTCACTGCCCTAACAGTAAAGAATCCTCTTCTATGTTGGTGGAAAAACCTTCTCTCCTCCAGACGCAAAGAATGCCCCCTTGTGCCCGTCACCTTCCTTGGTATAAACAGATCCTCAGCGAGATATTTGTATTGTCCCCTTATATACTTATACATGGTTATTAGATCGCCCCTCAGTCGTCTTTTTTCTAGACTAAATAATCCTAATTTCGCTAATCTATCTGGGTATTGTAGTTCTCCCATCCCCTTTATTAATTTTGTTGCCCTCCTTTGTACTCTCTCTAGTTCCATTATATCCTTCCTGAGCACCGGTGCCCAAAACTGGACACAATACTCCATGTGCGGTCTAACTAGGGATTTGTACAGAGGCAGTATAATGCTCTCATCATGTGTATCCAGACCTCTTTTAATGCACCCCATGATCCTGTTTGCCTTGGCAGCTGCTGCCTGGCACTGGCTGCTCCAGGTAAGTTTATCATTAACTAGGATCCCCAAGTCCTTCTCCCTGTCAGATTTACCCAGTGGTTTCCCGTTCAGTGTGTAATGGTGATATTGATTCCCTCTTCCCATGTGTATAACCTTACATTTATCATTGTTAAACCTCATCTGCCACCTTTCAGCCCAAGTTTCCAACTTATCCAGATCCATCTGTAGCAGAATACTATCTTCTCTTGTATTAACTGCTTTACATAGTTTTGTATCATCTGCAAATATCGATATTTTACTGTGTAAACCTTCTACCAGATCATTAATGAATATGTTGAAGAGAACAGGTCCCAATACTGACCCCTGCGGTACCCCACTGGTCACAGCGACCCAGTTAGAGACTATACCATTTATAACCACCCTCTGCTTTCTATCACTAAGCCAGTTACTAACCCATTTACACACATTTTCCCCCAGACCAAGCATTCTCATTTTGTGTACCAACCTCTTGTGCGGCACGGTATCAAACGCTTTGGAAAAATCGAGATATACCACGTCCAATGACTCACCGTGGTCTAGCCTATAGCTTACCTCTTCATAAAAACTGATTAGATTGGTTTGACAGGAGCGATTTCTCATAAACCCATGCTGATATGGAGTTAAACAGTTATTCTCATTGAGATAATCCAGAATAACATCCCTCAGAAACCCTTCAAATATTTTACCAACAATAGAGGTTAGACTTACTGGCCTATAATTTCCAGGTTCACTTTTAGAGCCCTTTTTGAATATTGGCACCACATTTGCTATGCGCCAGTCCTGCGGAACAGACCCTGTCGCTATAGAGTCACTAAAAATAAGAAATAATGGTTTATCTATTACATTACTTAGTTCTCTTAGTACTCGTGGGTGTATGCCATCCGGACCCGGAGATTTATCTATTTTAATCTTATTTAGCCGGTTTCGCACCTCTTCTTGGGTTAGATTGGTGACCCTTAATATAGGGTTTTCATTGTTTCTTGGGATTTCACCTAGCATTTCATTTTCCACCGTGAATACCGTGGAGAAGAAGGTGTTTAATATGTTAGCTTTTTCCTCGTCATCTACAACCATTCTTTCCTCACTATTTTTTAAGGGGCCTACATTTTCAGTTTTTATTCTTTTACTATTGATATAGTTGAAGAACAGTTTGGGATTAGTTTTACTCTCCTTAGCAATGTGCTTCTCTGTTTCCTTTTTGGCAGCTTTAATTAGTTTTTTAGATAAAGTATTTTTCTCCCTATAGTTTTTTAGAGCTTCAATGGTGCCATCCTGCTTTAGTAGTGCAAATGCTTTCTTTTTACTGTTAATTGCCTGTCTTACTTCTTTGTTTAGCCACATTGGGTTTTTCCTATTTCTAGTCCTTTTATTCCCACAAGGTATAAACCGCTTACACTGCCTATTTAGGATGTTCTTAAACATTTCCCATTTATTATCTGTATTCTTATTTCTGAGGATATTGTCCCAGTCTACCAGATTAAGGGCATCTCTAAGCTGCTCAAACTTTGCCTTCCTAAAGTTCAATGTTTTTGTGACTCCCTGACAAGTCCCCCTAGTGAAAGACAGGTGAAACTGCACAATATTGTGGTCGCTATTTCCTAAATGCCCAACCACCTGCAGATTTGTTATTCTGTCAGGTCTATTAGATAGTATTAGGTCTAAAAGTGCTGCTCCTCTGGTTGGATTCTGCACCAATTGTGAAAGATAATTTTTCTTGGTTATTAGCAGAAACCTGTTGCCTTTATGGGTTTCACAGGTTTCTGTTTCCCAGTTAATATCCGGGTAGTTAAAGTCCCCCATAACCAGGACCTCATTATGGGTTGCAGCTTCATCTATCTGCTTTAGAAGTAGACTTTCCATGCTTTCTGTTATATTTGGGGGTTTGTAACAGACCCCAATGAGAATTTTGTTACCATTTTTCCCTCCATGAATTTCAACCCATATGGACTCGACATCCTCATTCCCTTCGCTAATATCCTCCCTTAAAGTGGACTTTAGACAAGACACTACATAGAGACAAACCCCTCCTCCTCTCCGATTTTTACGATCCTTTCTAAACAGACTGTAACCCTGTAAGTTAACTGCCCAGTCATAGCTTTCATCTAACCATGTCTCGGTTATTCCCACTATGTCAAAGTTACCTGTAGATATTTCTGCTTCTAGTTCTTCCATCTTGTTTGTCAGGCTTCTGGCGTTTGCGAGCATGCAGTTTAGAGGATTTTGTTTTGTTCCAATCTCCTCACTGTGGATTGTTTTAGAAATGTTCTTACCTCCCTTCTGAGTATGTTTTCCTGGGTCGTCTTTGTTCGAGTCTAATGTTTTTCTTCCCGTCCCCTCTTCTTCTAGTTTAACGCCCTCCTGATGAGTGTAGCGAGTCTTCTGGCGAATGTGTGTTTCCCAGGTTTGTTGAGGTGTAGTCCGTCTCTGGCGAGGAGTCCATCATACCAGTAATTCACACCGTGGTCCAGGAATCCAAATCCTTGTTGTCTGCACCATCGTCTTAGCCAGTTGTTTGCATCAAGGATCCTGTTCCATCTCCTGGTGCCATGCCCGTCTACTGGAAGGATAGAAGAAAAAACTACCTGTGCATCCAGTTCCTTTACTTTCTTCCCCAACTCTTCAAAGTCCTTGCAGATTGTCGGTAGGTCCTTCCTTGCCGTGTCATTGGTGCCAACATGTATCAGAAGAAATGGGTGGACGTCCTTGGAGCTGAAGAGCTTTGGTATCCTATCGGTCACATCCTTGATCATCGCACCTGGAAGGCAGCATACTTCTCTTGCAGTTATGTCCGGTCTGCAGATGGCTGCTTCGGTGCCTCTCAGTAGTGAGTCTCCCACCACCACCACTCTTCGTTGCTTCTTGGCTGTACTTTTTGCTGTCACTTGTTGCTGTGTGCCCTTTTCTTTTTTGCTTGCTGGTATTGCTTCATTCTTAGGTGTGCCATCTTCATCCTCTACAAAGATTTGATATCGGTTCTTCAGTTGTGTGGTTGGTGATTTCTCCATGGTCTTCTTGCTTCTTTTGGTCACATGCTTCCACTCATCTGCTTTTGGAGGTTCTCTGACACTTTTTGCACCTTCTGTGACCAGTAGAGATGCTTCTGTTCTGTCTAGAAAGTCTTCATTCTCTTTGATGAGTTTCAAAGTTGCTATTCTTTCTTCCAGACCCCGCACCTTTTCTTCTAAAAGGGCCACTAGTCTACACTTCTGACAGGTGAAATTGGATTGCCTGTATGACCTCCCTACAATGCAAGGTCATTGTCCTGATGAAGCGGCGGATGGTCTCCTGAGGGATCTCATCCCAAACTTGGATTAAGGCATCATTCAACTCCTGGACAGTCTGTGGTGCAACGTGACGTTGGTGGATGGTGGGAGACATGATGTCCCAGATGTGTTCAATCGGATTCAGGTCAGGGGAACAGGCATAGCTTCAATGCCTTTATCTTGCAGGAACTGCTGACACACTCCAGCGACATGAGGTCTGGCATCATCCTGCATTAGGAGGAACCCAGGGCCAACCGCACCAGCATATGGCCTCACAAGAGGTCTGAGGATCTCATCTCGGTGCCTAATGGCAGTCAGGCTACCTCTGGCGAGCACATGGAGGGCTGTGCGGCCCTCCAAAGAAATGCCACCCCACACCATTACTGACCCACTGCCAAACCGGTCATGCTGAAGGATGTTGCAGGCAGCAGATCGCTCTCCACGGTGACTCCAGACTCTGTCACATCTGTCACATGTGCTCAGTGTGAACCTGCTTTCATCTGTGAAGACCACAGGGCGCCAGTAGTGAATTTGCCAATCCTGGTGTTCTGTGGAAAATGCCAAGTGTCCTGCACGGTGTTGGGCTGTGAGCACAACCCCCATCTGTGGACGTCGGGCACTTAGACCATCCTCATGGAGTCGGTTTCTAACCGTTTGTGCAGACACATGCACATTTGTGACTTGCTGGAGGTCATTTTGCAGGGCTCTGGAAGTGCTCCTCCTGTTCCCCCTTGCACAAAGGCTGAGGTAGCGGTCCTACTGCTGGGTTGTTGCCCTCCTATGGCCCCTTCCACGTCTCCTGATGTACTTGTCTGTCTCCTGGTAGCGCCTCTGGACACTACGCTGACAGACACAGGAAACCTTCTTGATACAGCTCGCATTGATGTGCCATCCTGAATGAGCTGCACTACCTGAGCCACTTGTGTGGGTTGTAGAGTCCGTCTCATGCTAGCACGAGTGTGAAAGCACAACCAACATTCAAAAGTGACCAAAACATCAGCCAGAAAGCATTGGTACTGAGATGTGGTCTGTGTCCCCACCCCCAAAACCACTCCTTTATTGAGGGTGTCTTAATAATTGCCAATAATTTCCACCTGTTGTCTATTCCATTTGCACAACAGCATGTGAAATTGATTGTCAGTGTTGCTTCCTAAGTAGACAGTTTGATTTCACAGAAGTTTGATTTACTTGGAGTTAGATTCTGTTGTTTAAGTGTTCCCTTTATTTTTTGAGCAGTATATATATATATATATATACATACATACATACATACACACATACACCTCCCCCCCCACGTACTGCCAGCTGTCTGTCACTGCCAAAAAACCAAGACCATTCAATGTTTATACAAACTGACTGGAGGCCTGGTTCTGGTGGCAAATGGCTTTGGGGCCCAGTTTACAGAACAAAAGGAACAGAACTATTACATTTTATATTTAATCCAGAACGATAGGCAGTGTTTATAAAAATATATAAAAGATTTTACAGAGGCGACAAAACAATACAGCATAAACAGTTACATAAAATAAAAATGGATTAACAGAAGAACTTGCTACATTGGACACGGAGATGGCTCAGCTAGCGGATGGAAGCAAATTGATCAATACGGTTTGGTTAATGGGATCAAGCCTACACTGATATGTATCTTCATCAGCATTTAACAGAGATCATAATTCACCTTGGCCTTTTATCAGCACCTAAGTTACGCCCCCCTTCCCCCATGACCATGATGACCTCACGTGGGCCGGGATGTGAGATGTTCTAAGCCCTTCAGGATTTTATGAAATTCCAAACATTAACAATATCTTTATTCCTGACAACTGCAGAAGTTCAAGGTCATCACTATATTTTTTATCGGGATTTTACCTTTCCATAGTTAGTAAACAAGATATGGCTGGTGTCAGTTATCTGGCCACTATTGATTTGGGCTTATAGACAGGTGTCTTAGTTATGAGAAAATATGCACATTCTTGCATGATTAGACCTGAAGTTCAAGAAGTACAGTACAGACCAAAAGTTTGGACACACCTTCTCATTTAAAGATTTTTCTGTATTTTCATGACTATGAACATTGTACATTCACACTGAAGGCATCAAAACTATGCATTAACACATGTGGAATTATATACTGAACAAAAAAGTGTGAAACAACTGAAATTATGTCTTATATTCTAGGTTCTTCAAAGTAGCCTCCTTTTGCTTTGATGACTGCTTTGCACACTCTTGGCATTCTCTTGATAAGCTTCTTGATAAGGTGTGCCCTGTTAGGTTTAATAAGTGGGATTTCTTGCCTTATAAATGGGGTTGGGACCATCAGTTGTGTGGTGCAGAAGTCTGGTGGATACACAGCTGATAGTCCTACTGTTCACACTTAAGGTACCTTCACACTAAACGACGCTGCAGCGATCCAGACAACGATCCGGATCGCTGCAGCGTTGCTGTTTGGTCGCTGGAGAGCTGTCACACAGACCGCTCTCCAGCGACCAACGATGCCGGTAACCAGGGTAAACATTGGGTTACTAAGCGCAGGGCCGCGCTTAGTAACCCGATGTTTACCCTGGTTACCATCCTAAAAGTAAAAAAAACAAACGCTTCATACTTACCTTCCACTGTCTGTCCCCGGCGCTCTGCTTCTCTGTACTGGCTGTGAGCACAGCGGCCGGAAAGCAGAGCGGTGACGTCACCGCTCTGCTTTCCGGCCGCTGTGCTCACAGTGAGTGCAGGAAAGCACAGCGCCGGGGACAGACAGTGGAAGGTAAGTATGAAGCGTTTGTTTTTTTTATGTCCCATAAATATCAGATGTATACAAATCCCAATCTCTCTATCTAGCCCCTGGAACCGGGTTGGCTACCAAAGATGTTTTGATGAAAGGCCCCAGGAGGGAGGGCACCAAGTGGCCCTGAGTAATGGTAAAAATCATGATTAAAAATACATGTCAGAAATATATCCTGCCTGTGACCTCCAGGAACAGAGATATCCTGGAAATTTCATAATTTTCGGAAACTGAAGCCACATCCCATGACCAGCACGGTTATGAGTCATCAAGACGAGGTGTATGGGTACCTTAGGTGCTGATAGGTCAAGGTGAATCATGACCAGTGTTCCTGTAGAGATACATTTCAGTGCATGCATGATCCCGTTCACCAGGGCCGCCATCAGGGCATTACTGCCCTTACTGCTGTATGGGACCCGATGAGCAGCGGTACACAGGGGAACCTGCAGGGCCCTGCCTCTTGTGCTTCTGCTCAACGGGCCACACCGTGCACTAATGTGCTGTACGTGTCGGTGCTGGAGCCCAGGAGCTTTCTCGGAGTTGTGCACGACCGTCTAACCTTGACGGTGACGCAGCTCCGACTCCCTCCACCCTCCTTGGACTTCTGGTCAGGTGTCGCCGAGTACGCGATGAAGTCATCTCGTACGCACCGACATGTACAAGGACACTGTGACCAGAAGTGGAGCTGCGCCTGCTGGAGATCACTTATGAGGTAAGTATGAAAAAAGTTTTCTTTTTAATAAAATGAATTAAATGGATGAGGAGGGGGTGGCTGCACATGATGGAGGAAGGCTGCACATGATGGAGGGCTGCAAATGATGAAGGGGGGCTACAAATGATGGAGGGAGACTACAAATGATGAGGGGGCTGCTAATGATGAGGGGGGCTGCTAATGATGAGGGGGGCTGCTAATGATGAGGGGGGGCTGCTAATGATGAGGGGCTGCAATTGACGGAGGGGGCTGCAAATGATGGATGAGGGCTGCAAATGATGATGTGAGGGAGGGAACTGCACATAATGAAGTGGGGGAGTCACTGGTCAATGTCACTGGTGATCACTGTATTATCTGTACACTATATACAGAGCTCCTGTGTATAATGTCACTAGTGATCACTGTATTACCTGTACACTATATGCAGAGCTCCTGTGTATAATGTCACTAGTGATCACTGTATTACCTATACACTATATACAGAGTGTAACAGGGTCTACCAAGCTGGGGTACCTCTTTCAGTACCACCCCGTGTTTCAGGAGGTCCACTCTGCTTTGGCTGGAGTCTGAATGAAGGATGCTGGCTGGAATTCCTTGGTTACCTGGGAGCATATAAAATATCACTGCTTCTCCACGTATTTCCAGTCTGACAACACTTTATTCACAGGACACAGAATATATAACACAGATACACAGGGCAGACCAATAGAAAAGCAGCAGGCCAAACATACATTACAATAGCCGCAGGGGGCCGGAGCCTGCCGACATTTACTGTGGGAATTACAAAGGTAGGGGGAGGACAGAAGGGGGATATCTTGTCCCCTCTGCCCAGGGGCGCAGCCTGTGGGCTGATGCATCTCACATGGAACCTATTATACATACATATAACTGCACAACATATTATGAGTGCTGAGTGGTTCCATAACACGTAACACAGAGCTCCTGACCATAATGTCACTGGTGATCTCTGTATTACTCGTGCACGGTCAAATATCAGCTGATTATCGCAACTGACATCGGGCACTATGTGCCAGGGGCGGTCACTTTATCCCTGAAACACTGCGATCAAACATGATCACAGCCGTCCGGTGGCATAGGAAAGCATCGCGCAGGGAGGGGGGTCCCTGTGTGCTTCCCCGAGACCCTCTGTTCACAACTCCGCTGTCCACTCCCTGAAGGCCTCAGATCCAAAATGAGTGCGGGTTCCTTCCAAGTCCTGCAGGGAGGTGGTTTGTCAGTGCCTTCTGAGAGCAGGCACCGGCAAACCTCCAGCACTGCCTGTCAGATCGCTGACATAACACAGTGCTTTGCAAAGTGTCAGATCAGAGACAATGTAAAAAAGTGGAAAAAAAAAAACACTGTCAAAATACTTTCAAAAAATTTCCTAAGTAAAGGAAAAAAATAAATATTGTTCCACTAAATACATTTCTTAATGTAAATAAAAAACCCAAACAATAAAAGTACACATATTTAGTATCGCTGCGTCAGTAACAACCCGACCTATAAAACTATCCCACTAGTTAACCCCTTCAGTGAACACTGTAAAAAAACAAAAAACGAGGCAAAAAAAACGCCGAACAAAAAGTGGAATAGCACGCAATCAAAAAGACGGATATAAATAACCATGGTACCACTGAAAACGTCATCTGGTCCCGCAAAAATCGAGCCGCCACACAGCATCATCAGTGAAAAAATAAAAAAGTTATAGCCCTCAGAATAAAGCGATGCAAAAATAATTATTTTTTATATAAAAGTTTTTATTGTATAAAAGCGCCAAAACATAAAGAATGGTATAAATGAGATATCGCTGTAATCGTACTGACCCGAAGAATAAAACTGCTTTATCAATTTTTACCAAACGCAGAACGGTATAAACGCCTCCCCCAAAAGAAATTCATGAATAGCTGGTTTTTGGTCATTCTGCCTCACAAAAATCGTAATAAAAAGCAATAAAAAATGTCACGTGCCCGAAAATGTTACCAATAAAAACATCAACTCGTCCCGCAAAAAACAAGACCTCACATGACTCTGTGGACTCAAATATGGAAAAATTATAGCTCTCAAAATGTGGTAACGCAAAAAATATTTTTTGCAATAAAAAGCGTCTTTTAGTGTGTGACGGCTGCCAACCATAAAAATCCGCTAAAAAACCCGCTATAAAAGTAAATCAAACCCCCCTTCATCACTCCCTTAGTTAGGGAAAAATAATAAAATTAAAAAAAATGTATTTACCGTATATACTGTGGTATAAGCCGACCCGAATATAAGCAGAGACCCCTAATTTTGCCACAAAAAACTGGGAAACCTTAAAGACTCCAGTATAAGCCTAGGGTGGGAAGTGCAGCAGCTACCGGTAAATGTGAAAAATAAAAATAGGTACCAATAAAAGTAAAATTAATTGAGACATCAGTAGGTTAAGTGTTTTTGAATATCCGTATTGAATCAGGAGCCCCATATAATGCTCCATACAAAATACGCCCCATATAATGCTCCATACAGTTTATGATGGCCCCATAAGATGCTCCATAGACACATTTGCCCCATATAATGCTGCACAAACCTTGATTATGGCCCCATAGATGCTCCATACAGACACTTGCCCCATTTGCTGTTGCTGCGATAAAAAAAAAAAATCACATACTCACCTCTCCGTCGCTCCGGCACTTTCAATATTCACCTGCTCCTCGTTCCAGCCACCGCTCCATCTTCAGCGTCTTCTGCACCGACGTTCAGGCAGAGGGCGAGCACTAACCGCCTCACCCACCGTGCCCTCTGACCTGAGCGTCACTGCAGAAGACGCTGAAGACAGAGCGGCGCCGGGAACGGGGAGAAGGTGAATATCGCGCAGTGCAACGCTCCCCCTCCCCGTTATACTCACCTGCTCCTGGCGCTGTGCAGTCCCTTCTTCCCCGGCGCTGCTGATTCTTCCTGTACTGAGCGGTCAATGTTACTGCTCATTACAGTAATGAATATGCGGCTCCATCCCATGGGAGGTGGAGCCACATATTCATTACTGTAATGAGCAGTACCATGTGACCGCTCAGTACAGGAAGAAGTTGCCGGCACCGGGGAGCCAGGGACCTGCAGAGCGCCAGGAGTAGGTGAGTATAATTAGACAGCCCCCACTCCCGCTCTGACCCCTGGGTATGACTCGAGTATAAGCCGAGAGGGGGACTTTCAGCCCCCAAAAATGGGCTGAATATCTCGGCTTATACTCGAGTATATACGGTATTTCAATTTTCCCATTAGGGTTGGGGCTAAAGTTAGGGTTAGGGATTAGTAACATAGTAACATAGTTAGTAAGGCCGAAAAAAGACGTTTGTCCATCCAGTTCAGCCTATATTCCATCATAATAAATCCCCAGATCTACGTCCTTCTACAGAACCTAATAATTGTATGATACAATATTGTTCTGCTCCAGGAAGACATCCAGGCCTCTCTTGAACCCCTCGACTGAGTTCGCCATCACCACCTCCTCAGGCAAGCAATTCCAGATTCTCACTGCCCTAACAGTAAAGAATCCTCTTCTATGTTGGTGGAAAAACCTGCTCTCCTCCAGACGCAAAGAATGCCCCCTTGTGCCCGTCACCTTCCTTGGTATAAACAGATCCTCAGCGAGATATTTGTATTGTCCCCTGATATACTTATACATGGTTATTAGATCGCCCCTCAGTCGTCTTTTTTCTAGACAAAATAATCCTAATTTCGCTAATCTATCTGGGTATTGTAGTTCTCCCATCCCCTTTATTAATTTTGTTGCCCTCCTTTGTACTCTCTCTAGTTCCATTATATCCTTCCTGAGCACCGGTGCCCAAAACTGGACACAGTACTCCATGTGCGGTCTAACTAGGGATTTGTACAGAGGCAGTATAATGCTCTCATCATGTGTATCCAGACCTCTTTTAATGCACCCCATGATCCTGTTTGCCTTGGCAGCTGCTGCCTGGCACTGGCTGCTCCAGGTAAGTTTATCATTAACTAGGATCCCCAAGTCCTTCTCCCTGTCAGATTTACCCAGTGGTTTCCCATTCAGTGTGTAATGGTAACATAGTAACATAGTAACATAGTTAGTAAGGCCGAAAAAAGACATTTGTCCATCCAGTTCAGCCTATATTCCATCATAATAAATACCCAGATCCACGTCCTTCTACAGAACCTAATAATTGTATGATACAATATTGTTCTGCTCCAGGAAGACATCCAGGCCTCTCTTGAACCCCTCGACTGAGTTCGCCATCACCACCTCCTCAGGCAAGCAATTCCAGATTCTCACTGCCCTAACAGTAAAGAATCCTCTTCTATGTTGGTGGAAAAACCTTCTCTCCTCCAGACGCAAAGAATGCCCCCTTGTGCCCGTCACCTTCCTTGGTATAAACAGATCCTCAGCGAGATATTTGTATTGTCCCCTTATATACTTATACATGGTTATTAGATCGCCCCTCAGTCGTCTTTTTTCTAGACTAAATAATCCTAATTTCGCTAATCTATCTGGGTATTGTAGTTCTCCCATCCCCTTTATTAATTTTGTTGCCCTCCTTTGTACTCTCTCTAGTTCCATTATATCCTTCCTGAGCACCGGTGCCCAAAACTGGACACAGTACTCCATGTGCGGTCTAACTAGGGATTTGTACAGAGGCAGTATAATGCTCTCATCATGTGTATCCAGACCTCTTTTAATGCACCCCATGATCCTGTTTGCCTTGGCAGCTGCTGCTCCAGGTAAGTTTATCATTAACTAGGATCCCCAAGTCCTTCTCCCTGTCAGATTTACCCAGTGGTTTCCCGTTCAGTGTGTAATGGTGATATTGATTCCCTCTTCCCATGTGTATAACCTTACATTTATCATTGTTAAACCTCATCTGCCACCTTTCAGCCCAAGTTTCCAACTTATCCAGATCCATCTGTAGCAGAATACTATCTTCTCTTGTATTAACTGCTTTACATAGTTTTGTATCATCTGCAAATATCGATATTTTACTGTGTAAACCTTCTACCAGATCATTAATGAATATGTTGAAGAGAACAGGTCCCAATACTGACCCCTGCGGTACCCCACTGGTCACAGCGACCCAGTTAGAGACTATACCATTTATAACCACCCTCTGCTTTCTATCACTAAGCCAGTTACTAACCCATTTACACACATTTTCCCCCAGACCAAGCATTCTCATTTTGTGTACCAACCTCTTGTGCGGCACGGTATCAAACGCTTTGGAAAAATCGAGATATACCACGTCCAATGACTCACCGTGGTCCAGTCTATAGCTTACCTCTTCATAAAAACTGATTAGATTGGTTTGACAGGAGCGATTTCTCATAAACCCATGCTGATATGGAGTTAAACAGTTATTCTCATTGAGATAATCCAGAATAACATCCCTCAGAAACCCTTCAAATATTTTACCAACAATAGAGGTTAGACTTACTGGCCTATAATTTCCAGGTTCACTTTTAGAGCCCTTTTTGAATATTGGCACCACATTTGCTATGCGCCAGTCCTGCGGAACAGACCCTGTCGCTATAGAGTCACTAAAAATAAGAAATAATGGTTTATCTATTACATTACTTAGTTCTCTTAGTACTCGTGGGTGTATGCCATCCGGACCCGGAGATTTATCTATTTTAATCTTATTTAGCCGGTTTCGCACCTCTTCTTGGGTTAGATTGGTGACCCTTAATATAGGGTTTTCATTGTTTCTTGGGATTTCACCTAGCATTTCATTTTCCACCGTGAATACCGTGGAGAAGAAGGTGTTTAATATGTTAGCTTTTTCCTCGTCATCTACAACCATTCTTTCCTCACTATTTTTTAAGGGGCCTACATTTTCAGTTTTTATTCTTTTACTATTGATATAGTTGAAGAACAGTTTGGGATTAGTTTTACTCTCCTTAGCAATGTGCTTCTCTGTTTCCTTTTTGGCAGCTTTAATTAGTTTTTTAGATAAAGTATTTTTCTCCCTATAGTTTTTTAGAGCTTCAATGGTGCCATCCTGCTTTAGTAGTGCAAATGCTTTCTTTTTACTGTTAATTGCCTGTCTTACTTCTTTGTTTAGCCACATTGGGTTTTTCCTATTTCTAGTCCTTTTATTCCCACAAGGTATAAACCGCTTACACTGCCTATTTAGGATGTTCTTAAACATTTCCCATTTATTATCTGTATTCTCATTTCTGAGGATATTGTCCCAGTCTACCAGATTAAGGGCATCTCTAAGCTGTTCAAACTTTGCCTTCCTAAAGTTCAATGTTTTTGTGACTCCCTGACAAGTCCCCCTAGTGAAAGACAGGTGAAACTGCACAATATTGTGGTCGCTATTTCCTAAATGCCCAACCACCTGCAGATTTGTTATTCTGTCAGGTCTATTAGATAGTATTAGGTCTAAAAGTGCTGCTCCTCTGGTTGGATTCTGCACCAATTGTGAAAGATAATTTTTCTTGGTTATTAGCAGAAACCTGTTGCCTTTATGGGTTTCACAGGTTTCTGTTTCCCAGTTAATATCCGGGTAGTTAAAGTCCCCCATAACCAGGACCTCATTATGGGTTGCAGCTTCATCTATCTGCTTTAGAAGTAGACTTTCCATGGTTTCTGTTATATTTGGGGGTTTGTAACAGACCCCAATGAGAATTTTGTTACCATTTTTCCCTCCATGAATTTCGACCCATATGGACTCGACATCCTCATTCCCTTCGCTAATATCCTCCCTTAAAGTGGACTTTAGACAAGACTTTACATAGAGACAAACCCCTCCTCCTCTCCGATTTTTACGATCCTTTCTAAACAGACTGTAACCCTGTAAGTTAACTGCCCAGTCATAGCTTTCATCTAACCATGTCTCGGTTATTCCCACTATGTCAAAGTTACCTGTAGATATTTCTGCTTCTAGTTCTTCCATCTTGTTTGTCAGGCTTCTGGCGTTTGCGAGCATGCAGTTTAGAGGATTTTGTTTTGTTCCAATCTCCTCACTGTGGATTGTTTTAGAAATGTTCTTACCTCCCTTCTGAGTATGTTTTCCTGGGTCGTCTTTGTTCGAGTCTAATGTTTTTCTTCCCGTCCCCTCTTCTTCTAGTTTAACGCCCTCCTGATGAGTGTAGCGAGTCTTCTGGCGAATGTGTGTTTCCCAGGTTTGTTGAGGTGTAGTCCGTCTCTGGCGAGGAGTCCATCATACCAGTAATTCACACCGTGGTCCAGGAATCCAAATCCTTGTTGTCTGCACCATCGTCTTAGCCAGTTGTTTGCATCAAGGATCCTGTTCCATCTCCTGGTGCCATGCCCGTCTACTGGAAGGATAGAAGAAAAAACTACCTGTGCATCCAGTTCCTTTACTTTCTTCCCCAACTCTTCAAAGTCCTTGCAGATTGTCGGTAGGTCCTTCCTTGCCGTGTCATTGGTGCCAACATGTATCAGAAGAAATGGGTGGACGTCCTTGGAGCTGAAGAGCTTTGGTATCCTATCGGTCACATCCTTGATCATCGCACCTGGAAGGCAGCATACTTCTCTTGCAGTTATGTCCGGTCTGCAGATGGCTGCTTCGGTGCCTCTCAGTAGTGAGTCTCCCACCACCACCACTCTTCGTTGCTTCTTGGCTGTACTTTTTGCTGTCACTTGTTGCTGTGTGCCCTTTTCTTTTTTGCTTGCTGGTATTGCTTCATTCTTAGGTGTGCCATCTTCATCCTCTACAAAGATTTGATATCGGTTCTTCAGTTGTGTGGTTGGTGATTTCTCCATGGTCTTCTTGCTTCTTTTGGTCACATGCTTCCACTCATCTGCTTTTGGAGGTTCTCTGACACTTTTTGCACCTTCTGTGACCAGTAGAGATGCTTCTGTTCTGTCTAGAAAGTCTTCATTCTCTTTGATGAGTTTCAAAGTTGCTATTCTTTCTTCCAGACCCCGCACCTTTTCTTCTAAAAGGGCCACTAGTCTACACTTCTGACAGGTGAAATTGGATTCTTCTTCTGGTCGATCTGTGAACATGTAGCACATGCTGCAGCTCACCATGTAGGTTGTCACATCTGCCATGTTGCTCCTAGATCCTGCTGACTTGCTGTGTGTTTTCCTTCTTGTGTAATCTACTCAGCCAAGCTCTCTTGCAATAATGTCCTACAGGCAAAATTACGGCGCGCGGTTTGGTGATGCTTTCGAAGCAGCTGGTCCCGGCTGTACCCAACGATCTTCTAGCTTAGGGAGACTTCGCTTCTCCCAGAAGGCACCTGGAATATGCAAATTAGCCTCCTGAAGCTTGAATCCCTGGTTTGGTGATGCTTTCGAAGCAGCTGGTCCCGGCTGTACCCAACGATCTTCTAGCTTAGGGAGACTTCGCTTCTCCCAGAAGGCACCTGGAATATGCAAATTAGCCTCCTGAAGCTTGAATCCCTGGTTTTATTGATTCCTTCTTCCCATGTGTATAACCTTACATTTATCATTGTTAAACCTCATCTGCCACCTTTCAGCCCAAGTTTCCAACTTATCCAGATCCATCTGTAGCAGAATACTATCTTCTCTTGTATTAACTGCTTTACATAGTTTTGTATCATCTGCAAATATCGATATTTTACTGTGTAAACCTTCTACCAGATCATTAATGAATATGTTGAAGAGAACAGGTCCCAATACTGACCCCTGCGGTACCCCACTGGTCACAGCGACCCAGTTAGAGACTATACCATTTATAACCACCCTCTGCTTTCTATCACTAAGCCAGTTACTAACCCATTTACACACATTTTCCCCCAGACCAAGCATTCTCATTTTGTGTACCAACCTCTTGTGCGGCACGGTATCAAACGCTTTGGAAAAATTGAGATATACCACGTCCAATGACTCACCGTGGTCCAGCCTATAGCTTACCTCTTCATAAAAACTGATTAGATTGGTTTGACAGGAGCGATTTCTCATAAACCCATGCTGATATGGAGTTAAACAGTTATTCTCATTGAGATAATCCAGAATAACATCCCTCAGAAACCCTTCAAATATTTTACCAACAATAGAGGTTAGACTTACTGGCCTATAATTTCCAGGTTCACTTTTAGAGCCCTTTTTGAATATTGGCACCACATTTGCTATGCGCCAATCCTGCGGAACAGACCCTGTCGCTATAGAGTCCCTAAAAATAAGAAATAATGGTTTATCTATTACATTACTTAGTTCTCTTAGTACTCGTGGGTGTATGCCATCCGGACCCGGAGATTTATCTATTTTAATCTGATTTAGCCGGTTTCGCACCTCTTCTTGGGTTAGATTGGTGACCCTTAATATAGGGTTTTCATTGATTACATTTACCGTTGGGGTTAGGTGTGTGGTTAGGGATGGGATTAGGGTTAGGGATGTGTTTGGATTAGGGTTTCAGTTATAATTGGGGGGTTTCCACTGTTTAGGCACATCAGGGGCTCTCCAAACGCGACATGGCGTCTGATCTCAATTCCAGACAATTCTGCGTTGAAAAAATAAAACAGTGCTCCTTCCCTTCCGAGCTCTCCCGTGCGCCCAAACAGGGGTTTACCCCCACATATGGGGTATCAGCGTACTCAGGACACATTGGACAACAACTTTTGGGGTCCAATTTCTCCTGTTACCCTTGGGAAAATAAAACAAATTGGATCTGAAATACCGTATATAGTCAAGTAAAAGCCAACCCGAGTATAAGCTGACCCCCCCTAATTTTGCCATAAAAAAACTGGGAAAACTTATTGACTCGAGTATAAGCCTAGGGTGGGAAATGCAGCAGCTACTGGTAAATGTCAAAAATAAAAATAGATACCAATAAAAGTAAAATTAATTGAGACATCAGTAGGTTAAGTGTATTAGAATATCCATATTGAATCAGGAGCCCCATATAATGCTCCATACAGTTCATGATGAGCCCCATATAATGCTCCATACAAAATACGCCCCATATAATGCTCCATACAGTTCATGATGGGCCCCATAAGATGCTCCGTACAAAATACACCCCATAAATTTTATCATAGGCCCCATAAGATGTTCCATAATAAAATATGCCCCATATAATGCTGCACAAAGGTTAATTATGGCCCCACAAGATGCCCCATAGATATTTGCCCCATATGCTCTTGCTGCGAAAAGAAAACCATGACATACTCACCTCTCATCGCTCAGGCTCCCACCACTTGCAATATTCACCTGTCCTCGTTCCACCGCTGCACGCCGCTGTGTCTTCCGGGTCTCTGCACTGACGTTCAGGCAGAGGGCGCGCACTAACCACGTGATCATACCCTCTGACCCGAGTGTCACAGCAGAGGATGCGGAAGACGGAGCCCGGCGGTGGAACGAGGAGCAGGTGAATATCTCCGTGCTCCCCCCGCCCCCATTATACTCACCTGCTCCCGGCGCGGTCCCTGGCAGCTTCCCTGATGGTCTCCGGGCGCTGACAGCTTCTTCCAGCGTTGACCGGTCACATGGTACTGCTCATTACAGTTATGAATATGCGGCTCCACCCCTATGGGAGTGGAGTCGGGTCCATATTCATTACTGCAAAGAGCAGTACCATGTGACCGCTCAACGCTGGAAGAAGCTGTCAGCGCCCGGAGACCATCAGGGAAGCTGCCAGGGACCGCGCCGGGAGCAGGTTAGTATGTCACAGCCACCCCTCCCCCTCCAACAATGCCTTGCGTATAAGCCAAGAGGGGCACTTTCAGCCTAAAAAAAATGTGAAAATCTCGGCTTATACTCGAGCATATACGGTAAATTTTTTGTGAAAAAAGTTAAATGTTAATTTTTTTTTTAAATATTCCAAAAATTCCTGTGAAACACCTGAAGGGTTAATAAACTTCTTGAATATGGTTTTGAGCACCTTGAGGGGTGTAGTTTTTAGAATGGTGTCACACTTGGGTATTTTCTATCATATAGACCCCTCAAAGTGACTTCAAATGTGATGTAGTCCATAAAGAAAAAAAATGGTGTAAAAATGAGAAATTGCTGGTCAACTTTTAACTCTTCACTCCCTAACAAAAAAAAATTTTGGTTCCAAAATTGTGCTGATGTAAAGTAGACATGTGGGAAATGTTACTTATTAAGTGTGCTGATGTAAAGTAGACATGTGGGAAATGTTACTTATTAAGTATTTTGTGTGACATATCTCCGTGATTTAAGGACATGAAAATTCAAAGTTGGAAAATTGCAAAATTTTCTAAATTTTCACCAAATTTCCATTTTTTTTTCACAAGTAAACACAAGTAATGTCGAGGAAATTTTACCACCAACCTGAAGTACAATATGTCACAAGAAACGCGTTCTAGAGTTATAGCTTCATAAAGGGACAGTGGTCAGAATTGTAAAAATTGGTTCGGTCATTAACGTTCAAACCACCCTTGGGGGTAAAGGGTTATTCTAAAAAAAAAAAAAATATATACGTTACTCATTCCCTTAAAGAAAAACAAATAAAACTATACCTAAAAAGAGTATTGGATATTTGAAGAAATGTTTAATAGGGTAGAGTAGAGTAGGGCCCGGCCAAAAGAATCGACCTTGTTGTGGTGGCGGCTTAAAAAAATTATTTTGGCCAAAACAAAAGCTGCCGGCTATATATGTGATCTGGTGATGGGAACTTTTAATAGATTGGTGAGGATGTGGTGCAGAAGATGAGCTTTTCCGAGAGTGGACGGTGGGACTGTGGATGGTTCGAGGTGTGGAAGTGGGGCTGGGGTGGAGCCTGGAGTCTCAAGGGGGCCCAAAAATGTTGCCAGTATAGGGCCCCAAAATTCCTAGTGGCAGCCCTGACGTTCACTGGATGTTTCCAATCAAAGCATTCTCCTTCGCTAAGCCCAATCATCTTGGTGACCAGTGCAGTAAGTTCTCCCGTTAACCCCTTTTATTTTTTGTCATTGTTTACTCTGTATTGTTCTGTCCCCTTTGTTAAACCTTTTGGATATTTTCTATAAACATTGTCTATCATTCTGGATTAAATATAAAATGTAATAGGTCTGTTCCTTTTGTTCTGTAACCCGCACCCCGAAGCCATACAGTACCTACCAGAACCTGGCCTCCAGTCAGCCTGTACAAAACACGAGTGGTGGTGGAGGCGAGTAGTCTGGCAGGGGCCGTATCGGGTATATGAACTCCATGTGCTGGAATTGGAGGAATAAATACCATACCTCCAATAACTGGGCAAGTACTGGAAGCCGCGGCCTCGTCCGTCACTCGTGTAATTGTCCTGATGATTGGTAGCAGCGGTGGGCTCTGCCTCCATTTCACTCACATACAGCTCTGGCAAAAATGAAGAGACCACTGCAAAATGTTCAGTTTGTCTGATTTTCCTCTTTATATGTATATTTTTGAATAAAATGTAAATTGTTATTTTCTTTTTATGAACTTCTGACAACATGTCTCCGAAGTTCCAAGCAATAAATTTTGTATTTTTTTTCCCTGAAAATGGGAAATGGTCAAAATAACAAAAAAATGCATTGTAGTCCTCAAATAATGCAAAGAAAGCAAGTTCATAATCATTTAGAAACAACAATACTAATGTTTTACCTCAGGAAGAGTTCAGAGATCAATATTGTGTGGAATAACCATGATTGTTAATCCCAGCTTTCCTGCGTCTTGGCATGCTCTTCACCAGTCTCTCACACGGCTCCTGGGTGACCTTATGCCGCTCCTGGTACAATAATGTCAGACGTTCTTCTTTGTTTGATGGCTTGTGACGATCCATCATCCTCCTGATTACATTCCAGAGGTTTTCAATGGGGTTCAGGTCTGGAGATTGGGCGGCCATGACAGGGATTTGCTGTGGTGGTCCTTCATCCACACCCTGATTGACCTAGCTGTGTGGCACGGCGCATTGTCCTGCTGGAAAAACCAGTCCTCAGAGTTGGGGAACATTGCCTGAGCAGAATCAACTGTTTTTCCAGGATCACCTTGTATGCGGCTTGATTCATACGTCCTTCACAAAGAACAACCTGCCCAATTCCAGCCTTGCTGAAGCCTCCTCAGATCATCACCGATCCTCCTCTAAATTTCACAGTGGGTGCAAGACACTGTGGCTGGTACGCATCTCCAGGTCCCGTCTAACCATTAGACGACCAGGTGTTGGGCAAAGCTGAAAATTAGATTCATCAGAGAAGTTTACCTTACTCCAGTCCTCTATGGTCCAGTCCTTATGGTCTTTGGCAATCTTCAGCCTGGCTCTCCTTTGCTTCTCACTGATGAAAGGCTTTTTCCTCGCTTTACATGACTAAAAGGGAACCTGTCACCCCCAAAATGGAAGATGAGCTAAGCCCAACGGCATCAGGGACTTATCTCTAGCATTCTGTAATGCATTCTGTAATGCTGTAGATAAGCCCCCGATGTATCCTGAAAGATGAGAAAAAGAGGTTACATTATACTCACCCAGGGGCGGTCCGGTCCTATGGGCTTCACGGTCCGGGGCCTCCCATCTTCTTACAATGACGTCCTCTTCTTGTATTCACGCTGCCACTCTGATGCAGGCATACTTTGTCTGTCCTGTTGAGGGCAGAGCAAAGTACTGCAGTGCGCAGGCGCTGGGCCTCTCAGACCTTTCCCGGCGCCTGCGCACTGCAGTACTTTGCTCTGTCCTCAACAGGGAGGGTAAAGTACGCCTATGCAGGAGCCGAGGCAGGAAGACAAGAAGAGGACGTCATCGTAAGAAGATAGGAGGCCCCGGACCGCGACGCCCATAGGAACGGACCGCCCCTGATTGAGTATAATGTAACCTCTTTTTCTCATCTTTCAGGATACATCGGGGGCTTATCTACAGCATTACAGAATGCATTACAGAATATGGTAGATAAGCCCCTGATGCCGGTGGCCACAGCTCCCCTTCGATTTTGGGGTGACAGGTTCCCTTTAAGTCCTGCCTCTAGGAGCTTGTTACGAACTGTTCTTGCCATATACTTCACCCCAGCTGCCATTTGCCGTTCCTTTTGTAGGTCACTTGATGTCATCCTGCGGTTGCCGAGTGACATTGGAATAAGAGGACGATCAGCCTGGTCAGTGGAGAGTCGTTTTCGCCCTCTGCCGGTCTGTAGCTTTGTTGTCCCCAATGTCTGCTGCGTGACATTATTGTAATGGACTGCCGTCTTAGAAATTTTAAGGATGGAGGCAACATGACGCTGTGTCCCTCTGCTAGTAAAGCGAGAAATGAGCCATTCTTTTCAACTCTTTTGGCATGGTTGTTATTTTTTTAATTCCTATTACTTTTGGGATATTACTAGCACCTCTTTTGCCATCCAATAAGTCCTATTGCAAGAGGATTCTGAACACCACAGCAGGGTACTTTCCTTCGTTAAATTAGAACCTGAAGACCCACCTCTTCCGACATGCCTACAATCTGCAGTAACCACCGATCCACCAAACAGCGGCATGACCAGCTCTACCCTCGCCTACTGTACCCTCACCCATCCCCTGTAGATTGTGAGCCCTCGCGGGCAGGGTTCTCTCCTCCTGTAGACTGTGAGCCCTCGCGGGCAGGGTTCTCTCCTCCTGTAGACTGTGAGCCCTCTCGGGCAGGGTCCTCTCTCCTCCTGTAGACTGTGAGCCCTCTCGGGCAGGGTCCTCTCTCCTCCTGTAGACTGTGAGCCCTCTCGGGCAGGGTCCTCTCTCCTCCTGTAGACTGTGAGCCCTCTCGGGCAGGGTCCTCTCCTCCTGTAGACTGTGATCCCTCTGGGGCAGGGTCCTCTCTCCTCCTGTAGATTGTGAGCCCTCTCGGGCAGGGTCCTCTCTCCTCCTGCAGACTGTGAGCCCTCGCGGGCAGGGTCCTCTCCTCCTGCAGACCGTGAGCCCTCGGGGGCAGGGTCCTCTCTCCTCCTGTAGATTGTGAGCCCTCGCGGGCAGGGTCCTCTCCTCCTGCAGACCGTGAGCCCTCGGGGGCAGGGTCCTCTCTCCTCCTGTAGACCGTGAGCCCTCGGGGGCAGGGTCCTCTCTCCTCCTGCAGACCGTGAGCCCTCGGGGGCAGGGTCCTCTCTCCTCCTGCAGACCGTGAGCCCTCGGGGGCAGGGTCCTCTCTCCTCCTGCAGACCGTGAGCCCTCGGGGGCAGGGTCCTCTCTCCTCCTGTAGACCGTGAGCCCTCGGGGGCAGGGTCCTCTCTCCTCCTGTAGACCGTGAGCCCTCGGGGGCAGGGTCCTCTCTCCTCCTGTAGACCGTGAGCCCTCGGGGGCAGGGTCCTCTCTCCTCCTGTAGACCGTGAGCCCTCGGGGGCAGGGTCCTCTCTCCTCCTGTAGACCGTGAGCCCTCGGGGGCAGGGTCCTCTCTCCTCCTGTAGACCGTGAGCCCTCGGGGGCAGGGTCCTCTCTCCTCCTGTAGACCGTGAGCCCTCGCGGGCAGGGTCCTCTCCTCCTGTAGACCGTGAGCCCTCGCGGGCAGGGTCCTCTCCTCCTGTAGACCGTGAGCCCTCGGGGGCAGGGTCCTCTCTCCTCCTGTAGACCGTGAGCCCTCGCGGGCAGGGTCCTCTCTCCTCCTGTAGACCGTGAGCCCTCGCGGGCAGGGTCCTCTCTCCTCCTGTAGACCGTGAGCCCTCGGGGGGCAGGGTCCTCTCCCCTCCTGTAGACCGTGAGCCCTCGGGGGGCAGGGTCCTCTCCCCTCCTGTAGACCGTGAGCCCTCGGGGGGCAGGGTCCTCTCTCCTCCTGTAGACCGTGAGCCCTCGGGGGGCAGGGTCCTCTCTCCTCCTGTAGACCGTGAGCCCTCGGGGGGCAGGGTCCTCTCCCCTCCTGTAGACCGTGAGCCCTCGGGGGGCAGGGTCCTCTCCCCTCCTGTAGACCGTGAGCCCTCGGGGGGCAGGGTCCTCTCTCCTCCTGTAGACCGTGAGCCCTCGGGGGGCAGGGTCCTCTCTCCTCCTGTAGACCGTGAGCCCTCGGGGGCAGGGTCCTCTCTCCTCCTGTAGACCGTGAGCCCTCGCGGGCAGGGTCCTCTCCTCCTGTAGACCGTGAGCCCTCGGGGGCAGGGTCCTCTCTCCTCCTGTAGACCGTGAGCCCTCGGGGGCAGGGTCCTCTCCTCCTGTAGACCGTGAGCCCTCGGGGGCAGGGTCCTCTCCTCCTGTAGACTGTGAGCCCTCGGGGGCAGGGTCCTCTCTCCTCCTGTAGATTGTGAGCCCTCGGAGGCAGGGTCCTCTCTCCTCCTGTAGATTGTGAGCCCTCGGGGGCAGGGTCCTCTCTCCTCCTGTAGACTGTGAGCCCTCGGGGGCAGGGTCCTCTCTCCTCCTGTAGACTGTGAGCCCTCGGGGGCAGGGTCCTCTCTCCTCCTGTAGACTGTGAGCCCTCGGGGGCAGGGTCCTCTCTCCTCCTGTAGACTGTGAGCCCTCGGGGGCAGGGTCCTCTCTCCTCCTGTAGACTGTGAGCCCTCGGGGGCAGGGTCCTCTCTCCTCCTGTAGACTGTGAGCCCTCGGGGGCAGGGTCCTCTCTCCTCCTGTAGACTGTGAGCCCTCGGGGGCAGGGTCCTCTCTCCTCCTGTAGACTGTGAGCCCTCGGGGGCAGGGTCCTCTCTCCTCCTGTAGACTGTGAGCCCTCGGGGGCAGGGTCCTCTCCTCCTGTAGACTGTGAGCCCTCGGGGGCAGGGTCCTCTCCTCCTGTAGACTGTGAGCCCTCGGGGGCAGGGTCCTCTCTCCTCCTGTAGACTGTGAGCCCTCGGGGGGCAGGGTCCTCTCTCCTCCTGTAGACTGAGCCCTCGGGGGCAGGGTCCTCTCTCCTGTAGACTGTGAGCCCTCGGGGGCAGGGTCCTCTCTCCTCCTGTAGACTGTGAGCCCTCGGGGGCAGGGTCCTCTCTCCTCCTGTAGACTGTGAGCCCTCGGGGGCAGGGTCCTCTCTCCTCCTGTATCCTCACCCATCCCTTGTAGATTGTGAGCCCTCGGGGGCAGGGTCCTCTCTCCTGTAGACTGTGAGCCCTCGGGGGCAGGGTCCTCTCTCCTCCTGTAGACTGTGAGCCCTCGGGGGCAGGGTCCTCTCTCCTCCTGTAGACTGTGAGCCCTCGGGGGCAGGGTCCTCTCCTCCTGTAGACTGTGAGCCCTCGGGGGCAGGGTCCTCTCTCCTCCTGTAGACTGTGAGCCCTCGGGGGCAGGGTTCTCTCTCCTCCTGTAGACTGTGAGCCCTCGGGGGCAGGGTCCTCTCTCCTCCTGTAGACTGTGAGCCCTCGGGGGCAGGGTCCTCTCTCCTCCTGTAGACTGTGAGCCCTCGGGGGCAGGGTCCTCTCTCCTCCTGTAGACTGTGAGCCCTCGGGGGCAGGGTCCTCTCTCCTCCTGTAGATTGTGAGCCCTCGGGGGCAGGGTCCTCTCCTCCTGTAGACTGTGAGCCCTCGGGGGCAGGGTCCTCTCTCCTCCTGTAGACCGTGAGCCCTCGGGGGCAGGGTCCTCTCTCCTCCTGTAGACTGTGAGCCCTCGGGGGGCAGGGTCCTCTCTCCTCCTGTAGACTGTGAGCCCTCGGGGGGCAGGGTCCTCTCCTCCTGTAGATTGTGAGCCCTCGGGGGCAGGGTCCTCTCTCCTCCTGTAGACTGTGAGCCCTCGGGGGGCAGGGTCCTCTCTCCTCCTGTAGACTGTGAGCCCTCGGGGGGCAGGGTCCTCTCTCCTCCTGTAGATTGTGAGCCCTCGGGGGCAGGGTCCTCTCTCCTCCTGTAGATTGTGAGCCCTCGGGGGACAGGGTCCTCTCCTCCTGTAGACTGTGAGCCCTCGGGGGCAGGGTCCTCTCTCCTCCTGTAGATTGTGAGCCCTCGGGGGCAGGGTCCTCTCCTCCTGTAGACTGTGAGCCCTCGGGGGACAGGGTCCTCTCTCCTCCTGTAGACTGTGAGCCCTCGGGGGCAGGGTCCTCTCTCCTCCTGTAGACTGTGAGCCCTCGGGGGCAGGGTCCTCTCTCCTGTAGACTGTGAGCCCTCGGGGGGCAGGGTCCTCTCTCCTGTAGACTGAGCCCTCGGGGGCAGGGTCCTCTCTCCTCCTGTAGACTGTGAGCCCTCGGGGGCAGGGTCCTCTCTCCTCCTGTAGATTGTGAGCCCTCGGGGGCAGGGTTCTCTCTCCTCCTGTAGACTGTGAGCCCTCGGGGGCAGGGTCCTCTCTCCTCCTGTAGACTGTGAGCCCTCGGGGGCAGGGTCCTCTCTCCTCCTGTAGACTGTGAGCCCTCGGGGGCAGGGTCCTCTCTCCTCCTGTAGACTGTGAGCCCTCGGGGGCAGGGTCCTCTCTCCTCCTGTAGACTGTGAGCCCTCGCGGGCAGGGTCCTCTCTCCTCCTGTAGATTGTGAGCCCTCGGGGGCAGGGTCCTCTCCTCCTGTAGACTGTGAGCCCTCGGGGGCAGGGTCCTCTCTCCTCCTGTAGACTGTGAGCCCTCGGGGGCAGGGTCCTCTCTCCTCCTGTAGACTGTGAGCCCTCGGGGGCAGGGTCCTCTCTCCTCCTGTAGACTGTGAGCCCTCGCGGGCAGGGTCCTCTCTCCTCCTGTAGACTGTGAGCCCTCGCGGGCAGGGTCCTCTCTCCTCCTGTAGACTGTGAGCCCTCGGGGGCAGGGTCCTCTCCTCCTGTAGACTGTGAGCCCTCGGGGGCAGGGTCCTCTCCTCCTGTAGATTGTGAGCCCTCGGGGGCAGGGTCCTCTCTCCTCCTGTAGATTGTGAGCCCTCGGGGGCAGGGTCCTCTCTCCTCCTGTAGACTGTGAGCCCTCGGGGGCAGGGTCCTCTCTCCTCCTGTAGACTGTGAGCCCTCGGGGGCAGGGTCCTCTCTCCTCCTGTAGACTGTGAGCCCTCGCGGGCAGGGTCCTCTCTCCTCCTGTAGACTGTGAGCCCTCGGGGGGCAGGGTCCTCTCTCCTCCTGTAGACTGTGAGCCCTCGGGGGCAGGGTCCTCTCCTCCTGTAGACTGTGAGCCCTCGGGGGCAGGGTCCTCTCTCCTCCTGTAGATTGTGAGCCCTCGGGGGCAGGGTCCTCTCCTCCTGTAGATTGTGAGCCCTCGGGGGCAGGGTCCTCTCTCCTCCTGTAGACTGTGAGCCCTCGGGGGCAGGGTCCTCTCTCCTCCTGTAGACTGTGAGCCCTCGGGGGGCAGGGTCCTCTCTCCTCCTGTAGACTGTGAGCCCTCGGGGGCAGGGTCCTCTCTCCTCCTGTAGACTGTGAGCCCTCGGGGGCAGGGTCCTCTCTCCTCCTGTAGACTGTGAGCCCTCGGGGGCAGGGTCCTCTCTCCTCCTGTAGATTGTGAGCCCTCGGGGGCAGGGTCCTCTCTCCTCCTGTAGACTGTGAGCCCTCGGGGGGCAGGGTCCTCTCTCCTCCTGTAGACTGTGAGCCCTCGGGGGGCAGGGTCCTCTCTCCTCCTGTAGACTGTGAGCCCTCGGGGGGCAGGGTCCTCTCTCCTCCTGTAGATTGTGAGCCCTCGGGGGCAGGGTCCTCTCTCCTCCTGTAGATTGTGAGCCCTCGGGGGACAGGGTCCTCTCCTCCTGTAGACTGTGAGCCCTCGGGGGCAGGGTCCTCTCTCCTCCTGTAGATTGTGAGCCCTCGGGGGCAGGGTCCTCTCCTCCTGTAGACTGTGAGCCCTCGGGGGACAGGGTCCTCTCTCCTCCTGTAGACTGTGAGCCCTCGGGGGCAGGGTCCTCTCTCCTCCTGTAGACTGTGAGCCCTCGGGGGCAGGGTCCTCTCTCCTGTAGACTGTGAGCCCTCGGGGGGCAGGGTCCTCTCTCCTGTAGACTGTGAGCCCTCGGGGGCAGGGTCCTCTCTCCTCCTGTAGACTGTGAGCCCTCGGGGGCAGGGTCCTCTCTCCTCCTGTAGATTGTGAGCCCTCGGGGGCAGGGTTCTCTCTCCTCCTGTAGACTGTGAGCCCTCGGGGGCAGGGTCCTCTCTCCTCCTGTAGACTGTGAGCCCTCGGGGGCAGGGTCCTCTCTCCTCCTGTAGACTGTGAGCCCTCGGGGGCAGGGTCCTCTCTCCTCCTGTAGACTGTGAGCCCTCGGGGGCAGGGTCCTCTCTCCTCCTGTAGACTGTGAGCCCTCGGGGGCATGGTCCTCTCTCCTCCTGTAGACTGTGAGCCCTCGCGGGCAGGGTCCTCTCTCCTCCTGTAGATTGTGAGCCCTCGGGGGCAGGGTCCTCTCCTCCTGTAGACTGTGAGCCCTCGGGGGCAGGGTCCTCTCCTCCTGTAGATTGTGAGCCCTCGGGGGCAGGGTCCTCTCTCCTCCTGTAGATTGTGAGCCCTCGGGGGCAGGGTCCTCTCTCCTCCTGTAGACTGTGAGCCCTCGGGGGCAGGGTCCTCTCTCCTCCTGTAGACTGTGAGCCCTCGGGGGCAGGGTCCTCTCTCCTCCTGTAGACTGTGAGCCCTCGGGGGCAGGGTCCTCTCTCCTCCTGTAGACTGTGAGCCCTCGGGGGCAGGGTCCTCTCTCCTCCTGTAGACTGTGAGCCCTCGCGGGCAGGGTCCTCTCCCCTCCTGTAGACTGTGAGCCCTCGGGGGGCAGGGTCCTCTCTCCTCCTGTAGATTGTGAGCCCTCGCGGGCAGGGTCCTCTCTCCTCCTGTAGATTGTGAGCCCTCGGGGGGCAGGGTCCTCTCTCCTCCTGTAGATTGTGAGCCCTCGCGGGCAGGGTCCTCTCCCCTCCTGTAGACTGTGAGCCCTCGGGGGCAGGGTCCTCTCCCCTCCTGTAGACTGTGAGCCCTCGGGGGCAGGGTCCTCTCTCCTCCTGTAGACTGTGAGCCCTCGGGGGCAGGGTCCTCTCTCCTCCTGTAGACTGAGCCCTCGGGGGCAGGGTCCTCTCTCCTCCTGTAGACTGTGAGCCCTCGGGGGCAGGGTCCTCTCTCCTCCTGTAGATTGTGAGCCCTCGGGGGCAGGGTCCTCTCTCCTCCTGTAGACTGTGAGCCCTCGGGGGCAGGGTCCTCTCTCCTCCTGTAGACTGTGAGCCCTCGGGGGCAGGGTCCTCTCTCCTCCTGTAGACTGTGAGCCCTCGGGGGCAGGGTCCTCTCTCCTCCTGTAGATTGTGAGCCCTCGGGGGCAGGGTCCTCTCTCCTCCTGTAGACTGTGAGCCCTCGGGGGCAGGGTCCTCTCTCCTCCTGTAGATTGTGAGCCCTCGGGGGCAGGGTCCTCTCTCCTCCTGTAGACTGTGAGCCCTCGGGGGCAGGGTCCTCTCCTCCTGTAGACTGTGAGCCCTCGGGGGCAGGGTCCTCTCTCCTCCTGTAGACTGTGAGCCCTCGGGGGCAGGGTCCTGTCTCCTCCTGTAGATTGTGAGCCCTCGGAGGCAGGGTCCTCTCTCCTCCTGTAGACTGTGAGCCCTCGGGGGCAGGGTCCTCTCCTCCTGTAGACTGTGAGCCCTCGGGGGCAGGGTCCTCTCCTCCTGTAGACTGAGCCCTCGGGGGCAGGGTCCTCTCTCCTCCTGTAGACTGTGAGCCCTCGGGGGCAGGGTCCTCTCTCCTCCTGTAGATTGTGAGCCCTCGGGGGCAGGGTCCTCTCTCCTCCTGTAGACTGTGAGCCCTCGGGGGCAGGGTCCTCTCTCCTCCTGTAGACTGTGAGCCCTCGGGGGCAGGGTCCTCTCTCCTCCTGTAGACTGTGAGCCCTCGGGGGCAGGGTCCTCTCTCCTCCTGTAGATTGTGAGCCCTCGGGGGCAGGGTCCTCTCTCCTCCTGTAGACTGTGAGCCCTCGGGGGCAGGGTCCTCTCTCCTCCTGTAGATTGTGAGCCCTCGGGGGCAGGGTCCTCTCTCCTCCTGTAGACTGTGAGCCCTCGGGGGCAGGGTCCTCTCTCCTCCTGTAGATTGTGAGCCCTCGGGGGCAGGGTCCTCTCTCCTCCTGTAGACTGTGAGCCCTCGGGGGCAGGGTCCTCTCCTCCTGTAGATTGTGAGCCCTCGGGGGCAGGGTCCTCTCCTCCTGTAGACTGTGAGCCCTCGGGGGCAGGGTCCTCTCTCCTCCTGTAGACTGTGAGCCCTCGGGGGCAGGGTCCTCTCTCCTCCTGTAGACTGTGAGCCCTCGGGGGCAGGGTCCTCTCTCCTCCTGTAGACTGTGAGCCCTCGGAGGCAGGGTCCTCTCTCCTCCTGTAGACTGTGAGCCCTCGGGGGCAGGGTCCTCTCCTCCTGTAGACTGTGAGCCCTCGGGGGCAGGGTCCTCTCTCCTCCTGTAGACTGTGAGCCCTCGGGGGCAGGGTCCTCTCTCCTCCTGTAGACTGTGAGCCCTCGGGGGCAGGGTCCTCTCTCCTCCTGTAGACTGTGAGCCCTCGGAGGCAGGGTCCTCTCTCCTCCTGTAGACTGTGAGCCCTCGGAGGCAGGGTCCTCTCTCCTCCTGTAGACTGTGAGCCCTCGGGGGCAGGGTCCTCTCTCCTCCTGTAGACTGTGAGCCCTCGGAGGCAGGGTCCTCTCTCCTCCTGTAGACTGTGAGCCCTCGGGGGCAGGGTCCTCTCTCCTCCTGTAGACTGTGAGCCCTCGGGGGCAGGGTCCTCTCTCCTCCTGTAGACTGTGAGCCCTCGGGGGCAGGGTCCTCTCTCCTCCTGTAGACTGTGAGCCCTCGGGGGCAGGGTCCTCTCTCCTCCTGTAGACTGAGCCCTCGGGGGCAGGGTCCTCTCTCCTCCTGTAGACTGTGAGCCCTCGGGGGCAGGGTCCTCTCTCCTCCTGTAGACCGTGAGCCCTCGGGGGGCAGGGTCCTCTCTCCTCCTGTAGATTGTGAGCCCTCGCGGGCAGGGTCCTCTCTCCTCCTGTAGACCGTGAGCCCTCGGGGGGCAGGGTCCTCTCTCCTCCTGTAGACCGTGAGCCCTCGGGGGGCAGGGTCCTCTCTCCTCCTGTAGACTGTGAGCCCTCGGGGGCAGGGTCCTCTCTCCTCCTGTAGACTGTGAGCCCTCGGGGGCAGGGTCCTCTCTCCTCCTGTAGACTGTGAGCCCTCGGGGGCAGGGTCCTCTCCTCCTGTAGACTGTGAGCCCTCGGGGGCAGGGTCCTCTCTCCTCCTGTAGACTGTGAGCCCTCGGGGGGCAGGGTCCTCTCCTCCTGTAGACTGTGAGCCCTCGGGGGCAGGGTCCTCTCTCCTCCTGTAGACTGTGAGCCCTCGGGGGCAGGGTCCTCTCTCCTCCTGTAGACTGTGAGCCCTCGGGGGCAGGGTCCTCTCTCCTCCTGTAGACTGTGAGCCCTCGGGGGCAGGGTCCTCTCTCCTCCTGTAGACTGTGAGCCCTCGGGGGCAGGGTCCTCTCTCCTCCTGTAGACTGTGAGCCCTCGGGGGCAGGGTCCTCTCTCCTCCTGTAGACTGTGAGCCCTCGGGGGCAGGGTCCTCTCTCCTCCTGTAGACTGTGAGCCCTTGTTTTTATTATGTACCCCTCCCCCCTCCTCACATGGAATAATAATTGGGGTCACCCTGCGGGTGGATTACACCGGACTGGCCGCCAGACATGGAGCCAGGCGGACGGTCCGGTCTCCTCACTGTTGCCGGCTGTATGCGGTGTGTGGAGCCCCTGCCTGTGTACACGGAGGCCCCGGCCTGCTCTCCGCCCCGCCGGCTCTCACCTGCTCCGCGCTCTCCGCTCTCCGCGCCCCGGGCCCGCACTCTGCAGCTCCCGTCACCCGGGGCCACTCTCGCCTCTCACACACTCCAGGTTTACAGCTCAGCTGAGTCTCCGCACAGGACACGGAGTCGCGCTGCGTCCTGGGATTTGTAGTCCTTTCTCTTCCTGAGGTCATGGACTATCCAACTATCCGGACTACAACACCCAGAAAGCATGGCGCGAAGAGCTCTGACAGGTGGTAACCGCAAGGGTCGCCGGGAGACGTGTTGCATGCCTCTGACACTAAGGATTCAGTTCCGTAAAACTACACATCCCAACATGCAACGCGAACCCAGAGGCTGCCTCAGGGAAAGTAACGGGGCAAGCAGTGGGTGGGGACACCGCACCGGAAGAGGCGGGGCGATGCGGCACTTCCGATGAATGGAGCCTCCCTGTGCAAATCCCATCAAGGTAATGAGAAAGGTAAAAAGGAAACGTGCGGCCGCGACAGGAGCCCGTGCGGAGAGGCCGGGAGACCCCGCGTGCGCCGGGGAGGAAGAGGGTTAACCCCGTGTGTGCCGGGGAGGAGGGTTAACCCCGTGTGTGCCGGGGGAGGAGGGGCGGAGGGTTAACCCCGTGTGTGCCGGGGGCGGAGGAGGGTTAACCCCGTGTGTGCCGGGGGAGGAGGGTTAACCCCGTGTGTGCCGGGGGGAGGAGGAGGGTTAACCCCGTGTGTGCCGGGGGAGGAGGGGCGGAGGGTTAACCCCGTGTGTGCCGGGGGAGGAGGGGCGGAGCGTTAACCCCGTGTGTGCCGGGGGAGGAGGGGCGGAGCGTTAACCCCGTGTGTGCCGGGGGAGGAGGGGCGGAGCGTTAACCCCGTGTGTGTCGGGGGAGGAGGGGCGGAGCGTTAACCCCGTGTGTGCCGGGGGGAGGAGGAGGGTTAACCCCGTGTGTGCCGGGGGGAGGAGGAGGGTTAACCCCGTGTGTGCCGGGGGGAGGAGGAGGGTTAACCCCGTGTGTGCCGGGGGAGGAGGGGCGGAGCGTTAACCCCGTGTGTGCCGGGGGAGGAGGAGGGTTAACCCCGTGTGTGCCGGGGGGAGGAGGAGGGTTAACCCCGTGTGTGCCGGGGGAGGAGGGGCGGAGCGTTAACCCCGTGTGTGCCGGGGGAGGAGGAGGGTTAACCCCGTGTGTGCCGGGGGAGGAGGGGCGGAGCGTTAACCCCGTGTGTGCCGGGGGAGGAGGGGCGGAGCGTTAACCCCGTGTGTGCCGGGGGAGGAGGGGCGGAGCGTTAACCCCGTGTGTGCCGGGGGAGGAGGGGCGGAGCGTTAACCCCGTGTGTGCCGGGGGAGGAGGAGGGTTAACCCCGTGTGTGCCGGGGGAGGAGGAGGGTTAACCCCGTGTGTGCCGGGGGAGGAGGGGCGGAGCGTTAACCCCGTGTGTGCCGGGGGAGGAGGGGCGGAGCGTTAACCCCGTGTGTGCCGGGGGAGGAGGGGCGGAGCGTTAACCCCGTGTGTGCCGGGGGAGGAGGGGCGGAGCGTTAACCCCGTGTGTGCCGGGGGAGGAGGAGGGTTAACCCCGTGTGTGCCGGGGGAGGAGGAGGGTTAACCCCGTGTGTGCCGGGGGAGGAGGGGCGGAGCGTTAACCCCGTGTGTGCCGGGGGAGGAGGGGCGGAGCGTTAACCCCGTGTGTGCTGGGGGAGGAGGAGGGGCGGAGCGTTAACCCCGTGTGTGCGGGAGGAGGGGCGGAGCGTTAACCCCGTGTGTGCCGGGGGAGGAGGAGGGTTAACCCCGTGTGTGCCGGGGGGAGGAGGAGGGTTAACCTCGTGTGTGCCGGGGGAGGAGGGGCGGAGCGTTAACCCCGTGTGTGTCGGGGGAGGAGGGGCGGAGCGTTAACCCCGTGTGTGCCGGGGGGAGGAGGAGGGTTAACCCCGTGTGTGCCGGGGGGAGGAGGAGGGTTAACCCCGTGTGTGCCGGGGGGAGGAGGAGGGTTAACCCCGTGTGTGCCGGGGGGAGGAGGAGGGTTAACCCCGTGTGTGCCGGGGGGAGGAGGAGGGTTAACCCCGTGTGTGCCGGGGGGAGGAGGGGCGGAGGGTTAACCCCGTGTGTGCCGGGGGGAGGAGGAGGGTTAACCCCGTGTGTGCCGGGGGGAGGAGGAGGGTTAACCCCGTGTGTGCCGGGGGAGGAGGGGCGGAGCGTTAACCCCGTGTGTGCCGGGGGAGGAGGGTTAACCCCGTGTGTGCCGGGGGAGGAGGAGGGTTAACCCCGTGTGTGCCGGGGGGAGGAGGAGGGTTAACCCCGTGTGTGCCGGGGGAGGAGGGGCGGAGGGTTAACCCCGTGTGTGCCGGGGGGAGGAGGAGGGTTAACCCCGTGTGTGCCGGGGGAGGAGGGGCGGAGCGTTAACCCCGTGTGTGCCGGGGGGAGGAGGAGGGTTAACACCGTGTGTGCCGGGGGAGGAGGGGCGGAGCGTTAACCCCGTGTGTGCCGGGGAGGAGGAGGGTTAACCCCGTGTGTGCTGGGGGAGGAGGAGGGGCGGAGGGTTAACCCCGTGTGGGGAGGAGGGGCGGAGGGTTAACCCCGTGTGTGCCGGGGGAGGAGGGGCGGAGGGTTAACCCCGTGTGTGCCGGGGAGGAGGAGGGGCGGAGTGTTAACCCCGTGAGTGCCGGGTAAGAGGGGCGGAGGGTTAACCCTGTGTGTGCCGGGGCGGAGGAGGGGCGGAGGGTTAACCCCGTGTGTGCTGGGGAGGAGGGGGCGGAGGGTTAACCCTGTGTGTGCCGGGGAGGAGGGTTAACCCCGTGTGTGCCGGGGGAGGAGGGGCGGAGGGTTAACCCCGTGAGTGCCGGGGAAGGAGGGGCGGAGGGTTAACCCCGTGTGTGCCAGGGGAGGCTTTTCTGGGTGGTCTGTGGGTGGTCTCTTGGGCCAGGACACATGCACCTTGTACTGATGCTTCTTCATTGCTGACAGCCTCGTCTCCAGTCATAGGAAGAGGCCATGAGTGAGCGGCTGCCCGGCGCACACAGGTGGGACCCGCCCGGCTCCGATGATGACGATGACTGCCCCTTGCCTTATACAGGTAGAGATGAGCGATGTGTAAGTGATGGGGCGTGCGGGGGAAGGGAGGAATGAGGGGCGGGGGCCAGAGGGGAGTGGGGAGCAGAGGGAGAAGTCAGGGGCCGGGGATAAGAGGGGCCGGGGTTCCAGAAGTAGCAGATTTCAGCAGTTAGACATTGTAGGAGACTGTTCCGTCCTCTGCAGCTGTTGTATTCACCCCTTCTCAGTAATGCAGGCTCGCTTCAGTTATCACATCCTCGATTGGGCAGCACCGTCCGCTGAGAATTCCTGGTCTAAGAGGGTCCATTAGAAGTCTCTTCAGACACATCACATAGGAGACGTCGAGACTGCTGTGTATACATCAGATAGGAGACGTCGAGACTGCTGTGTATACATCACATAGGAGACGTCGAGACTGCTGTGTATACATCACATAGGAGACGTCGAGACTGCTGTGTATACATCACGTAGGAGACGTCGAGACTGCTGTGTATACATCACATAGGAGACGTCGAGACTGCTGTGTATACATCACATAGGAGACGTCGAGACTGCTGTGTATACATCACATAGGAGACGTCGAGACTGCTGTGTATACATCACATAGGAGACGTCGAGACTGCTGTGTATACATCACATAGGAGACGTCGAGACTGCTGTGTATACATCACATAGGAGACGTCGAGACTGCTGTGTGTACATCACATAGGAGACGTCGAGACTGCTGTATATACATCACATAGGAGACGTCGAGACTGCTGTGTGTACATCACATAGGAGACATCGAGACTGCTGTGTGTACATCGTAGGAGACACCGAGACTGCTGTGTGTACATCGTAGGAGACACCGAGACTGCTGTGTGTACATCGTAGGAGACACCGAGACTGCTGTGTGTACATCGTAGGAGACACCGAGACTGCTGTGTATACATCACATAGGAGACGTCGAGACTGCTGTGTATACATCACATAGGAGACGTCGAGACTGCTGTGTATACATCACATAGGAGACGTCGAGACTGCTGTGTGTACATCGTAGGAGACACCGAGACTGCTGTGTGTACATCGTAGGAGACACCGAGACTGCTGTGTGTACATCGTAGGAGATGCCGAGACTGCTGTGTATACATCACATAGGATACGCCGAGACTGCTGTGCATACATCACATAGACGTAGAGACTGCTATGTGTACATTGTAGGAGACACCGAGACTGCTGTGTATACATCACATAGGAGACGTCGAGAGTCCTGTGTGTACATCGTAGGAGACACCGAGACTGCTGTGTGTACATCGTAGGAGACACCGAGACTGCTGTATATACATCACATAGGAGACGTCGAGACTGCTGTGTGTACATCGTAGGAGACACCGACACTGCTGTGTATACATCACATAGGAGACGTAGAGTCTGCTGTGTGTACATCGTAGGAGACGCCGAGACTGCTGTATATACATCACATAGGAGACGCCGAGACTGCTGTGCATACATCACATAGGAGACGCCGAGACTGCTGTGTATACATCACATAGGAAATGTCGAGACTGTTGTATATACACTAGATGGTGGCCCGATTCTAACGTATCGGGTATTCTACAATAATGTAGGTAGTATATAGCACAGGCTACGTACTATATTGCACAGTGACGTAGATATAACACAACCGACGGAGTATATAACAGCTACGTAGTATGTAATACAGCGTGTGTAGTATATAACAGAGCTACGTAGTATATAACACAGGTACGTAGTTTATAACATAGCCACGTAGTGCATTGCACAGCTACATAGTGTATTGGTCAGCCACATAGTATATTGGTCAGCCGCGTAGTATATTGTAGAGCCAGGTAGTATATTGCACAGCCCAAGCCCAAGTCCCAACTGGTTATTGTTTAGTTTAGACACAAAGTTGGTCAGAGTTACGGCGTCCCCATTCCTAAGGAAGGCCTACAATGAGGTGAAAGGTATTAATGGGATTAGTTTACTGGTGCCAGCTCCAAAGAGAGAAGAAATGCCGGTTTGCAGATACATCACTAACTACAACAATGGGGCTCAAAAAATACGGACAATATTGCAGAAATATTGGTCCATTCTGAACATGGATGAGGACATTGGAGAGATGGTGGGGGAGTTCCCGAGAGTCACTTTTAAGAAAGGTAGATCCGTTGGGGACAGACTCGTACACAGCCACTACTCTCCGCCAGTGAAGGACACATGGCTCCCAAATCCACCAAAGGGATGCTACAAGTGTAGTGGTTGTGTAGCATGCCCGGTAATTGCAGGGGGATCGAAGTTCCAAAGCAGAGTGACGGGGAGAGAATATGAAATGTATCACTTCATAAACTGTAGGTCTAAAGGAGTGATGTATAGAGCAGTCTGCCTGTGTGGCCTGGAGTACATTGGCAAAACGATACGCGAATTTAGAAGACGTGTTGGGGAACACCTGAGAGATATTGCCCTAAATAGGGGCACATCCCTGGCCAGACATATCGATACTGAGCACAATGGTGACAGTCGGGGCTTAAATTCATGGGGGTTGACAGGATTGGTGCACCCAAGAGGGGAGGAATTGGGATCAAATGCTATTACAGTGCGAGACAAGGTGGATTTTCCGCCTTAAGACACCAACACCAGGAGGCCTGAATGAAACTCTAAGATATCGCTGTTTCCTGGAAAGCTAGACTCCGTAATCTGAAGAACACAACATCTATTCTTCCTTCCCCCTTTTATCTTTCCATTAGGGCTCAGTAGGACCAGTAATAGGGACGGCCGTCGTGGAATGGGGGCGCCAAGCTTGCGTCTCTATCCTAGGGGCCAACCTCCATTGCTCGGCAGGTGATGGACGTAGGAGCCTGTATAGTACATGATACTATCCCTCTGCCTGCTTTCTTCTGTGCGCCGGTCTTCATGTCTACCCCCTCCATCTCTCCACAAAACGTTTTTCCTTGGTTCCGCATAGCGACCTTTTTTCGAGCCCATTTTTTTGGGCAATTGACATGAATTCTGTACGGTCTTTTTCCAAATCCATTGGCCCCCTTGCTCGGTTTCTTTCCCCCTTGGGAGATACAGCTAGCACATGCCCGAGGTCATGAGAAGGTTATGGTAGGATCAGTATCAGCTAGCCGAGAAATGGCCCTGCTTTAATAAATGGTGCAATACGCTTTGATCAGCGTTGGTCGGCAACCATGTAGGGGTTAATATACTTCTCAATATAACGCGGCATCTGGGCCTCTATTTAGCCCAATGCGGCGTCGTACCGGGACTCCGGAAATCAATAAGCGGCTGGGGCGCCTGGACCTGAGGATACGGTCGGGCGTCGTGCTGCTATGGTAACCGGACTGGTGCGCGTCACCGGAAGTGACGCGCAGGGTACAGCGATGCGCTCCATGGTGGGCGTTCGCGATGCGGCCCGGCAGTACGCTGCCATGGGAACTAAACGGCGCGCGCCGCCGGAAGTGACGCGTGCGGTCCAAGAGCTGCGTTCCGTGCTGGGCGCACAGGACATGACATCAGCCGGTGAGCTCGGGTTAGCACTGGGCGGGCTGCTCCACAGCGATTGCCTCTATACCCCCGCGTTTAGTGTCCCCCACAGAGTTCGTGGGACGATACATTATTTTCCCCTGATGAGTTTTATATAACGAAACGCGTAGGGAAGGTGTCTTGTACTTTGGGGTTAAATTATCTTCCTGACAGCGTGGACGGGCTTGTGTGTGGCCAGAATTGTGCCCCCCTCCCAGACGCTGTGGAAGTATTGAGTGGTCTTACCCTTACCAAAAAAAAAGAAGTTCAGAGGTGAGATCGTTCATATTTTTATACATCAATCATTATATATATTACACGTTGTGAGGTGCCAAGGGGAGAAGTACTAGAAAACAGATATGTTTCTCCCCGTTTCATTTCATATGTATCACGGTATTGATTGTGAAGCTGTTTATTTCTCTGTAATCCGGTCCTGGTTTCTTTAGTGATCAGCCTGAAAGCTCTGGTGCTTCCCTTCCACACATACGATCCAGCTTTTGCTTCAGCTGATATAATCAGGAACTGCTGGGATCTCAGTCTCTCATCTGCTGGTCTGGGAGCTGACACAGTAAGGTTGCACAAACTTCTTTCTTGTGTGGAACTCGCTAGCCTGCTATTGTTCGCTGTGACTCCATAGCCACCTGCTTGGGCCAAAGCAGAGATCCCTGATGAGCTATATTCCCACAAATGGTGGAGAATGCGGGCATAGTGACTGTTGGACTGTGACTGCAGATAAAGTGCTCTGTGTATGTCCTGGCTGAAAGCTCATGTGCTTTTGAAGAGCCAAGAGTCCAGTAATATGGAGGAACTAGTGAAACAGTTATTGCAGGCAAATGTGCAACAACAGCAGACCAATACTTACTTCCAGCAAGCCCTGGACCAGCAAAACCAGATTCAGCAAGAGCAGTTGAATGCAATAAAGCAGGCTTTGATTCGGCAGCCCCGAGATGAGAGGGATCATGCACAAAGTGTTGCTGGTGCACGGAAAGCCGTACAAAAAACCCTGCTTAAAATGACTGCTGACGATGATGTAGAAGCGTATCTCACCGTATTTGAACGTATTGCAGAACGTGAGCATTTACCGGTGGACACGTGGGCTGAAGTGGTTGCGCCATTTCTGAGTGGAGATCCACAAAAGGCCTATTACGATTTAAGTGGAGTGGATGCTATGGACTATACCAAATTAAAAAGCGAAATCCTGGCAAGGCTGGGAGTAAACACATATGTACGAGCACAGAGGGTACATTTATGGACTTTTGTGGAAGATCAGCCAGCCCGCTCACAAATGCATGATCTTATCCATCTAGTAAAAAAATGGCTGCAACCAGAGATTTTGACATCTGCAGAGATGGTGGAACGTGTTGTTCTAGACAAGTACCTGCGGTCCTTGCCCCCTAAGTTACAGAGGTGGGTTGGACAAGGTGACCCATATACAGCCGACCAGTTGGTGAATATGGTCGAACGCTACAATGCTTCCGAAAGCCTACTCCAAGGGACGTTATCACCTCGCTGGGCTCCCAAGAAATCGCCAGAAAATACTGCGACACCTACTTCATCTTCAAAAGAAGAGAACGTTGCAATAAAGGGTAGCAGACCCACAAAGAACTATGGAGGCGGTACAGTCTCACAGCAATTCAGCAGACCCTATCAGACGTCTCCGGCGAGGAAGCAAGGACCTATACAATGTTGGCGATGTCGCGGGCTTGGCCATGTAGCAGCTAACTGCCCAATGACTACAGAGCCAATGGACTGTAACGCTATGAGACGCCTTTCGTTATATGTACAGTCAGTCTGTGTTGCAGAGGTCCTCACAGGAAATGAACGACACGTGTGTTGCCTCGAGGTCGACGGCCATAGTGTGAATGCCGTCTTGGATTCCGGCAGTCAAGTAACTCTGGTACATGCCAGTTTGGTGGACCCTAGAGCCCTAACGAACTCAACCCTGGGCATTAGTTGCATCCATGGCGATATAAAAAACTACCCCACTGCCTGGGTCACCCTTGCCACGCCAGTAGGAACCAAAAGACATCAAGCGGCAGTCCTAAAGTCTATGGGACATGATGTAATATTGGGGAGAGACTTTCCCTTATTTTGGGACTTGTGGAACCTTAAAAATGGCATGAGCACTCTAGTTGAGGAGGGTGCCGTGGGGCTAACCCCTGAGCTATTGCAGCAAGAGGGGGGGGAGTCCATCTCAGAGGTAACTCCAGAATCTGTAGACTCACCTCTGGCCGTATATGCAGGTGACGCAAGTGAACTAGAGGAGGCTATAGAAATGCCAGGTCTTGAGGTGGCCCGTGGTAAGTTCGGGACCGCTCAACACCAGGACCCTACTCTGGCAAGGGCATGGGAAAATGTAAAGGTCTCTGAGGGAAGACCATTATACCCAGGGGCTCAAAATGAGTTCCCACACCTAGCTGTGCAACAGGGTATGCTGTATCATATAGACAAAGTGCGGGGGGTGGCGGTAGAGCAACTAGTGGTGCCCAAGTCCTTTCGCCAGGTAGTTTTGGAACTGGCACATAAACATCCCTTGGGGGGACACCTGGCCGGAGAAAAAACAAAACACCGTATTCTGCAGCGTTTCTTTTGGCCGGGTCTAGGGGGGGACGTGACCCGGTATTGTCAGTCCTGTCCTACGTGTCAATTGACCACACCTATGTCACATTTTAGAAGCCCCCTTGTGCCCTTACCAATAATAGAGGTGCCCTTCGAGAGGATAGCAATGGATATAGTGGGTCCATTAGTTAAATCTGCCAGGGGACATCAGTACATTTTGGTAGTACTAGATTATGCCACTCGTTACCCTGAAGCAGTGCCTCTGCGGAATGCCAATGCGAAAGCAATTTCAAAGGAGCTTGTTAATATGTTTTCTCGCACCGGCATTCCGAAAAAAATACTAACAGATCAGGGAACCCCCTTTATGTCTCGAATACTTAAGGACTTGTGTAAGCTACTAAAAATCTCCCACTTGCGTACTTCAGTATATCACCCTCAGACTGACGGGTTGGTGGAGCGATTTAATAAAACCCTGAAGGGAATGTTGAAAAGGGTGGTAGATAAGGACGGGAGGGATTGGGATGCTCTCCTACCATATCTCCTGTTCGCTATACGGGAAGTACCCCAATCCTCCACAGGCTTTTCGCCTTTTGAGTTAGTTTACGGGCGATGTCCTAGAGGCCTGTTAGATATTGCTAAAGAGACTTGGGAACAAGAGGTGACTCCTCATCGCAGTGTAATTGAACATGTAATGCTTATGCAAGATAGAATTGAGGCGGTCATGCCAATAGTTAAAGAATGTTTAGAACGTGCGCAACAGGCCCAAAGCACGGTATATAACCGAGCGGCTAAAACACGAGTCTTTCAACCCGGAGACAGGGTGTTAGTATTAGTACCCACTGTAGAAAATAAATTTCTTGCGAAGTGGCAGGGCCCATACGAGGTGTTGGAGAGAATAGGTGAAGTGAATTATAAGATATATCAACCAGACAAGAGGAAAACCGAACAAATCTACCACATAAACTTGCTTAAGGCCTGGCGGGATAGGGAGAGTCTAATGACAAAAGCCACCCTTATTGGTGGATCTCGTAGGGCACCCCCATCTGTGGTAAATGACCCCCAGGTAGCATTGCCAGAGGTGGGTATTGCAGAGACACTATCCGAAAGTCAGAAACGAGAGACTAAGGAATTTATACAGAAAAACGCAGAGGTTTTTTCAGAGCTTCCTGGTCGTACTCACTTAATTAAACACGACATTGTTACTGATCCACAGGTCCGTGTACGACTAAAACCATATCGAATTCCGGAGGCTCGGAGACAAGCCATTGCCCAGGAAGTCGAGAAAATGTTAGAACTTGGAGTTATTGAAGAGTCCCGGAGTGATTGGGCTAGCCCAATCGTGCTAGTGCCCAAACCCGATGGGACTATTAGGTTTTGTAATGATTTTCGGAAATTAAATGAGGTATCAAAATTCGATGCCTACCCGATGCCGAGAGTTGATGAACTTATAGAGAGACTGGGTTCGGCCAGGTACATATCTACTATCGACTTAACAAAAGGTTATTGGCAGATTCCCCTCACGGATTCAGCCAAAGAGAAAACGGCCTTTGTAACGCCCCAGGGACTGTTCCAGTACCGTGATATGCCATTTGGGTTGCATGGTGCTGCAGCCACCTTCCAACGTCTAATAGATATTGTCCTTAAACCCCACGTCCGGTATGCGTCCGCATAATTGGACGATATCATTGTCTTTAGTGATGACTGGGACACACATTTGTCAAAAGTACAAGCCGTCTTAGACTCGATAAAAACTGCTGGGTTAACTGCCAATCCTAAGAAATGTACCTTGGGATTGGAAGAGGCTCGCTATCTGGGATATAGCATAGGGCGAGGAGTCGTAAAGCCACAGACCAATAAAGTGGACGCTATTCAGAATTGGCCACGACCGGTCAACAAAAAACAGGTCGGAGCCTTTTTAGGGATCGTTGGCTATTATAGGCGCTTCATTAAAAATTTTGCCACCATCGCGGCCCCTCTCACAGAGCTTACCAAGGGCTCAAAATCTATCACAATAAAGTGGAACGCAGAAGCAGAGAAGGCCTTTCAGTATTTGAAAACGGTCCTCTGTGACCATCCAGTGTTGGTTGCCCCTGACTTTAAATGGGAGTTTATTGTCCAAACGGACGCCTCTGGTGTCGGCCTCGGTGCAGTGTTGTCACAGGAAGTGAATGGCGAGGAACACCCAGTAAGCTATCTGAGTAGGAAGCTTACCAGGGCAGAAAAGAATTATAGCGTGGTTGAGCGCGAAGCCCTGGCTGTGAAATGGGCCCTATTCACCTTACGCTATTATTTACTAGGTCGCCAATTTAGGCTACTAACGGACCATTCACCCCTGACATGGATGTCCCGCGCAAAAGAGGGCAATGCGAGGGTGACACGCTGGTTCTTGGCATTACAACCTTTTAACTTTTCCGTTGAGCACAGGGCAGGCGCAGCGCACGGGAATGCAGATGCGTTATCCAGAACACACTGCTTAGTGACTCATCGTGTCCGACCCTACAGGCTCGAACAAAGGAAGGGGGTATGTGAGGTACCAAGGGGAGAAGTACTAGAAAACAGATATGTTTCTCCCCGTTTCATTTCATATGTATCACGGTATTGATTGTGAAGCTGTTTATTTCTCTGTAATCCGGTCCTGGTTTCTTTAGTGATCAGCCTGAAAGCTCTGGTGCTTCCCTTCCACATACGATCCAGCTTTTGCTTCAGCTGATATAATCAAGGAACTGCTGGGATCTCAGTCTCTCATCTGCTGGTCTGGGAGCTGACACAGTAAGGTTGCACAAACTTCTTTCTTGTTGTGTAGGTTTATTTTGTAGTTAGTATCTTGTTGTTAGTTAGTGGCCAGACGGCCTTAGACACTTTATTTCATGTTTGGCACGTGTAACATTGTACGGCAAATGTGTACAATAAATACACCTGACACATACCTGTGTGGAACTCGCTAGCCTGCTATTGTTCGTTGTGACTCCATAGCCACCTGCTTGGGCCAAAGTAGAGATCCCTGATGAGCTATATTCCCACAACGTGTCATGTGTTTTCTTATATGATTTGATACTTTCTCCCCTAAGAGATTGACATACTAATGGTTGTTCATAAGATCTCGGGGATTTGGTGGTTTTTTCATTCCCTTTGAATGCGGATTTTTTTCTTTGAGTCCTTTATGTTTATTTTGTTATATTCTTATGTGGTTGGTCATACCATTTATAGCAAAAATATATTAAAAGTTATTTTTTATAATAGTCACACCTGTTGTGAGTTCTGTTTTTGGGCTCCCTCTGGTGGTTACTGATGGTACTGGGTGATTTGTGTTCTGCTGTCTCTGGTGTCCACCTGTTCTATTAGCATTTGGGAGTTTCCTATTTAACCGGGCTTTCTTGTCTTTTCCCCGCCGGCTATCAAGGTTATCAGAGTGTTTTGTTACCTCAGCTTCTGGCTTCAGTAATCTTCAGGAAAAGCTAAGTTTTTGATTTTCTTGTTCCACGTTTTGCTTTATTTTTGTCTTGTCCAGCTTGCAGTTATTTGATTCCTTGTTGCTGGTTGCTCTAGTGGGCTGTAATTGCTCCTCATGTTCCATGAGTTGGAACATGAGTTCAAGTAATTACAGGATGGTTTTTTGAAGGGTTTTTTGCTGACCGCGCAGTTTACTTTTGTATCCTCTGCTATCTAGTTTTAGTGGGCCTCATTTTGCTGAATCTGTTTTCATACTGTGTATGTGCCTTCCTCTCATTTCACCGTCATTATATGTGGGGGGCTGTTTTTTCTGTGGGGTATTTCTCTGGAGGCAAGAGAGGTCTGTGTTTCTTCTAATAGGGGAAGTTAGATCTTCGGCTGGTGCGAGACGTCTAGGACCAACGTAGGCACGTTCCCCAGCTATTGTTATTTGTGTGTTCAGGTTTAGGGTCGCGGTCAGCTCAGGTTCCATCACCCTAGAGCTCGTTGGTGCTTGTCCTTTTGTGATTCCTTCCATTGGAATCATGACACATACCCTGCTATGACATACTGTTTTTTGATTGGTGGATACCTCGCTTTTTTAAACATAAGGATGAATGACCTCGGGGAGATCAAAACATCCAACACCGCTGAGACACCATCACGTGTTTCTCACCGCAAGCAATAAATAGCCAGGTCTTTCACCGGGAAGGAACAACCACGGGAAGGGCAACATCCAAAAGGGAAAGCCACCTATGCCAAAACATGGTATCCATCCACAGACAGCTGTTTCGGGGTATTTGCCCCTCATCAGTGTTTTTTTTTTTTTTTTACTATTATTATTATTAGTAACATTAGTTCTTTTTACTATTGATGCTGCGTATGCGGCAAAAAAGTTGGTCACACAGGGTTAATAGCTGCATAACGGAGTGCGTTACACCGCGGCATAACACGGTCCATTAACGCTGCCATTAACCCTGTGTGAGGGCTGACTGGAGGGGAGTCTGGAGCGGGCACTGACTGCGGGGAGGAAGGAGCGGCCATTTTGCCGCCGGACTATGCCCGTCACTGATTGGTCGTGGCAATGGTCGTGGGTTTTTTGCCACGACCAATCAGCGACTTGGATTTCAATGATACAGAGGCCGCGACCAATGAATATCCATGACAGACAGACAGAAAGAAGGACAGAAAGACCGAAGTGACCCTTGGACAATTATATAGTACATCATAGGAGATACCGAGGCTGCTGTGTATACATCACATAGGTGACGCCGAGACTGCTGTGTGTACATCATAGGAGACGCCGAGGCTGCTGTGTATACATCACATAGTAGACGTCGAGACTGCTGTGTGTACATCGTAGGAGACGCCGAGGCTGCTGTGTGTACATCGTAGGAGACGCAGAGACTGCTGTATATACATCGTGGGAGACACTGAGACTGCTGTATATACATCGTGGGAGACGCAGAGACTGCTGTATATACATCTTAGGAGACACCGAGGTTGCAGTATGTATACATCACATAAGAGACGTCGAGACTGCTGTGTGTACATCGTAGGAGACGCCGAGACAGCTGTATCTACATCATGGGGGACGCCGAGACTGCTGTATATTCATCGTGGGAGACACTGAGGCTGCTGTGAGTACATCTAAGGAGACGCCAAGGCTGCTGTGTATACATCGTGGGAGATGCAGAGACTGCTGTATATACATTGTGGGAGACGCCGAGACTGCTCTGTATACAGCGTGGGAGACGCCGAGGCTGCTCTGTATACAGCGTGGGAGACGCCGAGGCTGCTCTGTATACAGCGTGGGAGACGCCGTAGCTGCTGTGTGTACATCGCAGGAGATGCCGAGACTGCTGTGTATACATCGTGGGAGATGCTGAGGCTGCTGTGTATACATTGTGGGAGACGCCGAGGCTGCTGTGTATACATCGTGGGAGACGCTGAGACTGCTATGTATACATCGTGGGAGATGCCGAGGCTGCTGTGTATACATCGTGGGAGACGCCGAGGCTGCTGTGTATACATCATGGGAGACGCCGAGACTGCTGTGTATACATTGTGGGAGACACAGAGACTGCTGTGTATACATTGTGGGAGACGCAGAGACTGCTGTGTATACATCGGAGGTGCTGAGACTGCTGTGTATGCATCACTTAGGAGACTCCGAGACAGCTGTGTATACATCACATAGGAGACGCTGAGACTGCTGTGTATATATCGTGGGAAACACCGAGATTGCTGTGTATACATCACTTAGGAGACTCCGAGACTGCTGCGTATACATCATATAGGAGACGTCGAGACTGCTGCATGTACATCACAGGAGACGCCGAGACTGCTGTGTATACATCGTAGGATACACCGAGACTGCTGTATATACTTTGTAGGAGGCGCCGAGACTGCTGTGTATACATCGTAGGAGACGTCGAGACTGCTGTGTATACATCACATAGGAGACGCAGAGACTGCTATATATGCATAGTGGGAGATGCCGAGGCTGCTGTGTATACATCATAGGACTGCTGTACATACATCGTAGGAAAAGTCGAGACTGCTGTATATACATCACATAGGAGACGCAGAGACAGCTGTGTATACATCACATAGGAGATGCCGAGGCTGCTGTATATGCATAGTGGGAGATGCCGAGGCTGCTGTGTATACATCATAGGAGACGCCGAGACTGCTGTATATACATGACATAGGATATTTACAAACATTTTGAAAAATTTGCCATTTTCAAACATTAACCCCTTAATGACCTCCAATACGTCTTTTAACTGACCTGAGATATAAGAGAATAGCCTCCCCATACAGGTGACAATCCAGCATCTGTCGGCTGTCCACTATAGCTGACAACTTGCTGTATCACCCACGATCAGTGTTTGCACCGTCCAAATCTGTTTAACCCCTTAGACGCTGCTGTCAATAGTGGCTGCATCATTATAAATGGTTAACAGAGTGTGGGTGCTTCCTCTTTATCCCAACTGGTGCCCTCAGATCATGATTGTGTGGTCCTGATGTTTGCCGGCAATTCACGAGCAAATAGCGGCCTTAGAGTCTGACGGCTGTTGTAACCTGTTCAGAAGTTAGAGACATTTAGCTGGTAAAAATACACAGTCATTTGTCATGTCACTTTGTATTGATTCCTGAAAATCACCTGAAGGGTTAATAAACTACCTGACTGCAGTCTTCAATATGTCTAGGGGGTGCTGTATTTAAAATGGTATAACGTTTGGGGGTTTCCCAATATATGGGACCCCTAAAGGCACTTCAAACATGGATAGGTCCCTAAAAAAATACATTTTGTAAATTTCCTTGAAAAATTACTCCTGCAGGGAGGGAGGTGGCTTACCAAGTGCGTGCTCAGAGCCGGCGCTTGGTAAGCCTGCACTGCTCTAAGTCAGATCGGTGATCTGTCAGAGTGCTGTGCAAACTGTCAGATCAGCGATCTGTGATGTCCCCCCCTGGGACAAAGTAGAAAAGTAAAAAAAAAAAAAAAATAATAATAATTCCTAAATAAAGAAAAAAAAATATTATTCCCATAAATACATTTCTTTATCTAAATAAAAACAAGCAAACAATAAAAGTACACATATTTAGTATCGCCATGTCCGTAACGACCCGACCTATAAAACTGTCCCACTAGTTAACCCCTTCAGTAAACACCGTAAGAAAAAAAGGCAAAAAACAACACTTTATTATCATACCGCCGAACAAAAAGTGGAATAACACGCACTCAAAAAGACGGATATAAATAAACATGGTACCGCTGAAAACGTCATCTTGTCCCACAAAAAACGAGCCGCCATACAGCATCATCAGCAAAAACATAAAAGTTATAGTCCTCAGAATAAAGCAATGCAAAAATAATTTTTTTCTATAAAATAGTTTTTATCGTATAAAAGCGTCAAAACATAAAAAAAATGATATAAATGAGGTATCGCTGTAATCGTACTGACCCGAAGAATAAAACTGCTTCATCCACTTTACCAAACGCGGAACGGTATAAACGCCTCCCCCAAAAGAAATTCATCAATAGCTGGTTTTTGGTTTTTGGCCGAAAATGTTACCAATAAAAACGTCAACTCGTCCCACAAAAAACAAGACCTCACATGACTCTGTGGACTCAAATATGGAAAAATTATAGCTCTCAAAATGTGGAGACGCAAAAACTATTATTTGCAATAAAAAGCGTCTTTCAGCGCGTGACGGCTGCAAATCATAAAAATCCGCTAAAAAACCCGCTATAAAAGTAAATCAAACCCCCCTTCATCACCCCCTTAGTTAGGGAAAAATAAAAAAATGTATTTATTTCCATTTTCCCGTTAGGGTTAGGGTTGGGGCTAGGGCTAGGGTTAGGGCTAGGGTTGGGACTAGGGTTAGGGCTAGGGCTAGGGTTAGGGTTAAGGCTACAGTTAGGGTTGGGGCTAAAGTTAGGGTTAGGGCTAGGGTTAGGGTTAAGGCTACAGTTAGGTTTAGGGCTAGGGTTAGGGTTAGGGCTCGGATTGGGGTTAGGGCTAGGGTTAGGGCTAGGGTTAGGGCTAGGGTTAGGGTTAGGGCTAGGGCTACAGTTTGGGTTGGGGCTAAAGTTACAGTTAGGGTTGGGGCTAAAGTTAGGGTTAGGGTTTGGATTACATTTACGGTTGGGAATAGGGTTGTGATTAGGGTTAGGGGTGTGTCAGGGTTAGAGGTGTGGTTAGGGTTACTGTTGGGATTAGGGTTAGGGGTATGTTTGGATTAGGGCTTCAGTTAGAATTGGGGGTTTCCACTGTTTAGGCACATCAGGGGCTCTCCAAACACGACATGGTGTCCGATCTCAATGCCAGCCAATTCTGCGTTGAAAAAGTAAAACAGTGCTCCTTCCCTTCCGAGCTCTCCCATGCACCCAAACAGGAGTTTACCCCAACATATGGGGTATCAGCGTACTCAGGACAAATTGAACAACAACTATTGGGGTCCAATTTCTCCTGTTACCCTTGGGAAAATACAAAACTGGGGGCTAAAAAATATTTTTTGTGGGGGAAAAAAATATTTTTTATTTTCACGGCTCTGCGTTATAAACTGTACTGAAACACTTGGGGGCTCAAAGTTCTCACAACACATCTAGATAAGTTCCTTGGGGGTCTAGTTTCCAATATGGTGTCACTTGTGGGGGGTTTCTACTGTTTAGGTACATCAGGGGCTCTGCAAACGCAATGTGACGCCTGCAGACCATTCCATCTAAGTCTGCATTCCAAATGGCGCTCCTTCCCTTCCGAGCTCTGCCATGCGCCCAAACGGTGGTTCCCCCCACATATGGGGTATCGGCGTACTCAGGACAAATTGGACAACAACTTTTGGGGTCCAATTTCTCCTGTTACCCTCGGGAAAATACAAAACTGGGGGCTAAAAAATTTTTTGTGGGAAAGATTTTTTGTTTTATTTTTACGGCTCTATTATAAACTTTTGTGAAGCTCTTGGTGGGTCAGAGTGCTCACCACACATCTAGATAAGTTCCTTAGGGGGTCTACTTTCCAAAATGTTGTCACTTGTGGGGGTTTCAATGTTTAGGCACATCAGGGGCTCTCCCAACGCAACATGGCGTCCCATCTCAATTCCTGTCAATTTTGCCTTGAAAAGTCAAACGGCGCTCCTTCCCTTCCAAGCTCTCGCATGCGCCCAAACAGTGGTTTACCCCCACATATGGGGTATCGGCGTACTCAGGACAAATTGTACAACAACTTTTGGGGTCCATTTTCTCCTGTTACCCTTGGTAAAATAAAACAAATTGGAGCTGAAGTAAATTTTTTGTGAAAAAAGTTAAATGTTCATTTTTATGTAAACATTCCAAAAATTCCTGTGAAGCACCAGAAGGGTTAATAAACTTCTTGAATGTGGTTTTGAGCACCTTGAGGGGTGCAGATTTTAGAATGGTGTCACACTTGGGTATTTTCTATCATATAGGCCCCTCAAAATGACTTCAAATGAGATGTGGTCCCTAAAAAAAAAAATGGTGTAAAAATGAGAAATTGCTGGTCAACTTTTTTAACTCTTATAACTCCCTAACAAAAAAAAAATTTTGGTTCCAAAATTGTGCTGATGTAAAGTAGACATGTGGGAAATATTACTTATTAAGTATTTTACATGACATATCTCTGTGATTTAATTGCATAAAAATTCAAAGTTGGAAAATTGCAAAATTTTCAAAATTTTCGCCAAATTTCCGTTTTTTTTCACAAACGCAGGTAATATCAAAGAAATTTTACCAGTAACATGAAGTACAATATGTCACGAGAAAACAATGTCAGAATCACTGGGATCCGTTGAAGCGTTCCAGAGTTATAACCTCATAAAGGGACAGTGGTCAGAATTGTAAAAATTGGCCCGGTCATTAACCACCCTTGGGGATAAAGGGGTTAAACCTCCTAAAATGCTAACAAAATAAAAGAAAATTTTACAAATGGTGCTGATGTAAAGCCGACATGTGGGAAATATTATTTATTAATGGTTTGCTGTTGTATGACCATCTGGATTAAAGGGATAATCATTCTACGTCTCAACATTGCTAATTTTTAAACATTTTTCTCAAATTTCTGATTTTTTTTTTATAAACACAAAACATATAGACAGAAACTTATTATCATAAAGTATAATGTGTCATGAAAAAACAATCTCAAAATCACTGGGATTTGTTGAAGCTTTCCAGAGTTAGTTATATGAAAAAGTTTGGGCACCCCTATTAATCTTAAGCTTAATGTTTCAGTTTCATATATCTAATAACTGTTGGACACAGTAATGTTTCTGCCTTGAAATGAGGTTTATTGTACTAACAGAAAATGTGCAATCCGCATTCAAACTAAATTTGACAGGTGCATAAGTATGGGCACCCCACTAGAAAAGTGACATTAATATTTAGTAGATCCTCCTTTTGCAAAAATAACAGTCTCTAGTCGCTTCCTGTAGCTTTTAATGAGATCCTGGATGAAGGTATTTTTGAACATTCCTCTTTACAAAACTATTCCAGTTCAGTTAAGTTTGATGGTCGCCGAGCATGGATAGCCCTCTTCAAATGATCCCACAGATGTTCAATGATATTCAGGTCTGGGGACTGGGATGGCCATTCCAGAACAGTGTAATTGTTCCTCTGCATGAATGCCTGAGTAGATTTGGAGCAGTGTTTTGGATCATTGTCTTGCTGAAAGATCCATCCCCTGCGTAACTTCAACTTTAGGTACCGTCACATTAAGCGACGCTGCAGCGATATAGACAACGAGCCGATCGCTGGAGCGTCGCTGTTTAGGTCGCTAGGAGACGTCAAACACCGGCAACAGCAGAACGATGCAGGAGCGATCCAGTGACGTAACGGCGACTCACTTCTCATTCTCGCTGGTTGTTCGCTCCATGTAAAACATTGCTGGCATCGTTGCTTTTGCTGTCAAACATGACGAGACATGCCGACCTGACGACCAAATAAAGTTCTGGACTTCTAGCTCCGACCAGCGATGTCACAGCGGGATCCAGATCGCTGCTGCGTGTCAAACACAACGAGATCGCTATCCAGGACGCTGCAACGTCACGGATCGCTATCGTTCTCGTTGGAAAGTTGCTCAGTGTGAAGGTACTTTAAGTCACTGATTCATGAACATTATTGTCAAGAATCTGCTGATACTGAGAGGAATCCATGCGTCCCTGAACTTTAAGGCTATATTCACACTTTGCGGATTTTGCTGCGGATCCGCAGCGGATTTGACCGCTGCGGATCCGCAGCAGTTTCCCATGAGTTTACATTTCAATGTAAACCTATGGGAAACAAAAAACGCTGTGCACATGCTGCAGAAAAATCCGCGCGGAAACGCTGCGGATTACATTCCGCAGCATGTCACTTCTTTTCTGCGGATTTTCAGCTGCTCCAATAGAAAACTGCAGTTGAAAATCCGCAGAAGAAAACGCAGTAAAAACCGCGATAAATCCGCAGTAAAAACCGCGATGGGTTTTCACTGCGGATTTTGCAATTCCGCTGCGGAAAAATCCGCAGTGGAAACTGCAAAGTGTGCACATAGCCTAACAAGATTCCCGGTGCCGGCATTGGCCACACAGCCCCAAAGCATGATGGAACCTCCACCAAATTTTACTGTGGGTAGCAAGTGTTTTTCTTGGAATGCTGTGTTTTGGCCGCCATGCATAACGCCTTTTTGTATGACCTCGGAGGAGCGAGGATCAAGTCTCGATGTCGCAGGTCCAAGGCAGCACTAGGCACTGGAGTCCAAGCCCCAACCCCATATGACAGCCCACCGTAAATTTATAGAACTGCTCAAAGCCTGCCCCCTCTGCTGAGCACTCCTGCGCCCCCTCCGCTTTGCTGAACATTCCGGAACTCTTCCGCCCTCCGCCCAGGATTTACCAATTCATCTCCTTGGAATTGTACATGAGTCCTTCAGCTGTCATACGCTTTATGAATAGCAGTCATTCTCCTAAACTGGACGCACGCAACATGTCCTTTACTGTGTGTGATGCTTCCTTGTCCCCAGAGCCTTCTGCAGTTCTGCTTCCATCAGTAAGAACTTTATGTAGATGAAGTTGTGAAGAAGCTTCTATCACTTGTTGTGACTTATCGATCCAGGACACTATTGTAGGTGTTTACCATAGGACAACTGGACAGACTAGATATATTTATTATTATTATTATTATTATTATAGCGCCATTTATTCCATGGCACTTTACATGTGAGGAGGGGTATACATAATAAAAACAAGTACAATAATCTTGAACAATACAAGTCATAACTGGTACTGGAGGAGGGAGGACCCTGCCCGCGAGGGCTCACAATCTACAAGGGATGGGTGAGGATACAGGAGGAGAGAGGACCCTGCCCGCGAGGGCTCACAATCTACAAGGGATGGGTGAGGATACAGGAGGAGAGAGGACCCTGCCCGCGAGGGTTCACAATCTACAAGGGATGGGTGAGGATATAGGAGGAGAGAGGACCCTGCCCGCGAGGGCTCACACTCTACAAGGGATGGGTGAGGATACAGGAGGAGAGAGGACCCTGCCCGCGAGGGCTCACAATCTACAAGGGATGGGTGAGGATACAGGGGGAGGACACTGCCCGCGAGGGCTCACAATCTACAAGGGATGGGTGAGGATACAGGAGGAGGACACTGCCCGCGAGGGCTCACAATCTACAAGGGATGGGTGAGGATACAGGAGGAGAGAGGACACTGCCCGCGAGGGCTCACAATCTACAAGGGATGGGTGAGGATACAGGAGGAGAGAGGACCCTGCCCGCGAGGGCTCACAATCTACAAGGGATGGGTGAGGATACAGGAGGAGAGAGGACCCTGCCCGCGAGGGCTCACAATCTACAAGGGATGGGTGAGAATACAGGAGGAGAGAGGACCCTGCCCGCGAGGGTTCACAATCTACAAGGGATGGGTGAGGATATAGGAGGAGAGAGGACCCTGCCCGCGAGGGCTCACAATCTACAAGGGATGGGTGAGGATACAGGAGGAGAGAGGACCCTGCCCGCGAGGGCTCACAATCTACAAGGGATGGGTGAGGATACAGGAGGAGAGAGGACCCTGCTCACGAGGGCTCACAATCTACAAGGGATGGGTGAGGATACAGGAGGAGAGAGGACCCTGCCCGCGAGGGCTCACAATCTACAAGGGATGGGTGAGGATACAGGAGGAGAGAGGACCCTGGCTGCGAGGGCTCACAATCTACAAGGGATGGGTGAGGATACAGGAGGAGAGAGGACCCTGCTCACGAGGGCTCACAATCTACAAGGGATGGGTGAGGATACAGGAGGAGAGAGGACCCTGCTCACGAGGGCTCACAATCTACAAGGGATGGGTGAGGATACAGGAGGAGAGAGGACCCTGGCTGCGAGGGCTCACAATCTACAAGGGATGGGTGAGGATACAGGAGGGGAGAGGACTCTGCCCGCGAGGGCTCACAATCTACAAGGGATGGGTGAGGATACAGTAGGTGAGGATAGAGCTGGTCATGCAGCGGTTTGGTCGATCGGTGGTTACTGCAGGTTGTAGGCTTGTCAGAAGAGGTGGGTCTTCAGGCTCTTTTTGAAGGTTTCGATGGTCGGCAAGAGTCTGATATGTTGTAGTAGAGAGTTATCTTGATCAATGGGCAGCGACTAATAGAATGGTATTTAATAGGGAGAAATACAAGATTCTACATCTGGGCAGGAAAAATGAAAATTACATCTACAGAATGGGAGAAATAGAACTAAGCAACAGCACGTGTGAAAAAGACAGGTATACTAATCGATCACAGACTGCACATGAGTCAACAGTGATGCAGCAGCAAAAAAGGCAAACACAGTACTAGGATGTATTAAAAGAATGAAAAATCTACAAAGAAGAACTAGGAGTAATGCAAATACATTTTATTAAGTCAAAGAACATACAAAATGACATTTCTATAAAAGGGAGATGCTGGAACAGAGACAAATCTAACCAAGCGTTGAGGTTTGCAATATTAATCAACTGCTGTCTTATTTCAGTAAAATTTGATCAGCGTATAGATACTTTGAGACAATGAAAGACGCCTTCCATTAATTAAGGACATATTGTTTGCTTTTGTACTGAGCAGCATCCATAACAGAAGATTGGGTATACAATGCTTATAGGAGGAAACACTCTCACCTGAATACACAGTGGGTATGTGCATATTTTGTGTTAATGGGTGGATAAAAAAATCCTACAAATAAGGATATCCCACCATAGATAAAAGTGAGAGCTATCCCACCATTAGTAATGACATAATATGCAGATAGTCAGTAAATTCAGACCCAATATTAGCACACACAGATTCCAATAGAAATGCAGCTACAGTGGCATATTTACCCAGGGAGGGATCAAAGGTGCCAAGATCATCACCCCTAACGCGCGTTTCGCGTCTGGCATCTTCGGAGAAGCATAGAGTCTAGGTCACGTGACGTAATTCTCCCCCTCTACTCCTCCTCGGTCAGGTCTCATCTGGAATACTGGGTCCAGTTCTGGGCTCCACATTTTAAAAAAGACACTGAAAAACTGGAGCAAGTTCAGAGAAGAGCGACCAGGATGGTGAGTGGACTACAGAGTATGTCCTTCGAGGAGCAGTTAACCCCTTCCCGACATGCACCGTATATATACTTCACTGCTGGAGTTGCGTTCCCACAAATTGTCTTATATATACTGCGTCATGATCGTGTAGCTTCACGCTGAGCGCCATCGCAATCAAATGCAGGTCTCGGCTTTATATTATGTAAATACGCCAAAACACAAAGAAAGCTGATATAAATGTGGTATCGCTGTAATCGGACTGACCCGAAGAATAAAGCTTCCTTATCAATTTTACCACATGTGGAACGACTAAAAAAAACAGTTCCTGAATTGCTGTTTTTTGTTCATTCTGTATAGAAAGCGATCAAAAAAAAGTTATGTGCCAGAATTTGGTACCAATAAAAACGTCAACTCATCCCCCCCAAAAAGAACCAAGCTCTCACGACTCAGTGGGCCAAAATATGGAAACATTATAGCCGTCTAAATAGGACGATGAAAAAAAGCTTTTTAGTGACAGCAGCCAAACATAAAAACCCGATATAAATCTGGTATCTCTGTAATCGCACCGACCTGAAGAATAAAATCGCCTAATCACTTATACAGCATGAGGAACGGAATAAAAAATAAAACCAATTCTTCATATGCTGTTGATTTGTTTATTCTGCCTCCTACAGCGCGCTGTGCTCTGCTTTCACTTTACGGCCGGCAGTCAGTCAGTGCGGGAAGCAGACGGCAAGGGACCTGACGGACACCGGAATGTAAGTATGTAGTGTTTTGGTTTTTTTTACGCTGGTAACCAGGATAAACATCGGGTTACTAAGCGCGGCCCTGTGCTTAGTAACCCGATGTTTACCCTGGTTACCCGGGGACCTCGGCATCGTTGGTCGCTGGAGAGCTGTCTGTGTGACAGCTCTCCAGCGACCACACTACGACTTACCAACGATCACGGCCAGGTCGTATCGCTGGTCGTGATCGTTGGTAAATCGTATAGTGTAACGGTACCCTAAGGCTCAGTGCACATTTATCCTGCTCTGAGTGCTTACAGCGGGGTTTCCATGTAAATCTCTGAAATAGGTGGTTCAGACAGAACCCCTGGCAGAAGATTCCCTATAATGAGGTAGAGGGAAGCACTGCAGACGCCATAGGACCTGTGATCTGGAGGTGTCCATCTTTTTAGGATTGCATAAAAGTGCGGTCCACTACAGTTGTGGGCACTTCTAATAAGGACAACACTGAACAGAGGCCAGACAGAGTCCAGAGTAACTCTGCTGCATTATAGTGAATGGATCCCTCAGGGGTTTCATCTGAATCACGTCACTCAGAGATTTAGATGGAGACTCCAATGTAAGTGCTCAGCAAAGTGCGCAGGATAAATGTGATCCCAAATGTTATGTAAAATGTTCCCAATAAATGCTTCAACTCAATCCACAAAAAAAGCAAGTCCCCACTCAGGTCTGTCACCTGTCAATGGAAATAGAGGGCTTCCACGTTACTGGTAGTACAAAGGCTCTGGAAAAGTGAAATGGCTCCTCACCCCCCAAAATAAATTCAGTAAATTCTGAGCTCCCAAATCCAAAAGTTCCCCTCCCTTCTGAGCCCCACAGTGTACCTAAACCACATCTAGTGTCCACGCTTAGCATTTCTGAAGCGATGAGAGCCTGCCTGACTTACTAGTGCATGTCTCCAGAAGCACGTGATGAGCATAGCGTACTGGTCACTGCAGCGTACTGGTCACTACAACGTACTGGTCACTACAACGTACTGGTCACTACAACGTACTGGTCACTACAACGTACTGGTCACTACAACGTACTGGTCACTACAACGGCAGTTGGCAATTTTCAGTTGGAAACATTCATTGCTGCTTTTTTTCTGGAAAACACCCATGGAGTAAAAATTGTCACTACACCTGTACATAAATTCCCAAAGGGGTATAATTTACAAACTGGAGTCATTTGAGGGGGGGTTCTGCTCTTCTATCACTTAGGGGCTCTGTATATAGAGTCCGCAAACTACTCTTGGAAAATCTGTGCTCTAGGAGGTAAATAGCGCTTCGTCTCTCCCGCGTATCGCCATATGGCTAAGCAGTACTGTACAGCCAAATGAGAGGTATTGCCACGTTCAGTAGAAATTGTGGGACATAGCACCCCCAAATCAGTCTAGCAAACTCTGAACATTATGGTGCTTCTTCCCTCCTGAGCTTTGCACTGTGCCTCAAAAGTAGTTTTCGACCAACTATGGGGCATTTGCGTACTCGGGAGAAATTTTGCAAGAAATTTGGGGGTATGTTTTTCCCTGTTAACCTTGTGAAAAAAAAGGTTGGGGCTAAAAGAACATGCTCACCACACATATAAATTCCCTTAAGGGGTCAGTATCCAAAATGGGGTCACTTGTGGGGAGTTTCCACTGTTTAAGCACAGAACATTCCGCTATGTCCATTGTGGTACTGAATTGCCTTTCATAACAGTACAGGAAGCCAAAAGTACTAATGATTCTCAATAGAGGGAAAAAAGAAGTTCTGAGACCATTTTTTTTCTTTGCACTGTGTTTTGCCATTTTTTCCCCTAGACATTTGGGTGGTTCAGGACACAGGTGTAGCAATGGACATTAGAAGTCTGTCTTCATTTGTGGATCAGCTCTCGGCAAGAGTACAAAAGATTCAAGACACTATTGATCAGAAATCTATGTTAGAACCAAGAATTCCTATTCCTGATTTGTTTTTTGGAGATAGAACTAAGTTTCTGAGTTTCAAAAATAATTGTAAATTATTTCTGGCCTTGAAACCTCGCTCCTCTGCTGATCCAGTTCAACAGGTTTTGATTGTTATTTCTTTTTTGCGCGGCGACCCTCAGGACTGGGCATTTTCTCTTGCGCCGGGAGATCCTGCATTGAGTAATATCGATGCGTTTTTCCTGGCGCTCGTAATGCTGTACGATGAACCTAATTCAGTGGATCAGGCAGAGAAAAATTTGCTGGCTCTTTGTCAGGGTCAGGATGAGATAGAGGTATATTGTCAGAAATTTAGAAAGTGGTCCGTGCTCACTCAATGGAATGAATCTGCGCTGGCAGCTATGTTCAGAAAGGGTCTCTCTGAAGCCCTTAAGGATGTCATGGTGGGATTTCCTATGCCTGCTGGTTTGAATGAGTCTGTCTTTGGCCATTCAGATCGGTCGACGCTTGCGTGAGCGTAAATCTGTGCACCATTTGGCGGTATTACCTGAGCTTAAACCTGAGCCTATGCAGTGCGATAGGACTTTGACCAGAGTTGAACGGCAAGAACACAGACGTCTGAATGGGCTGTGTTTCTACTGTGGTGATTCCACTCATGCTATCTCTGATTGTCCTAAGCGCACGGTTCGCTAGGTCTGCCACCATTGGTACGGTGCAGTCAAAATTTCTTCTGTCTGTTACCTTGATCTGCTCTTTGTCATCGTATTCTGTCATGGCGTTTGTGGATTCAGGCGCTGCCCTGAATTTGATGGACTTGGATTATGCTAAACGTTGTGGGTTTTTATTGGAGCCCTTGCAGTGTCCTATTCCATTGAGAGGAATTGATGCTACACCTTTGGCCAAGAATAAGCCTCAGTACTGGACCCAGCTGACCATGTGCATGGCTCCTGCACATCAGGAGGATATTCGCTTTCTGGTGTTGCATAATCTGCATGATGTGGTCGTGTTGGGGTTGCCATGGCTACAAGTCCATAATCCAGTATTAGATTGGAAATCCATGTCGGTGTCCAGCTGGGGTTGTCAGGGGGTACATGGTGATGTCCCATTTCTGACTATTTCGTCATCCACCCCTTCTGAGGTTCCAGAGTTCTTGTCTGATTACCGGGATGTATTTGATGAGCCCAAGTCCGATGCCCTACCTCCGCATAAGGATTGTGATTGTGCTATCAATTTGATTCCTGGTAGTAAATTCCCAAAAGGTCGACTGTTTAATTTATCCGAGCCTGAGCACGCCGCTATGCGCAGTTATGTGAAGGAATCCCTGGAGAAGGGGCATATTCGCCCGTCATCGTCTTTAGGAGCAGGGTTCTTTTTTGTAGCCAAGAAGGATGGTTCGCTGAGACCTTGTATAGATTACCGCCTTCTAAATAAGATCACGGTTAAATTTCAGTACCCCTTGCCATTGTTATCTGATTTGTTTTCTCGGATTAAGGGGGCTAGTTGGTTCACCAAGATAGATCTTCGTGGTGCGTATAATCTGGTGCGAATTAAGCAAGGCGATGAATGGAAAACTGCATTTAATACGCCCGAGGGTCATTTTGAGTATCTAGTGATGCCATTCGGACTTGCCAATGCTCCATCAGCGTTTCAGTCCTTTATGCATGACATCTTCCGAGAGTACCTGGATAAATTCCTGATTGTGTACTTGGATGACATTTTGATCTTCTTGGATGATTGGGAGTCTCATGTGAAGCAGGTCAGAACAGTTTTTCAGGTCCTGCGTGCTAATTCTTTGTTTGTGAAGGGATCAAAGTGTCTCTTTGGTATGCAGAAGGTTTCATTTTTGGGGTTCATCTTTTCCCCTTCTACTATCGAGATGGATCCTGTTAAGGTCCAAGCCATCCATGATTGGACTCAGCCGACATCTCTGAAAAGTCTGCAAAAGTTCCTGGGCTTTGCTAATTTTTATCGTCGCTTCATCTGCAATTTTTCTAGTATTGCCAAACCATTGACCGATTTGACCAAGAAGGGTGCTGATTTGGTCAATTGGTCTTCTGCTGCTGTGGAAGCTTTTCAAGAGTTGAAGCGTCGTTTTTCTTCTGCCCCTGTGTTGTGTCAACCAGATGTTTCTCTTCCGTTCCAGGTCGAGGTTGATGCTTCTGAGATTGGAGCAGGGGCTGTTTTGTCGCAGAGAGGTTCTGATTGCTCAGTGATGAAACCATGCGCTTTTTTTTTCCAGGAAGTTTTCGCCTGCTGAGCGAAATTATGATGTGGGCAACCGAGAGTTGCTGGCCATGAAGTGGGCATTCGAGGAGTGGCGTCATTGGCTTGAAGGAGCTAAGCATCGCGTGGTGGTATTGACTGATCATAAGAACTTGACTTATCTTGAGTCTGCTAAGCGGTTGAATCCTAGACCGGCTCGTTGGTCGCTGTTTTTTGCCCGTTTTGACTTTGTGATTTCGTACCTTCCGGGCTCTAAAAATGTGAAGGCGGATGCTCTGTCTAGGAGTTTTGTGCCCGACTCTCCGGGTTTGTCTGAGCCGGCGGGTATCCTCAAGGAAGGAGTAATTGTGTCTGCCATCTCCCCTGATTTGCGGCGGGTGCTGCAAAAATTTCAGGCTAATAAACCTGATCGTTGTCCAGCGGAGAGACTGTTTGTTCCTGATAAGTGGACCAATAAAGTTATCTCTGAGGTTCATTGTTCGGTGTTGGCTGGTCATCCTGGAATCTTTGGTACCAGAGAGTTAGTGGCTAGATCCTTTTGGTGGCCGTCTCTGTCGCGGGATGTGCGTACTTTTGTGCAGTCCTGTGGGATTTGTGCTCGGGCTAAGCCCTGCTGTTCTCGTGCCAGTGGGTTGCTTTTGCCCTTGCCGGTCCCGAAGAGGCCTTGGACACATATCTCTATGGATTTTATTTCTGATCTTCCCATTTCTCAAAAGATGTCAGTCATTTGGGTGGTCTGTGATCGCTTTTCTAAGATGGTCCATTTGGTACCCTTGTCTAAAATGCCTTCCTCCTCTGATTTGGTGCCATTGTTCTTCCAGCATGTGGTTCGTTTACATGGCATTCCAGAGAATATCGTTTCTGACAGAGGTTCCCAGTTTGTTTCAAGGTTTTGGCGAGCCTTTTGTGGTAGGATGGGCATTGACTTGTCTTTTTCCTCGGCTTTCCATCCTCAGACTAATGGCCAGACCGAACGAACCAATCAGACCTTGGAAACATATCTGAGATGCTTTGTTTCTGCCGATCAGGATGACTGGGTGTCCTTTTTGCCTTTGGCTGAGTTCGCCCTTAATAATCGGGCCAGCTCGGCTACCTTGGTTTCGCCATTTTTCTGCAATTCTGGGTTCCATCCTCGTTTCTCTTCAGGACAGGTTGAGTCTTCAGACTGTCCTGGTGTGGATACTGTGGTGGACAGGTTGCAGCAGATTTGGACTCATGTAGTGGACAATTTGACCTTGTCCCAGGAGAAGGCTCAACGTTTCGCTAATCGCAGACGCCGTGTGGGTCCCCGACTTCGTGTTGGGGATCTGGTTTGGTTATATTCTCGTCATATTCCTATGAAGGTTTCCTCTCCTAAGTTTAAACCTCGTTTCATTGGTCCGTATAGGATTTCTGAGGTTCTTAATCCTGTGTCTTTTCGTCTGACCCTTCCAGATTCTTTTTCCATACATAACGTATTCCATAGGTCATTGTTGCGGAGATACGTAGCACCTATGGTTCCATCTGTTGATCCTCCTGCCCCGGTTTTGGTGGAGGGGGAATTGGAGTATATTGTGGAGAAGATTTTGGATTCTCGTGTTTCTAGACGGAAACTCCAGTATCTGGTTAAATTGAAGGGTTATGCTCAGGAAGATAATTCCTGGGTTTTTGCCTCTGATGTCCATGCTCCCGATCTTGTTCGTGCCTTTCATGTGGCTCATCCTGGTCGGCCTGGGGGCTCTGGTGAGGGTTCGGTGACCCCTCCTCAAGGGGGGGGTACTGTTGTGAATTCTGTGGCAGAGCTCCCTTCTGTGGTCACAAGTGGTACTTCGGCTGATTCTCTCTGTGAGCTTCTGTTGGTGGAGGGAAGTGGTACTGCGGCTTCTGAGTTTCCTCCCTCAGGTGATCTGGTGAGGTCGTTAGGTGCTTCTCTACTTAACTCCACCTAATGCTTTGATCCTGGCTTCCTGTCAATGTTCCAGTGTTGGACTTGCTTTTCCCTGGCTCATTCCTGTGGCCTGCTGCTCTGCATAGCTATGTTCTTCTTTGCTATTTGTTTGCTATTTTTTCTGTCCAGCTTGTCTAATTTTTTGCTGGAAGCTCTGGGACGCAAAGGGTGTACCTCCGTGCCGTTAGTTCGGTACGGAGGGTCTTTTTGCCCCCTTTGCGTGGTTTTCTTTAGGGTTTTGTGTAGACCGCAAAGTTACCTTTTCTGTCCTCGCTCTGTTAAGAAAGTCGGGCCTCACTTTGCTGAATCTATTTCATCTCTACGTTCGTCTTTTCATCTTAACTCACTGTCATTATATGTGGGGGGCTGCCTTTTCTTTTGGGGTATTTCTCTGAGGCAAGGTAGGCTTATTTTCTATCTTCAGGCTAGTTAGTTTCTCAGGCTGTGCCGAGTTGCATAGGCAGAGTTAGGTGCAATCCACGGCTGCCTCTATTGTTGTTTGGAGAGGATTAGGGATTGACATGTGGGAAATGTTATTAACTATTTTGTGTGAATTAACTCTGATTTAAGGGCATAAGTTTGAAAATTGCTAAATTTTTGCCAAATTTCTGATATTTTCACAAATGCAAGTCATATCGAAAAAATGTTACCAGTATCATGAAGAACAATATGTGATGAGAAAACAGTGTCAGAATCACCGATCAAGCGCCAGAGTTATAACCTCATAAAGGGACAGTGGTCAGAATTGTAACATTTGGCCCGGTCATGAAGGTGCAAATAGGTTTGGGGTGAAGGGGCTAAAGGATCTGGGAATGTTTAGCTGCAAAAAAAGAAGTCTAAGAGGAGACTTAATAGCTGTGTACAAATATCTGAAGGGCTGTCACAGTGTAGAGGAATCATCGCTATTCTCATTTACACATAGAAACACGAGAAGCAATGGAAGGAAACTGAAAGGGAGAAGATGTAGATTAGATATTAGAAAAAACTTTTGACAGTGAGGTGATCAATGAGTGGAACAGGCGGCCACGAGAGGTGGTGAGTTCTCCTTCAATGGAAGTCTTCACACAGAGGCTGGACAGACACCTGTCTGAGATGGTTTAGTGACTCCTGCTGTGAGCAGGGGGTTGGACACGAGGACCCTGGAGGTTCCGATGACCTGGAGGTTCCGATGACCCTGGAGGTTCCGATGACCCTGGAGGTTCCGATGACCCTGGAGGTCCCTTCCAACGCTAACATTCTAGGATTGTCACCAGAAAGGACACATTCCAGGAATCTACTTTGAAGATTGTAGTTTTGATCTTTGTTTAGTCCTTTTTGTAAACTACTTCTGCTGTTCTCAGTTTCCCATCTCCTATATAATTGTCTAAGGGTCACTTCTGTCTGTCTTTCTGTCACGGTTATTCATTCGCTGATTGGTCTCGGCAGCTGCCTGTCATGGCTGCCGCGACCAATCAGCGACAGGCACAGTCCGGAATGTTAAAAATAATAAATAAAAAAAACCTGCTATACTCACCCTCCGTTGTCCGCTGAGCCGCTCACGCCGGCCGCCATCTTCCGTTGCAGGTTCTGGTGGCAGAAGGACCTGCCATGACGTCACGGTCATTTGACCGCGACATCATCACTGGTCCTGCGCTCTCATACAAACCCTGGGAACGGAAGCTGCCGTGGACTACAAGGGCTCCCTCGGAATGGTGAGTATATGTTTATTTTTTAACCTGTGACAAACCAGGCTGGGCAATATACTACGTGGCTGGGCAATATATGTGACTGGCCAATATACTACGTGGCTCTGTGCTGTATACTACGTCACTGGGCAATATATTACGTCACTGGGCAATATACTACGTGGCTCTGTGCTGTATACTACGTCACTGGGCAATATATTACGTCACTGGGCAATATACTACGTGACTGGGCAATATACTACGTGGCTCTGTGCTGTATACTACGTCACTGGGAAATATACTACGTCACTGGGAAATATACTACGTGTCTGTGCAATATACTACGTGTCTGTGCAATATACTACGTGTCTGTGCAATATACTACGTGGCTAGGCAATATACTACGTGGCTGGGCAATATACTACGTGGCTGGGCAATATTACATGGTTGGGCAATATACTACGTGGCTGGGCAATATACTACGTGGCTGGGCAATATACTACGTGGCTGGGCAATATATTACGTGTCTGTGCAATATACTACGTGGCTAGGCAATATACTACATGCCTGGGCAATATACTACGTGACTGGGCAATATACTACGTGGCTGGGCAATATTACATGGTTGGGCAATATACTACGTGGCTGGGCAATATACTACGTGGCTGGGCAATATACTACGTCGCTGGGCAATATACTACGTGACTGGGCAATATACTACGTGGCTGGGCAATATACTACGTCGCTGGGCAATATACTACGTGACTGGGCAATATACTACGTGGCTGGGCAATATACTACGTGGTTGGGCAATATTACATGGTTGGGCAATATACTACGTGGCTAGGCAATATACTACGTGGCTGAGCAATATTACATGGTTGGGCAATATACTACGTGGCTGGGCAATATACTACATGGCTGGGCAATATACTACGTGGCTGTGCAAATAACTACGTGGTTGGGCAATATTACATGGTTGGGCAATATACTACGTGGCTGGGCCATATACTACGTGGCTGGGCCATATACTACGTGGCTGGGCAATATACTACGTGGCTAGGCAATATACTACGTGTCTGTGCAATATACTACGTGTCTGTGCAATATACTACGTGGCTGGGCAATATACTACGTGGCTGGGCAATATACTACGTGGCTGGGCAATATACTACGTGGCTGTGCAATATACTACGTGGTTGGGCAATATTACATGGTTGGGCAATATACTACGTGGCTAGGCAATATACTACGTGGCTGAGCAATATTACATGGTTGGGCAATATACTACGTGGCTGGGCAATATACTACATGGCTGGGCAATATACTACGTGGCTGTGCAAATAATTACGTGGTTGGCCAATATTACATGGTTGGGCAATATACTACGTGGCTGGGCCATATACTACGTGGCTGGGCAATATACTACGTGTCTGTGCAATATACTACGTGGCTAGGCAATATACTACGTGGCTGGGCAATATACTACGTGGCTGGGCAATATACTACGTGGCTGTGCAATATACTACGTGGCTGGGCAATATACTACGTGGCTGGGCAATATACTACGTGGCTGGGTAATATACTACGTGGCTAGGCAATATTACATGGTTGGGCAATATACTACGTGGCTGGGCAATATACTACGTGACTGGGCAATATACTACGTGGCTGGGCAATATACTACGTGGTTGGGCAATATTACATGGTTGGGCAATATACTACGTGTCTGTGCAATATACTACGTGGCTAGGCAATATACTACGTGGCTGGGCAATATACTACGTGGCTGGGCAATATACTACGTGGCTGGGCAATATACTACGTGGTTGTGCAATATACTACGTGTCTGGGCAATATACTACGTGGCTGGGCAATATACTACGTGGCTAGGCAATATACTACGTGGCTGAGCAATATTACGTGGTTGGGCAATATACTACGTGGCTGGGCAATATACTACATGGCTGGGCAATATACTATGTGGCTGTGCAAATAACTACGTGGTTGGGCAATATTACATGGTTGGGCAATATACTACGTGGCTGGGCCATATACTACGTGGCTGGGCCATATACTACGTGGCTGGGCCATATACTACGTGGCTGGGCAATATACTACGTGGCTAGGCAATATACTACGTGTCTGTGCAATATACTACGTGTCTGTGCAATATACTACGTGGCTGGGCAATATTACATGGTTGGGCAATATACTACGTGTCTGTGCAATATACTACGTGTCTGCAATATACTACGTGGCTGGGCAATATACTACGTGGCTGGGCAATATTACATGGTTGGGCAATATACTACGTGGCTGGGCAATATACTACGTGGCTGGGCAATATACTATGTGGCTGGGCAATATACTACGTGGCTGGGCAATATACTACGTGGCTAGGCAATATACTACGTGGCTGGGCAATATACTACGTGTCTGTGCAATATACTACGTGTCTGTGCAATATACTACGTGTCTGTGCAATATACTACGTGTCTGTGCAATATACTACGTGTCTGTGCAATATACTACGTGTCTGCAATATACTACGTGTGCACAATATACTACGTGGCTGGGCAATATTACATGGTTGAGCAATATTACATGGTTGGGCAATATACTACGTGGCTGGGCAATATACTACGTGGCTGGGCAATATACTACGTGGACATGCATATTCTAGAATACCCGATGCGTTAGAATCGGGCCACCATCTAGTTTAGTAATATCCTTCTAAAGGTCTCAATATATTCAACACCAGACATGTACAGGGAGGAATGAGGGGCAGATACCAGACGTGTACGGGGAGGAATGAGGGGCAGGTACCAGATGTGTCAGGGAGGAATGAGGGGCAAGTACCAGACATGTACGGGGAGGAATGAGGGGCAGGTACCAGATGTGTCAGGGAGGAATGAGGGGCAGGTACCAGACGTGTACGGGGAGGAATGAGGGGCAGGTACCAGACGTGTACGTGGAGGAATGAGGGGCAGGTACCAGATGTGTACGGGGAGGAATGAGGGGCAGGTACCAGATGTGTACGGGGAGGAATGAGGGGCAGGTAGCAGATGTGTCATGGAGGAATGAGGGGCAGGTACCAGACTGTGTACGTGGAGGAATGAGGGGCAGGTACCAGATGTGTATGGGAGGAATGAGGGGCAGGTATGAGACCGTGTACGTGGAGGAATGAGGGGCAGGTAGCAGACGTGTACGTGGAGGAATGAGGGGCAGGTACCAGACGTGTACGTGGAGGAATGAGGGGCAGGTAGCAGACGTGTACGGGGAGGAATGAGGGGCAGGTACCAGATGTGTACGGGGAGGAATGAGGGGCAGGTAGCAGATGTGTCATGGAGGAATGAGGGGCAGGTACCAGACTGTGTACGTGGAGGAATGAGGGGCAGGTAGCAGACGTGTACGGGGAGGAATGAGGGGCAGGTACCAGACATGTACTGGGAGGAATGAGGGGCAGGTACCAGACATGTACTGGGAGGAATGAGGGGCAGGTACCAGATGTGTACGGGGAGGAATGATGGACAGTTACCAGATGTGTACTGGGAGAAATGAGAAGCAGGGGCAGGTACCAGACCGTGTACGTGGAGGAATGAGGGGCAGGTACCAGACATGTACTGGGAGGAATGAGGGGCAGGTACCAGACCGTGTACGTGGAGGAATGAGGAGCAGGTACCAGATGTGTACGGGGAGGAATGAGGGGCAGGTACCAGATGTGTATGGGAGGAATGAGGGGCAGGTACCAGATGTGTATGGGAGGAATGAGGGGCAGGTACCAGACATGTACTGGGAGGAATGAGGGGCAGGTACCAGACATGTGCTGGGAGGAATGAGGGGCAGGTACCAGACATGTACTGGCAGGAATGAGGGGCAGGTACCAGACCGTGTACGTGGAGGAATGAGGAGCAGGTACCAGATGTGTACGGGGAGGAATGAGGGGCAGGTACCAAATGTGTATGGGAGGAATGAGGGGTAGGTACCAGACATGTACTGGGAGGAATGAGGGGCAGGTACCAGACATGTACTGGGAGGAATGAGGGGCAGTTACCAGATGTGTATGGGAGAAATGAGAAGCAGGGGCAGGTACCAGATGTGTACGGGGAGGAATGAGGGGCAGGTACCAAATGTGTATGGGAGGAATGAGGGGTAGGTACCAGACATGTACTGGGAGGAATGAGGGGCAGGTACCAGACATGTACTGGGAGGAATGAGGGGCAGTTACCAGATGTGTATGGGAGAAATGAGAAGCAGGAGCAGGTACCAGATGTGTACGGGGAGGAATGAGGGGCAGGTACCAGATGTGTCAGGGAGGAATGAGGGGCAGGTACCAGACCGTGTACGTGGAGGAATGAGGAGCAGGTACCAGATGTGTACGGGGAGGAATGAGGAGCAGGTACCAGATGTGTACGGGGAGGAATGAGGAGCAGGTACCAGATGTGTCAGGGAGGAATGAGGGGCAGGTACCAGACCGTGTACGTGGAGGAATGAGGGGCAGGTAGCAGACGTGTACGGGGAGGAATGAGGGGCAGGTACCAGACCGTGTACGTGGAGGAATGAGGAGCAGGTAGCAGATGTGTACGGGGAGGAATGAGGGGCAGGTACCAGACATGTACTGGGAGGAATGAGGGGCAGGTACCAGATGTGTACGTGGAGGAATGAGGATCAGGTACCAGACCGTGTACGTGGAGGAATGAGGAGCAGGTACCAGACATGTACGGGGAGGAATGAGGGGCAGTTACCAGATGTGTCAGGGAGGAATGAGGGGCAGGTAGCAGACATGTACGTGGAGGAATGAGGGGCAGGTAGCAGACATGTACGTGGAGGAATGAGGGGCAGGTAGCAGACATGTACTGGGAGGAATGAGGGGCAGGTACCAGACATGTACGGGGAGGAATGAGAGGCAGGTAACAGACGTGTACAGGGAGGAATGATGGACAGTTACCAGATGTGTACGGGGAGGAATGAGGGGCAGATACCAGACGTGTATGGGAAGAATTGAGGAGCAGGTACCAGACATCTATGGGGAGGAATGAGGGGCAGTTACCAGGCATGTGCGGGGAGGAATGAAAAGCAGGGGCAGGTACCAGACATGTACGGGGAGGAATGAGGGGCAGGTGCAAGTACCGAACGTGTACCGGGAGGAATGAGGGGCAGGAGCAGGTACCAGACGTGTACAGGGCAGAATGAGAGGCAGGTACCAGACGTGTACAGGGAGGAATGAAGGGCAGCTGCGGGCAGCTACGAAGAGGATTGAGGTGGGCACCAGATAGGTAGGGTGGAAATGAGGGGCAGGTGGGTACCAGACATGTACAGAACTGGCGGAAATGAGGGGCTGGTGCGGATACCAGATCTGTACAAATAGGAATGAGGGGCAGATTCAAGTAACAGACGTCTATGGGGAGGATTGAGGGTCAGGTGCGCGTACCAGATGTGTACAGGGAGAGGAGGGACAAGGGGGCAGGTGTGGGTACCAGACATGGGTAAGATGGGATGAGAGTCTACACCTTCATTCATTGGAAGATTTTTATTTATTTTTTGTAAGAATTTGTCTATTGATCTCACCTCTGCTGGCAATTCCCACGTCCCCCGTGTGCATAGGCGGCACTTTAAAATGCTGTTCACATATCCTGTTTTCAGATAAATGTACTTAATGGGAAATGCAATTGTGAGTGATATTCCGGTCTAAGTAGGTTATTTACAGAACAGTTGTTAAATGCAAGATCAATCTAACAGCACCTCAATGATAGCCAAAATGGATTACGGCTCCGTTCTAGGGATGCGGGTGGTAAGGGGGGGCTGAGAGCAGGGATGCCGGTGGTAAGGGAGGGCTGAGAGCAGGGATGCCGGTGGTAAGGGGGGGCTGAGAGCAGGGATGCCGGTGGTAAGGGAGGGCTGAGAGCAGGGATGCAGATGATAAGGGGGAGGGCTGAGAGCAGGGATGCCGGTGGTAAGGGGGGCTGAGAGCAGGGATGCCGGTGGTAAGGGAGGGCTGTGAGTAGGGATGCCGGTGGTAAGGGGGGGCTGAGAGCAGGGATGCCGGTGGTAAGGGGGGGCTGAGAGCAGGGATGCCGGTGGTAAGGGAGGGCTGAGAGCAGGGATGCAGATGGTAAGGGGGGGGCTGAGAGCAGGGATGCCGGTGGTAAGGGGGGCTGAGAGCAGGGATGCCGGTGGTAAGGGGGGCTGAGAGCAGGGATGCCGGTGGTAAGGGGGGCTGTGAGTAGGGATGCCGGTGGTAAGGGGGGGCTGAGAGCAGGGATGCCGGTGGTAAGGGGGGGCTGAGAGCAGGGATGCCGGTGGTAAGGGGGGGCTGAGAGCAGGGATGCCGGTGGTAAGGGAGGGCTGAGAGCAGGGATGCAGCTGATAAGGGGGGGGGGCTGAGAGCTGGGATGCCGGTGGTAAGGGGGGCTGAGAGCAGGGATGCCGGTGGTAAGGGAGGGCTGAGAGCAGGGATGCAGATGATAAGGGGGGGGGCTGAGAGCAGGGATGCCGGTGGTAAGGGGGGCTGAGAGCAGGGATGCCGGTGGTAAGGGAGGGCTGTGAGTAGGGATGCCGGTGGTAAGGGAGGGCTGAGAGCAGGGATGCAGATGATAAGGGGGGGGGCTGAGAGCAGGGATGCCGGTGGTAAGGGAGGGCTGAGAGCAGGGATGCAGATGATAAGGGGGGGGGGCTGAGAGCAGGGATGCCGGTGGTAAGGGGGGCTGAGAGCAGGGATGCCGGTGGTAAGGGAGGGCTGTGAGTAGGGATGCCGGTGGTAAGGGGGGGCTGAGAGCAGGGATGCCGGTGGTAAGGGGGGCTGAGAGCAGGGATGCCGGTGGTAAGGGGGGCTGAGAGCAGAGATGCCGGTGGTAAGGGGGGCTGTGAGTAGGGATGCCGGTGGTAAGGGGGGCTGTGAGTAGGGATGCCGGTGGTAAGGGGGGGCTGAGAGCAGGGATGCCGGTGGTAAGGGGGGGCTGAGAGCAGGGATGCCGGTGGTAAGGGGGGCTGAGAGCAGGGATGCCGGTGGTAAGGGGGGCTGAGAGCAGGGATGCCGGTGGTAAGGGAGGGCTGAGAGTAGGGATGCCGGTGGTAAGAGAGGGCTGTGAGTAGGGATGCCGGTGGTAAGGGGGGGCTGAGAGCAGGGATGCAAGTGGTAAGGGAGGGCTGAGAGCAGGGATGCCGGTGGTAAGGGGGGGGTTGAGAGCAGGGATGCCGGTGGTAAGGGGGGGGCTGAGAGCAGGGATGCCGGTGGTAAAGGGGGCTGAGAGCAGGGATGCAGATGGTAAGGGAGGGCTGATTGCAGGGATGCCGGTGGTAAGGGGGGGGCTGAGAGCAGGGATGCCGGTGGTAAGGGAGGGCTGAGAGCAGGGATGCAGATGGTAAGGGAGGGCAGATTGCAGGGATGCCGGTGGTAAGGGAGGGCTGATTGCAGGGATGCCGGTGGTAAGGGAGGGCTGGGAGCAGGAATGAATCTCAGCTTTTTGTTAGTGATGTGTTCCTCTTTTGTAGATTCTTTTGGGACTATGAATGGAACTGAAGATGAGAGCTCGCTATATATTCAGCAGTGCGGTGTGCTATTGGATTGTCATGATGATGATGATATTTCACAATCTGCTCCTGGTGAAGAAATTGAGGAAAGTTTCTTTGAGTCTGAAAAGAAGCACGGATCAACATACAGTGGATCAGTCAAAGCGGGCCCCAGTACCAAAGGGGCAAGTAAGCTGTCTAATATCATAGCTCATCTACAGAACTTGGCCAGCAAGCGTGAGTCGTCCCGCAGGGAATCTGAGATTGAGGAGGAAGTCGCCTTTCAGATGGGCGAGAGCTCGTTTGCCTACGATTCACATGGTATTTCTTTCGAAGGTCATGGTGACAATCTGGCCTCCCCGAGGGGGCGCTCACACTCTTCTGATCAACGCTTAAAAGCATTTAAGGCGATTAAAATATTACAGGACACGGACTCAAAGGACAAAAAATATATCTGTGTGGAGTGTGGAAAAACTAGCCGGTACGAGTCCGCGTATCTGCGACACAAGAGGACACACACTGGCGAGAAGCCCTTTACTTGTGCTGATTGTGGAAAGTGTTTCCGGAGAAGTTCTCAGCTAGTGACTCACCAGAGAATCCACACAGGTGAGAAACCCTACACTTGCCTGCGCTGCGGGAAGAGCTTCAGCTGTAACTCCACCCTGGTGACCCATCAGAGGACCCACACAGGTGAGAAGCCTTACATCTGCATTGAATGTGGAAAGGGCTTCATCCACAGTTCTGACTACAACCGGCACCACCGAGTGCACCGTGGAGAGAAGCGCTACACCTGTAAGGAGTGCGGAAAGAGCTTCAGCCAGAGCTCCTATCTGGTCATCCACCAGCGCATCCACACCGGAGAGAAACCCTTTGTGTGTAACGTTTGTGGAAAGTGTTTCAGTCGCAACTCTTCACTTGTGACACATCAGAGGGTGCACACGGGAGAGCGGCCATACACCTGTGCAGAATGTGGAAAGAGCTTCCGCCAAAGTTCCCACCTCCTCATCCACCAGAGAACGCACACTCCAGACAGCCACCTGGCGCTGCGTGCCATGATGTGAGATCTGCACAGTATTGTTGGGGCTGCCTGTGGTTAATGGGGATTATTGGGGTCACCCCATTCCAAAGATGATTTCATAAGAAGAAAAAAAAACTGTCACGGGTGTAATCCACCTGCTTGATGAGCCGAGTTCTTGAATTCCAGGTGCTAATGGAAAGTATAGGAGACCCCCGTCCCCACAGTGTTCTCACTTCAGGCCATACTCTGCAGTCTGTTGGGACAGACAGGAGCTGGTTGCCCCCTTCCTGTCCCCCTCACTATTTATACTTGATGGTTAGCCTACGCCCGTGTGCACTTTGGGGCGGATGCACCGTTCCTGCGCTCTGTAGTCCTGATTGCATGCCGATCTTTCAGCCCGTGTACCATTTCTGCTCCAATCATGTCTCTTTTAATGTTTGTCCTATGAGGTTGTGTTGCGTTCCATGATGGACCTGGTGCTCAGCACGTTCCCCAATGTAGGAGGAGCATTATTACTAAGTTCTCAATGTCTCGACTTCCTGGGCAAATGCCCAAGTAAGGAAGAAGATGGTGGGGTTCGTGTAAGAGGATATGCACCAGGTGCCACAGTCATATGGAGTCTGACAACATCCAGTGTGCACCGAACATGAGACGCTGTAAGGGACAGTATGGCGTCCTGTAGATTTTATCCTGGGGCTTCTCATTCACAAACATTTTACAGGGTTATGGGTAGAGTTCTGAGGTGGAAAGATAAAGGTAAGTGTCTGCACCTACGTATATGTCTGGGAAGAGGCAGGAGGACACCCCAGGACTGGTCAATTGTTTACCACCAGTCCGTACTTATCACCAACCTGGTGCGTTCATCATGGAGGAACTTGCCGCTCCCATATTCTCCAGATATCGTAGCTGTTTCTGGAGGAGCTGACCATAGACACATCCATGATGCCGAGACGTGGGCGTTGTGGAGGACATTGGCTGCATCTCCGGTCTAGAGTGAAGGATCACTATTATTTATTCTCTGATTATTTGTGGAGGGTGAAACAGTCATTGCCGGGGCGGCTGACACTCCCTGAACACTAAGACTGCTGTCCGTGCCCGCTCGGTGTACAATGTCTTCTCAGAAGCACTTTTATACTGTGATTGTTGTATCATTAAAATATGTGAAATGACGACTCTGAAACCTGGGGTCGGAAACCATAACTCATGAGGGATCTTCTTTCTGCCGCCATACTCCATGACCATCACTCCTGTATGAGCGGCGTGGAAGCCCCATTCTACAACCAGGAGAGGCCTCGTGTTAGGTGTGATGTTTGGGGAGAGGGGCTGGCTCATTTGTGTAAGGGCCGGGCGTCCTGTAGACACTCCACTTACTTTACCTCATTCAATTTAAAGCATTAAAAGGATGCGAAGCACGTAGATTAGCAGGACTGTAAACCAAACCTCCGATACCTCAATTTCCCTGACTCCCGTCTCCACAGCACCAGACGCTACTGCGCATGTGAATAAAGTGCAACTCTGGGGTATAATACTGCCAGCACCACTCACTACTGAGCACGTGCATAAAGTGCAGCTCTGGGGTATAATACTGCCAGCACCACTCACTACTGAGCATGCCAGCACCACTCACTACTGAGCACATGCATAAAGTCCAGCTCTAGGGTATAATACTGCCAGCACCACTCACTACTGAGCATGTGCATAAGGTGCAGCTCTGGGGTATAATGCTGCCAGCACCACTCACTACTGAGCATGTGCATAAAGTGCAACTCTGGGGTATAAAATTGCCAGCACCACTCACTACTGAGCATGTGCATAAAGTGCAACTCTGGGGTATAATACTGCCAGCAGCACTCACTACTGAGCATGTGCATAAAGTGCAACTCTGGGGTATAATACTGCCAGCACCACTCACTACTGAGCATGTGCATAAAGTGCAACTCTGGGGTATAAAACCGCACAACACCAGACGCTACTGCGCATGTGAATAAAGTGCAACTCTGGGGTTTAATACTGCCAGCACCACTCACTACTGAGCATGTGCATAAAGTGCAGCTCTGGGGTATAATACAGCCAGCACCACTCACTACTGAGCATGTGCATAAGGTGCAGCTCTGGGGTATAATGCTGCCAGCACCACTCACTACTGAGCATGTGCATAAAGTGCAGCTCTGGGGTATAATACTGCCAGCAGCACTCACTACTGAGCATGCCAGCACCACTCACTACTGAGCACATGCATAAAGTGCAGCTCTGGGGTATAATACAGCCAGCACCACTCACTACTGAGCATGTGCATAAGGTGCAGCTCTGGGGTATAATGCTGCCAGCACCACTCACTACTGAGCATGTGCATAAAGTGCAGCTCTGGGGTATAATACTGCCAGCACCACTCACTACTGAGCATGTGCATAAAGTGCAACTCTGGGGTATAAAGCTGCCAGCACCACTCACTACTGAGCATGTGCATAATGTACAGCTCTGGGGTATAAAACTGCCAGCACCACTCACTACTGAGCATGTGCATGATGTGCAGCTCTAGGGTAAAAAAACCGCACAGCACCAGACACTACTGCGCATGTGAATAAAGTGCAACTCTGGGGTATAATACTGCCAGCACCACTCACTACTGACCATGTGCATAAAGTGCAGCTCTGGGGTATAATACTGCCAGCACCACTCACTACTGAGCATGTGCATAAAGTGCAACTCTGGGGTATAAAATTGCCAGCACCACTCACTACTGAGCATGTGCATAAAATCCAACTCTGGGGTATAATACTGCCAGCACCACTCACTACTGAGCATGTGCATAAAGTGCAACTCTGGGGTATAAAATTGCCAGCACCACTCACTACTGAGCATTTGCATAAAGTGCAGCTCTGGGGTATAATACTGCCAGCACCACTCACTACTGACCATGTGCATAAAGTGCAGATCTGGGGTATAATACTGCCAGCACCACTCACTACTGAGCATGTGCATAAAGTGCAACTCTGGGGTATAATACTGCCAGCACCACTCACTACTGAGCATGTGCATAAAGTGCAACTCTGGGGTATAATACTGCCAGCACCACTCACTACTGAGCATGTGCATAAAATGCAACTCTGGGGTATAAAATTGCCAGCACCACTCACTACTGAGCATGTGCATAAAGTGCAACTCTGGGGTATAAAACTGCTAGCACCACTCACTACTGAGCATGTGCATAATGTGCAGCTCTGGGGTATAAAACTGCCAGCACCACTCACTACTGAGCATGTGCATAATGTGCAGCTCTAGGGTATAAAACCGCACAGCACCAGACGCTACTGCACATGTGAATAAAGCGCAGCTCTGGGGTATAATACTGCCAGCACCACTCACTACTGAGCATGTGCATAAAATGCAACTCTGGGGTATAAAATTGCCAGCACCACTCACTACTGATCATGTGCATAAAATGCAACTCTGGGGTATAAAATTGCCAGCGCCACTCACTACTGAGCATGTGCATAAAATGTAACTCTGGGGTATAAAACTGCCAGTACCACTCACTACTGAGCATGTGCATAAAGTGCAACTCTGGGGTATAAAACTGCCAGCACCAAGCACCACTCACTACTGAGCATGTGCATAATGTGCAGCTCTGTGGTATAATACTGCCAGCACCACTCACTACTGAGCATGTGCATAAAGTGCAGCTCTGGGGTATAATACTGCCAGCACCACTCACTACTGAGCATGTGCATAAAGTGCAACTCTGGGGTATAATACTGCCAGCACCACTCACTACTGAGCATGTTCATAACGTGCAGCTCTGGGATATAATAATGCAGAGCATCGCTCCTCCACCTCCTGACAGACACATAGTGATATATCCTGCAGATGATTACACCACTGCCCTCTCTTTGGGCCGAGCTTCCCCAGTTACTCATTGTCATGTTCTCCGATGCTCTCTCTTTCTTGGTTGCGGTGGTCTTTAGAGACGTCTGTTTACATCTGTCTCGCCCCCTCCACGGCTGTCTCCATCTCTCACACTCGATCTCGCTCCCTCCGCGGCTGTTTCCATCTCTCACACTCAATCTCGCTCCCTCCGCGGCTGTCTCCATCTCTCACACTCAATCTCGTTCCCTCCGTGGCTGTCTCCATCTCTCACACTCAATCTCGTTCCCTCCGCGGCTGTCTCCATCTCTCACACTCGATCTCGCCCCCTCCACGTCTGTCTCCATCTCTCACACTCGGTCTCGCTCCCTCCGCGGCTGTCTCCATCTCTCACACTCAATCTCGTTCCCTCCGCGGCTGTCTCCATCTCTCACACTCGATCTCGCCCCCTCCGCAGCTGTCTCCATCTCTCACACTCGGTCTCGCTCCCTCCGCGGCTGTCTCCATCTCTCACACTCAATCTCGCTCCCTCCGCGGCTGTCTCCATCTCTCACACTCAATCTCGTTCCCTCCGTGGCTGTCTCCATCTCTCACACTCAATCTCGTTCCCTCCGCGGCTGTCTCCATCTCTCACACTCGATCTCGCCCCCTCCACGTCTGTCTCCATCTCTCACACTCGGTCTCGCTCCCTCCGCGGCTGTCTCCATCTCTCACACTCAATCTCGTTCCCTCCGCGGCTGTCTCCATCTCTCACACTCGATCTCGCCCCCTCCGCAGCTGTCTCCATCTCTCACACTCGATCTCGCTCCCTCCGCGGCTGTCTCCATCTCTCACACTCCATCTCGTTCCCTCCGCGGCTGTCTCCATCTCTCACACTCAGTCTCGCTCTCTCTACAACGGTCTCCATCTCTCACACTCGATCTCGCTCCCTCCGCAGCTGTCTCTATCTTTCACACTCGGTCTCGCTCCCTCTGCAACGGTCTCCATCTCTCAAACTTGATCTCTCTCACACTCGGTCTCGCCCCCCCCCCCCCTTCCCCCGGCTGTCTCCATCTCTCAAACTCAGTCTCGCCCTTTCCGCGGCTGTCTCCATCTTTCCCACTCAGTCTCGCCCCCCCCCACCCGCGGCTGTCTCCATCTCACACTGGATCTCTCACACACTCGGTCTCGCCCCATCCGCAGCTGTCTCCATCTCACACACTCGGTCTCGCCCCATCCGCAGCTGTCTCCATCTCTCACACTCGGTCTCACTCCCTCCGCGGCTGTCTCCATCTCTCACACTCGGTCTCGCTCCCTCCGCGGCTGTCTCCATCTCTCACACTCGGTCTCGCTCCCTCCGCGGCTCTCTCCATCTCTCACACGCGGTCTCGCTCCCTCCGTGGCTGTCTCCATCTCTCACACTCTGTCTCGCCCCCTCCGCAACTGTCTCCATCTCACACTCTGTTTCGCCTCCTCCGCGGCTGTCTCCACCTCTCACATTTGATCTAACACTCGGTCTCGCTCCCTCCGCGGCTGTCTCCACCTCTCACACTTGATCTCTCACACTCGGTCTCGCTCTCTCCGTGGCTGTCTCCACCTCTCACACTTGATCTCTCACACTCGGTCTCGCTCCCTCCGCGGCTGTCTCCATCTCTCACACTCGGTCTCGCCCCCTGAGCAGCTTTCTCCATCTCTCACACTCGGTCTCGCTCCCTCGGCGGCTGTCTCCATCTCTCACACTTAGTCTTGCTCCCTCAGTGGCTGTCTCCATCTCTCACACTCGGTCTCACCCCCTCCACGGCTGTCTCCATCTCTCACACTCGGTCTCGCCCCCTCCATGGCTGTCTCCATCTCTCACATTCGGTCTCGCTCCCTTCGCAGCTGTGTCTCTCTCTCACACTCGGTCTCGCCCACTCCGCGGCTGTCTCCATCTCTCACACTCAGTCTCACCCCCTCTGAGGCTGTCTCTCTTTTACACTCGGTCTCTATTGCTCGGTCTCTCCCTACGTGGCTGTCTCTCTCACACTCGGTCTCTCTCGCTCGTTCTCGACTCCTCCATGGCTGTCTCTCTCGGTCTCGCCCCCTCCGCCCCTCTATCACACTTGGTCTCGCTCCCTCCACGGATGTCTCCGTCTCTAACACTCAGTCTTGCCCACTCCGTGGCTGTCTGCATCTCTCACACTCGGTCTCGCTCCTTCCGCGGCTGTCTCCATCTCTCACACTTGGTCTCGCCCCCTCCATGGCTGTCTCCATCTCTCACACTTGGTCTTTCAAACTCTGTCTCGCTCCCTCAGTGGCTGTCTCCATCTCTCACACTTGGTCTCGCCCCCTCCATGGCTGTCTCCATCTCTCACACTTGGTCTTTCAAACTCTGTCTCGCTCCCTCCGCGGCTGTCTCCATCTCTCACACTCGGTCTCGCCCCCTCCACAGCTGTCTCCATCTCTCACGCTCGGTCTCGCTCCCTCCACGGCTGTCTCCATCTCTCACACTTGGTCTCGCCCCCTCCGAGGCTGTCTCTCTTTCCCACTCGGTCTCTATCGCTCGGTCTCTCTCCCTCTGCGGCTGTCTATCTAACATTCGGTCTCTCTCAAAGTTGTTCTCTCTAGCTCGGTCTTGACCTCTACGCAGCTGTCTCCATCTCTCACACTCGGTTGGTCTCTCCTCCTCCATGGCTGTCTCCATCTCTCACACTCGGTCTCGCTCCCTCGGCGGCTGTCTCCATCTCTGCCACTCGGTCTCGCCTCCTTTCACGGTTTTCTCCATCTCTCACACTCAATCTCGCTCCCTCCGCGGCTGTCTCCATCTCTCACACTAAGTCTCTCACACTCAGTCTCGCTCCCTCCGCGGCTGTGTCCATCTCTCACACTCGGTCTCGCTCCCTCCGCGGCTGTCTCCATCTCTCACACTCGGTCTCGCCCCCTCTGAGGCTGTCTCTCTTTTACACTCGGTCTCTCTCTGTTGTTCTCGCCTCCTCCTTCTGTCACATACTTGGTCTTGCCCCCTCCACGGCTGTCTCCATCTCTCACACTCGGTCTCACCCCCTCTGCGGCTGTCTCCATCTCTCACACTCAGTCTCGCTCCCTCAGTGGCTGTCTCCATCTCTCACACTCGGTCTCGCCCCCTCCACGGCTGTCTCCATCTCTCACACTCAGTCTTGCTCCCTCAGTGGCTGTCTCCATCTCTAACACTCGGTCTAGCCCCCTCCACGGCTGTCTCCATCTCTCACACTCAGTCTTGCTCCCTCGGCGGCTGTCTCCATCTCTCACACTCGGTCTAGCCCCCTCCACGGCTGTCTCCATCTCTAACGCTCGGTCTCGCCCCCTACACGGCTGTCTCCATCTCTCACATTCGGTCTCGCTCCCTTCGCAGCTGTGTCTCTCTCTCACACTCGGTCTCGCCCCCTCTGAGGCTGTCTCTCTTTTACACTCGGTCTCTATTGCTCGGTCTCTCCCTCCGTGGCTGTCTCTCTCGGTCTCGCCCCCTCCGCCCCTCTATCACACTTGGTCTCGCTCCCTCCACAGATGTCTCCGTCTCTAACACTCAGTCTTGCCCACTCCGTGGCTGTCTGCATCTCTCACACTCGGTCTCGCTCCTTCCGCGGCTGTCTCCATCTCTCACACTCGATCTCGCTCCCTCCGCGGCTGTCTCCATCTCTCACACTTGGTCTTTCAAACTCTGTCTCGCTCCCTCAGTGGCTGTCTCCATCTCTCACACTTGGTCTCGCCCCCTCCATGGCTGTCTCCATCTCTCACACTTGGTCTTTCAAACTCTGTCTCGCTCCCTCAGTGGCTGTCTCCATCTCTCACACTCGGTCTCGCCACCTCCGCGGCTGTCTCCATTTCTCACACTCGGTCTCGCCCCCTCCACAGCTGTCTCCATCTCTCACACTCGGTCTCGCTCCCTCCACGGCTGTCTCCATCTCTCACACTTGGTCTCGTCCCCTCCGAGGCTGTCTCTCTTTCCCACTCGGTCTCTATCGCTCGGTCTCTCTCCCTCCGCGGCTGTCTATCTAACATTCGGTCTCTCTCAAAGTTGTTCTCTCTAGCTCGGTCTTGACCCCTACGCAGCTGTCTCCATCTCTCACACTAAGTCTCTCACACTCAGTCTTGCTCCCTCCGCGGCTGTCTCCATCTCTCACACTCGGTCTCGCTCCCTCCGTGGCTGTCTCCATCTCTCACACTCGATCTCGCTCCCTCCGCGGCTGTCTCCATCTCTTACTCTCGGTCTCGCTCCCTCCACGGCTGTCTCCATCTCTCACACTTGGTCTCGCCCCCTCCGAGGCTAACTCTCTTTCCCACTCGGTCTCTATCGCTCGGTCTCTCTAACATTCGGTCTCTCTCAAAGTTGTTCTCTCTAGCTCGGTCTTAACCCCTACGCAGCTGTCTCCATCTCTCACACTCGGTCTCTCACACTCGGTCTTGCCCCCTCCATGGCTGTCTCCATCTCTCACACTCGGTCTCGCTTCCTCGGCGGCTGTCTCCATCTCTCACATTCGGTCTCACTCCCTCCGCAGCTGTGTCCATCTCTCCCACTCGGTCTCGCTCCCTTTTACGGTTTTCTCCATCTCTCACACTCAGTGTCGCTCCCTCCGCAGCTGTCTCCATCTCTCACACTCGGTCTCGCTCCCTCCGTGGCTGTCTCCATCTCTCACACTCGATCTCGCTCCCTCCGCGGCTGTGTCCATCTCTCACACTCGATCTCGCTCCCTCCGCGGCTGTCTCCATCTCTCACACTCGATCTCGCTCCCTCCGCGGCTGTCTCCATCTCTCACACTCGATCTCGCTCCCTCCGCGGCTGTCTCCATCTCTCACACTCGATCTCGCTCCCTCCGCGGCTGTCTCCATCTCTCACACTCGATCTCGTTCCCTCCGCGGCTGTTTCCATCTCTCACACTCGATCTCGCCCCCTCCGCGGCTGTCTCCATCTCTCACACTCGATCTCGCTCCCTCCGCGGCTGTCTCAATCTCTCACACTCGATCTCGCTCCCTCCGCGGCTGTCTCCATCTCTCACACTCGATCTCGCTCCCTCCGCGGCTGTCTCCATCTCTCACACTCGATCTCGCTCCCTCCGCGGCTGTCTCCATCTCTCACACTCGATCTCGCTCCCTCCGCGGCTGTCTCCATCGCTCACACTCAGTCTCGCTCTCTCTGCAACGGTCTCCATCTCTCACACTCGATCTCGCTCCCTCCGCGGCTGTCTCTATCTCTCACACTCGGTCTTGCCCCCTTTTCCCCCCCCCCCCGGCTGTCTCCATCTCTCAAACTCAGTCTCGCCCTTTCCGCGGCTGTCTCCATCTTTCCCACTCAGTCTCGCCCCCCCACCCGCGGCTGTCTCCATCTCACACTGGATCTCTCACACACTCGGTCTCGCCCCATCCGCAGCTGTCTCCATCTCTCACACTTGGTCTCGCCCCTTCCGCGGCTGTCTCCATCTCTCACACTCGGTCTCACTCCCTCCGCGGCTGTCTCCATCTCTCACACTTGGTCTCGCCCCTTCCGTGGCTGTCTCCATCTCTCACACTCGGTCTCGCCCCATCCGCAGCTGTCTCCATCTCTCACACTTGGTCTCGCCCCTACCGCGGCTGTCTCCATCTCTCACACTCGGTCTCACTCCCTCCGCGGCTGTCTCCATCTCTCACACTTGGTCTCGCCCCTTCCGCGGCTGTCTCCATCTCACACACTCGGTCTCGCCCCATCCGCAGCTGTCTCCATCTCTCACACTTGGTCTCGCCCCTTCCGCGGCTGTCTCCATCTCTCACACTCGGTCTCACTCCCTCCGCGGCTGTCTCCATCTCTCACACTCGGTCTCGCTCCCTCCGCGGCTGTCTCCATCTCTCATACTCAGTCTCGCCCCCTCCGCAACGGTCTCCATCTTTCACACTCGGTCTCGCTCCCTCCGCGGCTGTCTCCATCTCTCACACTCGGTCTCACCCCCTGCGCAGCTTTCTCTATCTCTCACACTCAGTCTCGCTCCCTCGGCGGCTGTCTCCATCTCTCACACTCGGTCTCGCCCCCTGCGCAGCTTTCTCCATCTCACACTCAGTCTTGCTCCCTCAGTGGCTGTCTCCATCTCTCACTCGGTCTCGCCCCCTCCACGGCTGTCTCCATCTCTCACACTCAATCTCGCTCCCTCAGTGGCTGTCTCCATCTCTCACACTCGGTCTCGCCCCCTCCACGGCTGTCTCCATCTCCAACACTCGGTCTCGCCCCCTCCACGGCTGTCTCCATCTCTCACATTCGGTCTCGCTCCCTTCGCAGCTGTGTCTCTCTCTCACACTCGGTCTCGCCCACTCCGCGGCTGTCTCCATCTCTCACACTCAGTCTCGCCCCCTCTGAGGCTGTCTCTCTTTTACACTCGGTATCTATTGCTCGGTCTCTCCCTCCGTGGCTGTCTCTCTCACACTCGGTCTCGACTCCTCCATGGCTGTCTCTCTCGGTCTCGCCCCCTCCGCCCCTCTATCACACTTGGTCTCGCTCCCTCCACGGATGTCTCCGTCTCTAACACTTAGTCTCGCCCCCTCCATGGCTGTCTCCATCTCTCACACTTGGTCTTTCAAACTCTGTCTCGCTCCCTCAGTGGCTGTCTCCATCTCTCACTCTCGCCACCTCCGCGGCTGTCTCCATTTCTCACACTCGGTCTCGCCCCCTCCACAGCTGTCTCCATCTCTCACGCTCGGTCTCGCTCCCTCCACGGCTGTCTCCATCTCTTACTCTCGGTCTCGCTCCCTCCACGGCTGTCTCCATCTCTCACACTTGGTCTCGCCCCCTCCGAGGCTGTCTCTCTTTCCCACTCGGTCTCTATCGCTTGGTCTCTCTCCCTCCGCGGCTGTCTATCTAACATTCGGTCTCTCTCAAAGTTGTTCTCCCTAGCTCGGTCTTCACCCCTACGCAGCTGTCTCCATCTCTCACACTCGGTTGGTCTCTCCTCCTCCACGGCTGTCTCCATCTCTCACACTAGGTCTCGCTACCTCCGTGGCTGTCTCTCTCGCTCAGTTTCTCCCCCTCCGCCGCTGTCTCTCTCACACTCGATCTTGCACCCTCCGCAGGTGTCTCCATTTCTCAGACTCGGTCTCGCTCCCTCCGCGGCTGTCTCCATCTCTCACACTCAATCTCGCCCCCTCCGCGGCTGTCTCCATCTCTCACACTCGGTCTCGCTCCCTCCGCGGCTGTCTCCATCTCTCACACTCGGTCTCGCCCCCTCCGCGGCTGTCTCCATCTCTCACACTTGGCCTCGCTCCCTCCGCGGCTGTCTCCATCTCTCACACTCAATCTCGCCCCCTCCGCGGCTGTCTCCATCTCTCACACTTGGCCTCGCTCCCTCCGCGGCTGTCTCCATCTCTCACACTCGGTCTCGCTCCCTCCGCGGCTGTCTCCATCTCTCACACTCGGTCTCGCCCCCTCCGCAGCTGTCTCCATCTCTCACACTCGGTCTCGCCCCCTCCGCAGCTGTCTCCATCTCTCACACTCGGTCTCGCTCCCTCCGTGGCTGTCTCCATCTCTCACACTCGGTCTCGCCCCCTCCGCGGCTGTCTCCATCTCTCACACTTGGTCTCGCCCCCTCCGAGGCTGTCTCTCTTTCCCACTCGGTCTCTATCGCTCGGTCTCTCTCCCTCCGCGGCTGTCTATCTAACATTCGGTCTCTCTCAAAGTTGTTCTCTCTAGCTCGGTCTTGACCCCTACGCAGCTGTCTCCATCTCTCACACTAAGTCTCTCACACTCAGTCTCGCTCCCTCCACGGCTGTCTCCATCTCTTACTCTCGGTCTCGCTCCCTCCACGGCTGTCTCCATCTCTCACACTTGGTCTCGCCCCCTCCGAGGCTAACTCTCTTTCCCACTCGGTCTCTATCGCTCGGTCTCTCTAACATTCGGTCTCTCTCAAAGTTGTTCTCTCTAGCTCGGTCTTAACCCCTACGCAGCTGTCTCCATCTCTCACACTCGGTCTCTCACACTCGGTCTTGCCCCCTCCATGGCTGTCTCCATCTCTCACACTCGGTCTCGCTTCCTCGGCGGCTGTCTCCATCTCTCACACTCGGTCTCACTCCCTCCGCAGCTGTGTCCATCTCTCCCACTCGGTCTCGCTCCCTTTTACGGTTTTCTCCATCTCTCACACTCAGTGTCGCTCCCTCCGCAGCTGTCTCCATCTCTCACACTCGATCTCGCTCCCTCCGCGGCTGTCTCCATCTCTCACACTCGATCTCGCTCCCTCCGCGGCTGTCTCCATCTCTCACACTCGATCTCGCTCCCTCCGCGGCTGTCTCCATCTCTCACACTCGATCTCGCTCCCTCCGCGGCTGTCTCCATCTCTCACACTCGATCTCGTTCCCTCCGCGGCTGTTTCCATCTCTCACACTCAATCTCGTTCCCTCCGCGGCTGTCTCCATCTCTCACACTCGATCTCGCTCCCTCCGCAGCTGTCTCCATCTCTCACACTCGATCTCGCTCCCTCCGCGGCTGTCTCCATCTCTCACACTCAATCTCGTTCCCTCCATGGCTGTCTCCCTCTCTCACACTCGGTCTTGCCCCAAACCCCCCCCCCCCCCCCCGGCTGTCTCCATCTCTCAAACTCAGTCTCTCAAACTCAGTCTCGCCCTTTCCGCGGCTGTCTCCATCTTTCCCACTCAGTCTCGCCCCCCCCACCCGCGGCTGTCTCCATCTCACACTGGATCTCTCACACACTCGGTCTCGCCCCATCCGCAGCTGTCTCCATCTCACACACTCGGTCTCGCCCCATCCGCAGCTGTCTCCATCTCTCACACTTGGTCTCGCCCCTTCCGCGGCTGTCTCCATCTCTCACACTCGGTCTCGCTCCCTCCGCGGCTGTCTCCATCTCTCATACTCAGTCTCGTCCCCTCCGCAACGGTCTCCATCTTTCACACTCGGTTTCGCTCCCTCCGCAACTGTCTCCATCTCTCACACTCTGTTTCGCCTCCTCCGCGGCTGTCTCCACCTCTCACATTTGATCTCACACTCGGTCTCGCTCCCTCCGCGGCTGTCTCCACCTCTCACACTTGATCTCTCACACTCGGTCTCGCTCTCTCCGTGGCTGTCTCCACCTCTCACACTTGATCTCTCACACTCGGTCTCGCTCCCTCGGCGGCTGTCTCCATCTCTCACACTCAGTCTTGCTCCCTCAGTGGCTGTCTCCATCTCTCACACTCAGTCTCGCTCCCTCAGTGGCTGTCTCCATCTCTCACACTCGGTCTCGCCCCCTCCACGGCTGTCTCCATCTCTCACACTCAGTCTTGCTCCCTCAGTGGCTGTCTCCATCTCTAACACTCGGTCTAGCCCCCTCCACGGCTGTCTCCATCTCTCACACTCAGTCTTGCTCCCTCGGCGGCTGTCTCCATCTCTCACACTCGGTCTAGCCCCCTCCACGGCTGTCTCCATCTCTAACACTCGGTCTCGCCCCCTACACGGCTGTCTCCATCTCTCACATTCGGTCTCGCTCCCTTCGCAGCTGTGTCTCTCTCTCACACTCGGTCTCGCCCCCTCTGAGGCTGTCTCTCTTTTACACTCGGTCTCTATTGCTCGGTCTCTCCCTCCGTGGCTGTCTCTCTCGGTCTCGCCCCCTCCGCCCCTCTATCACACTTGGTCTCGCTCCCTCCACAGATGTCTCCGTCTCTAACACTCAGTCTTGCCCACTCCGTGGCTGTCTGCATCTCTCACACTCGGTCTCGCTCCTTCCGCGGCTGTCTCCATCTCTCACACTTGGTCTCGCCCCCTCCATGGCTGTCTCCATCTCTCACACTTGGTCTTTCAAACTCTGTCTCGCTCCCTCAGTGGCTGTCTCCATCTCTCACACTCGGTCTCGCCACCTCCGCGGCTGTCTCCATTTCTCACACTCGGTCTCGCCCCCTCCACAGCTGTCTCCATCTCTCACGCTCGGTCTCACTCCCTCCACGGCTGTCTCCATCTCTCACACTTGGTCTCGCCCCCTCCGAGGCTGTCTCTCTTTCCCACTCGGTCTCTATCGCTCGGTCTCTCTCCCTCCGCGGCTGTCTATCTAACATTCGGTCTCTCTCAAAGTTGTTCTCTCTAGCTCGGTCTTGACCCCTACGCAGCTGTCTCCATCTCTCACACTAAGTCTCTCACACTCAGTCTTGCTCCCTCCGCGGCTGTCTCCATCTCTCACACTCGGTCTCGCTCCCTCCGTGGCTGTCTCCATCTCTCACACTCGATCTCGCTCCCTCCGCGGCTGTCTCCATCTCTTACTCTCGGTCTCGCTCCCTCCACGGCTGTCTCCATCTCTCACACTTGGTCTCGCCCCCTCCGAGGCTAACTCTCTTTCCCACTCGGTCTCTATCGCTCGGTCTCTCTAACATTCGGTCTCTCTCAAAGTTGTTCTCTCTAGCTCGGTCTTAACCCCTACGCAGCTGTCTCCATCTCTCACACTCGGTCTCTCACACTCGGTCTTGCCCCCTCCATGGCTGTCTCCATCTCTCACACTCGGTCTCACTCCCTCCGCAGCTGTGTCCATCTCTCCCACTCGGTCTCGCTCCCTTTTACGGTTTTCTCCATCTCTCACACTCAGTGTCGCTCCCTCCGCAGCTGTCTCCATCTCTCACACTCGGTCTCGCTCCCTCCGTGGCTGTGTCCATCTCTCACACTCGATCTCGCTCCCTCCGCGGCTGTGTCCATCTCTCACACTCGATCTCGCTCCCTCCGCGGCTGTCTCCATCTCTCACACTCGATCTCGCTCCCTCCGCGGCTGTCTCCATCTCTCACACTCGATCTCGCTCCCTCCGCGGCTGTCTCCATCTCTCACACTCGATCTCGCTCCCTCCGCGGCTGTCTCCATCTCTCACACTCGATCTCGTTCCCTCGGCGGCTGTTTCCATCTCTCACACTCGATCTCGCCCCCTCCGCGGCTGTCTCCATCTCTCACACTCGATCTCGCTCCCTCCGCGGCTGTCTCCATCTCTCACACTCGATCTCGCTCCCTCCGCGGCTGTCTCCATCTCTCACACTCGATCTCGCTCCCTCCGCGGCTGTCTCCATCTCTCTCACTCGATCTCGCTCCCTCCGCGGCTGTCTCCATCGCTCACACTCAGTCTCGCTCTCTCTGCAACGGTCTCCATCTCTCACACTCGATCTCGCTCCCTCCGCGGCTGTCTCTATCTCTCACACTCGGTCTTGCCCCCCCCCGGCTGTCTCCATCTCTCAAACTCAGTCTCGCCCTTTCCGCGGCTGTCTCCATCTTTCCCACTCAGTCTCGCCCCCCCACCCGCGGCTGTCTCCATCTCACACTGGATCTCTCACACACTCGGTCTCGCCCCATCCGCAGCTGTCTCCATCTCTCACACTTGGTCTCGCCCCTTCCGCGGCTGTCTCCATCTCTCACACTCGGTCTCACTCCCTCCGCGGCTGTCTCCATCTCTCACACTTGGTCTCGCCCCTTCCGTGGCTGTCTCCATCTCTCACACTCGGTCTCGCCCCATCCGCAGCTGTCTCCATCTCTCACACTTGGTCTCGCCCCTACCGCGGCTGTCTCCATCTCTCACACTCGGTCTCACTCCCTCCGCGGCTGTCTCCATCTCTCACACTTGGTCTCGCCCCTTCCGCGGCTGTCTCCATCTCACACACTCGGTCTCGCCCCATCCGCAGCTGTCTCCATCTCTCACACTTGGTCTCGCCCCTTCCGCGGCTGTCTCCATCTCTCACACTCGGTCTCACTCCATCCGCGGCTGTCTCCATCTCTCACACTCGGTCTCGCTCCCTCCGCGGCTGTCTCCATCTCTCATACTCAGTCTCGCCCCCTCCGCAACGGTCTCCATCTTTCACACTCGGTCTCGCTCCCTCCGCGGCTGTCTCCATCTCTCACACTCGGTCTCACCCCCTGCGCAGCTTTCTCTATCTCTCACACTCAGTCTCGCTCCCTCGGCGGCTGTCTCCATCTCTCACACTCGGTCTCGCCCCCTGCGCAGCTTTCTCCATCTCTCACACTCAGTCTCGCTCCCTCGGCGGCTGTCTCCATCTCTCACACTCAGTCTTGCTCCCTCAGTGGCTGTCTCCATCTCTAACACTCGGTCTCGCTCCCTCTGCGGCTGTCTCCATCTCTCACACTCGGTCTCGCCCCCTGCGCAGCTTTCTCCATCTCTCACACTCAGTCTTGCTCCCTCAGTGGCTGTCTCCATCTCTCACTCGGTCTCGCCCCCTCCACGGCTGTCTCCATCTCTCACACTCAATCTCGCTCCCTCAGTGGCTGTCTCCATCTCTCACACTCGGTCTCGCCCCCTCCACGGCTGTCTCCATCTCTAACACTCGGTCTCGCCCCCTCCACGGCTGTCTCCATCTCTCACATTCGGTCTCGCTCCCTTCGCAGCTGTGTCTCTCTCTCACACTCGGTCTCGCCCACTCCGCGGCTGTCTCCATCTCTCACACTCAGTCTCGCCCCTTCTGAGGCTGTCTCTCTTTTACACTTGGTATCTATTGCTCGGTCTCTCCCTCCGTGGCTGTCTCTCTCACACTCGGTCTCGACTCCTCCATGGCTGTCTCTCTCGGTCTCGCCCCCTCCGCCCCTCTATCACACTTGGTCTCGCTCCCTCCACGGATGTCTCCGTCTCTAACACTTGGTCTCGCCCCCTCCATGGCTGTCTCCATCTCTCACACTTGGTCTTTCAAACTCTGTCTCGCTCCCTCAGTGGCTGTCTCCATCTCTCACTCTCGCCACCTCCGCGGCTGTCTCCATTTCTCACACTCGGTCTCGCCCCCTCCACAGCTGTCTCCATCTCTCACGCTCGGTCTCGCTCCCTCCACGGCTGTCTCCATCTCTTACTCTCGGTCTCGCTCCCTCCACGGCTGTCTCCATCTCTCACACTTGGTCTCGCCCCCTCCGAGGCTGTCTCTCTTTCCCACTCGGTCTCTATCGCTTGGTCTCTCTCCCTCCGCGGCTGTCTATCTAACATTCGGTCTCTCTCAAAGTTGTTCTCTCTAGCTCGGTCTTCACCCCTACGCAGCTGTCTCCATCTCTCACACTCGGTTGGTCTCTCCTCCTCCACGGCTGTCTCCATCTCTCACACTAGGTCTCGCTACCTCCGTGGCTGTCTCTCTCGCTCAGTCTCTCCCCCTCCGCCGCTGTCTCTCTCACACTCGATCTTGCACCCTCCGCAGGTGTCTCCATTTCTCAGACTCGGTCTCGCTCCCTCCGCGGCTGTCTCCATCTCTCACACTCAATCTCGCCCCCTCCGCGGCTGTCTCCATCTCTCACACTCGGTCTCGCTCCCTCCGCGGCTGTCTCCATCTCTCACACTCGGTCTCGCCCCCTCCGCGGCTGTCTCCATCTCTCACACTTGGCCTCACTCCCTCCGCGGCTGTCTCCATCTCTCACACTCGGTCTCGCCCCCTCCGCGGCTGTCTCCATCTCTCACACTCAATCTCGCCCCCTCCGCGGCTGTCTCCATCTCTCACACTCGGTCTCGCTCCCTCCGCGGCTGTCTCCATCTCTCACACTCGGTCTCGCCCCCTCCGCGGCTGTCTCCATCTCTCACACTTGGTCTCGCCCCCTCCGAGGCTGTCTCTCTTTCCCACTCGGTCTCTATCGCTCGGTCTCTCTCCCTCCGCGGCTGTCTATCTAACATTCGGTCTCTCTCAAAGTTGTTCTCTCTAGCTCGGTCTTGACCCCTACGCAGCTGTCTCCATCTCTCACACTAAGTCTCTCACACTCAGTCTCGCTCCCTCCGCGGCTGTCTCCATCTCTCACACTCGGTCTCGCTCCCTCCGTGGCTGTCTCCATCTCTCACACTCGATCTCGCTCCCTCCGCGGCTGTCTCCATCTCTTACTCTCGGTCTCGCTCCCTCCACGGCTGTCTCCATCTCTCACACTTGGTCTCGCCCCCTCCGAGGCTAACTCTCTTTCCCACTCGGTCTCTATCGCTCGGTCTCTCTCCCTCCGCGGCTGTCTATCTAACATTCGGTCTCTCTCAAAGTTGTTCTCTCTAGCTCGGTCTTAACCCCTACGCAGCTGTCTCCATCTCTCACACTCGGTCTTGCCCCCTCCATGGCTGTCTCCATCTCTCACACTCGGTCTCGCTTCCTCGGCGGCTGTCTCCATCTCTCACACTCGGTCTCTCTCCCTCCGCAGCTGTGTCCATCTCTCCCACTCGGTCTCGCTCCCTTTTACGGTTTTCTCCATCTCTCACACTCAGTGTCGCTCCCTCCGCAGCTGTCTCCATCTCTCACACTCGGTCTCGCTCCCTCCGCAGCTGTCTCCATCTCTCACACTCGGTCTCGCTCCCTCCGTGGCTGTCTCCATCTCTCACACTCGATCTCGCTCCCTCCGCGGCTGTCTCCATCTCTCACACTCGATCTCGCTCCCTCCGCGGCTGTCTCCATCTCTCACACTCGATCTCGCTCCCTCCGCGGCTGTCTCCATCTCTCACACTCGATCTCGCTCCCTCCGCGGCTGTCTCCATCTCTCACACTCGATCTCGCTCCCTCCGCGGCTGTCTCCATCTCTCACACTCGATCTCGCTCCCTCCGCGGCTGTCTCCATCTCTCACACTCGATCTCGCTCCCTCCGCGGCTGTTTCCATCTCTCACACTCGATCTCGCCCCCTCCGCGGCTGTCTCCATCTCTCACACTCGATCTCGCTCCCCCCGCGGCTGTCTCAATCTCTCACACTCGATCTCGCTCCCTCCGTGGCTGTCTCCATCTCTCACACTCGATCTCGCTCCTTCCGCGGCTGTCTCCATCTCTCACACTCGGTCTCACTCCCTCCGTGGCTGTCTCCATCTCTCACACTTGGTCTCGCCCCTTCCGCGGCTGTCTCCATCTCTCACACTCGGTCTCACTCCCTCCGCGGCTGTCTCCATCTCTCACACTCGGTCTCGCTCCCTCCGCGGCTGTCTCCATCTCTCATACTCAGTCTCGCCCCCTCCGCAACGGTCTCCATCTTTCACACTCGGTCTCGCTCCCTCCGCGGCTGTCTCCATCTCTCACACTCGGTCTCACCCCCTGCGCAGCTTTCTCTATCTCTCACACTCAGTCTCGCTCCCTCGGCGGCTGTCTCCATCTCTCACACTCGGTCTCGCCCCCTGCGCAGCTTTCTCCATCTCTCACACTCAGTCTCGCTCCCTCAGTGGCTGTCTCCATCTCTAACACTCGGTCTCGCTCCCTCTGCGGCTGTCTCCATCTCTCACACTCGGTCTCGCCCCCTGCGCAGCTTTCTCCATCTCTCACACTCAGTCTTGCTCCCTCAGTGGCTGTCTCCATCTCTCACTCGGTCTCGCCCCCTCCACGGCTGTCTCCATCTCTCACACTCAGTCTCGCTCCCTCAGTGGCTGTCTCCATCTCTCACACTCAGTCTCGCCCCCTCCACGGCTGTCTCCATCTCTCACACTCAGTCTTGCTCCCTCAGTGGCTGTCTCCATCTCTAACACTCGGTCTCGCTCCCTCCGCGGCTGTCTCCATCTCTCACACTCGGTCTCGCCCCCTGCGCAGCTTTCTCCATCTCTCACACTCAGTCTTGCTCCCTCAGTGGCTGTCTCCATCTCTCACTCCGTCTCGCCCCCTCCACGGCTGTCTCCATCTCTCACACTCAGTCTCGCTCCCTCAGTGGCTGTCTCCATCTCTCACACTCGGTCTCGCCCCCTCCACGGCTGTCTCCATCTCTAACACTCAGTCTCGCCCCCTCCACGGCTGTCTCCATCTCTCACATTCGGTCTCGCTCCCTTCGCAGCTGTGTCTCTCTCTCACACTCGGTCTCGCCCACTCCGCGGCTGTCTCCATCTCTCACACTCAGTCTCGCCCCCTCTGAGGCTGTCTCTCTTTTACACTCGGTATCTATTGCTCGGTCTCTCCCTCCGTGGCTGTCTCTCTCACACTCGGTCTCGACTCCTCCATGGCTGTCTCTCTCGGTCTCGCCCCCTCCGCCCCTCTATCACACTTGGTCTCGCTCCCTCCACGGATGTCTCCGTCTCTAACACTTGGTCTCGCCCCCTCCATGGCTGTCTCCATCTCTCACACTTGGTCTTTCAAACTCTGTCTCGCTCCCTCAGTGGCT